>NC_086448.1:625746192-626115359 GCF_028390025.1 Pseudophryne corroboree | reverse complement strand
CATTCTGCCATCCTCCAGGACTATGGATGTTATGTCAGAAAATGTTTGTACAGCAGGTTTGCAACTCCCAGGGATTGTTTGTACAGCAGGTTTGCAACTCCCAGGGATTTACTTTTGATATTGTTATTATAAAAAGAAACCGGGTAGTTGCGATCCTTGAGAGTAGGGGCAGCTCCGGCCTTGAAGTGTGTCTCCTGAAGAAATGCCACATCGGCCCTGAAAGCAAAATGATCTTTGAGTACTCTAGAGCATTTCTCAGGGACATTCAGGCCCTTTGCATTGAGGGAAACAAATTTAATGACCGTTGCCTTGAGATCAACCGCCATCATCTAAGATGTAGAGAACAAAAGGAAAGTCGTCGAGGAGGGCATCAACTCCAATAGAGCTAGGGACCACACAGGGGGTGGGGGGAGAGGAGTAAAATGAAAGGAAAAACAAGTAGCAGAAAACAGTGTAGAAAAAGAAGACAGAAAGCGTAGCATCATATACACAATAATGAACAACCTGTAAAAAAGAAACCAAGAACAGCACACAAGCGCTGCTCGGGAGCTCGGACGTGTGGAACATGTCGGAGATCGAGAAAAACTAAGGCGGTGAGGGGGTAACTGGGGGTTGGAGACGACACCAGCCCTATTAACAGAATTTATAGAATTATAATAAAATGAGGTAACTTCTCAAGTACGTAACAGTCGGGGGACAGAAGGTCAAGTAATGTGAATTAAATCCCTCAAGACCAAGTAGGCCATATTAAGACCGACCATTAAAGGTAAGACAAGAGTCACGACCATGTCACAAGAGAAAAATCAAAACGCCATACACTTAGCAGGAGGACTTCACTTAGTGACCGGTGTCGAAAGGATTAGTTGTTCTCTGGGTGGTTTCGGATTACGCTGGACAAGATGCCAATCATTGTCAGGATGAGAAAGTTCCGGTGGGACGGAGCGGACCAGGGGTTCCTGCCAATCCGGAAGAGAGACACCCTGAATACCAAGTGCTTGGCAAAAGCGGGGCAGTGAATCCTTAAATATGAGGAACTTCCCATTATGCGAGACTTGCAGACTAAATGGAAAACCCCATCTATATTTAATTCCTTCCTTACGAAGTGCCGAGGTGAGTGGTTGCAGAGCTCTGCGTTTCTAAAGGGTCGACCAGGATAGGTCTTGAGAGATCTGAATGCATTGATCGTCAATCTCTATGACGTCCAGACTGCGGACCTTACGAAGAATATCCTCTTTCTGTGAGAAATAATGCAACGGCAGATGTCTCTTGGCTGGTCAGACGGAGCCCCTCTTGGTCTTAAGGCCCGGTGGGCCCTGTCGAACTCAATCGTGGAAGAAGGGTCTTGATCCAGGAGCTCAATGAAGGTTCGTGTCAGGAAATTGATAAGTCCCTGGGGTGGGATGTCTTCCGAGACCACCCTGATCCTTAGATTATTATGCCTTCCACGATTGTCCAAGTCATCAAGGCGCTCTTGCAGTTGGTGAATGTCAGTCGCCTGCCGAATGACAGTAAGTCTAAGAGCATTGTGGACTGCGGCTGAGTCAGAGGAGAAGCCTTCCAGAGAAGTGAGTTGAGATCCAATGGCGGACACCTTGGAATGAACAGCGGCAATCTCCGAGCGAACCGTTTCCCTAAGGCTGCATTCCAGGCGATCAAAATCTTGCTTTGTCGGCATGGAATGGGGTAAGTGCAGGATCTGAAAAACACCCGCTGTCTCTGGTGCCATAGTCGAGGCCATCTCTAGATCTCTGACCCGAGAGGGTGAAGCCGAACCAGGTGAATATTGTGGAGTGGAGGGTGCAGAAGTATCATCAGCAACAATGGGGGCGGAGCCCTGAGGGAGGAGAAACTGCCGCTTATCAGCTGAGGAGGGAGTTCCAATGAGATGTGCGAGGGTTCCCTTGTGTGCGGAATTCCACACCTCTGATGGGCCCTTCTTTTTACCACCTCTCACCATGAGGCAAATGGGTACCACCGAGAGAACACCTGTATGATGTACATGATTAGAGAAGCATGCAGGCAGGACCAATGTCATCACATTCCCCCAGAGCAAATCGTGGCTAGCAGGGCATCATACGTAGGCAGACGGGCCCGGAGAGCAGGATAATCACAGTCTGGCACAGGGCGGCAGCAGCATGGTGTAAGGGAGGGACTACGGCCCAGGTAGGGAGAATTACAGACTGCAGTAGTGTACAAAAATGTGAACATAGTAGGTGCCCAGGTATTTGTGCACCAATCACTGCAGGAGGGCAGAATATATATATATATATATATATATATATAAAAAACTGATGGGGAACGGATAGATGAGGGGAAGCAGGGAGGTCACGAGCTGGTAATACAGGTGAGTGGGCAGCCAGACAGGCAACTATGAATAGGAGAGGTTAGGAGAAAAAGGGGAAGTGGGAGTGTGCACTCCCCAACTCACCACCCAGCGTCCAGATTGCGTCAGGGAAAGGTGGGCCGCAGGGGGCAGGAGGCACAGGTCACGGCCCAGCCAATGACCATTGCGCCTCTGAAACTGCCCGGCCATGCAGGGATGAAGTCTGGTATCCCAGACAGCAGAGCCAGGATACTGTATGTGCTGGGAGCTGGTTCCTCCTCAGGGTTGCAGTGCAGAGGCTGGGAGAGGTGAGGGACGCTGACAGCTGGTTCCTCCTCAGGGTTTTAGTGCAGCTGCTGGGAGAGGTGAGGGATGCTGACAGCCTCCCGGCAGTCAGGAGAATCAGGGCCACAGAGGTACAGCAGCATCCGCCATTCGCCGGGTCCCCCCACGTGATCTCCCACACCGCAGCACGGAGTCTGTGGGAGAGAGGATGGTGGTGGGGTGCCCGGAGAACTGCTAGGCGGCACGGGAAGAGTGAGTGGCGGGAGGTCTGGGCAGGCGATGTTCACGGGGCAGGAGGAAGGACGTCTCTGGTTCACAGCCTCAGTCACGATCAACGGCCCCGCCAAGTGCAGCAGGTACTTGAGGTCTCGGCCTTTCCTGGGCCGGTAGGCCACAACCCGCACAGACACAGGAGGTGTTTGCCGGCTCCGCGGTCCACTCCACCCAACTTAGAGAGGTTGCGGCAGGTAGGAAGGAGACCCCAAAGCTGCCAGGAGAGAGAGATAAAGGGGCCCAAGGCAGGAGCTCCAGCTTAGCATGTCTGCCCAGGTCTGCTACCAAGCCACGCCCGACTCTTCAATTCTTTTTAATGCTGAATCTAGTGATGCCTGTATTCGATCTAACTTTCTATCAATCAAGCAAAACTTTCTCTCCCTCCTTCTCTTGAGCGGCCACCCCTTACAATTTTCCCACTAATCTAGTGGGAGTGTTACTCAGGTTGAATGTTTCTGCCTGTTGTTTTACTGGGGAGGGCTGGGCTATTTTCCATACTTTCTGTGTATTTTTCACAATTTCTGACGGAGTGTGAGACTTGGGGGAAGATCTTGTGTTACTCATTTGGGCCTTTAATCTAATTTAGCTTTTGCCCTTCCTCTTATTTAAGTGCACAATCTTTACATACTCAAAAGAGAGAGAGCAACATACCAAAAAAAAAAAAAAAAGGAAAAAAAAGGACGGGGAAAAATGTAAATTTATAGATGAGAGGAACTTGAGTCTATTTATTTAGTATTTATTTATTAGCAGTTTCTTATATAGCGCAGCAAATTCCGTTACGCTTTACAATTTGAAATAACAATGATATAACAAAACTGGGTAATAACAAACATTCATAGAGGTAGGAAGGCCCTACTCGCAAGCTTACAATCTAGGGAAATAGGCATGGATACACAAGGATAGGTGCTATCAATTGCATAGTTGTCCACCAGGTTGCAAAGGTTCTTGGTGGGCTGTATGATATAGACACACAGCAATGATGAACCGGGGTCAGGAGGAAGGGAAAGTGAAGAATGAGAAGACATGTGAGGATATGTGTGGACTGTGCAGAGTGGATGCAATTTGATAGGAAAGTTTACGAAAGTTATGTGGATGGTTCTAGAATTTGATAAGTTTTCAGGGAACACTTGAAGGTTTGGAGACTAGAGGAGAGTCTTATTGTGCGTGGTAGAGCATTCCACAGAGTGGGTGCAGCCCGAAGAAAGTCCTGCAATCGTAAGTGGGAGCGAGTAATGAGTGTGGATGAGAATCGCAGATCTTGGGAAGAGCAAAGAGGTCGGGTTGGGAGATATTTTGAGATAAGCGAAGTGATGTAGTTTGATTAATGACCTTGCGTGTGAGTAAAAGTATTTTATATTGAATACGGTAGAATACAGGTAACCAATGGAGGGACTGACAGAGTGGATCTGCAGACGATGAACATCTAGCAAGGAAGATTAACCTTGCAGCTGCATTCAAAATGGATTGTAGTGGTGACAGTCTCGTTTTGGGAAGACCAGTTAGGAGACTATTGCAATAGTCAATGCAGAAGATAATGAGAGCATGGATTAGAGTTTTAGCAATGTCTTGTCATATTTTGGATATGTTTTTTAGATGCATGTAACATGATTTTGAGAAAGATTGAATGTGGGGAATAAAGAACAGATCAGAGTCAAGGATGACAACTACGCAGCGAGCTTGTGGGGTAGGGTTGATTGTCAAGTTTTCAACAGTGATAGAGATATCAGGTTGGTACCTACTATTGGCCGATAGAAATATAATTAACTCTGTTTTGGAAATATTAAGTTTGAGGTGGCTAGATGTCATCCAAGATGAAATGGCTGAAAGGCATTCAGTGACACGGCCCAGTACAGATAGAGACAAATCAGGGGAGGATAGCTAGATTTGAGTATCATCTGCATACAAATGATACTGAAATCCAAAAGATTACCAAGAGATGAGGTATAGATTGAGAAAAGCAGAGGACTGAGCTTTGTGGTACTCCAACTGAAAGTGGTAGCGAAGAGGAAGTAGATTCAGAAAAGTGAACACTGAAGGAGAGATTAGTTAGGTAGGATAGGAACCAAGAAAGGGCTGTGTCTTTGAGACCTAGGGATTGTAGTGTTTGTATGAGAAGAGAGTGGTTGACAGTGTCAAAGGCAGCAGATAGATCTAGAAGAATAAGTGAGTAATGGCCTTTAGACTTTGTAGTGACTAAATCATTAACCATTTTAGTCAGCGCTGTCTCTGTGGAGTGTTGGGAATGGAAGCCTGACTGAAGTGGGTCCAATAAATTGTGTGAGTTAAAAAAGTGTGTGAGTTGAGTGTTGGCAAGTCTCTCAAGTAGCTTAGAGAGATAAGGGAGCTGAGAGATAGGGCGGTAGTTTGGGAGAGAGTTAGGGTCAGAATTTTGTTTTTTCAAAATGGGAGTAATCACTGCATGCTTGAACAGTGAAGGAAAAATACCAGTAGAGAGAAAGAGAGAGATTACTAATGTTAGTTAAGGTAGGGATGAGCACTGGAGACAGAGCTTTACTTATTTGTGAGGGTAAGGATCAAAAGGAGCGGTAGTAGAGAAGCAGGATGAGAAGAGTGATGATACTTCATCTTCATTTGTGGGATCAAATGAAGAGAGAGTGCCAGAGGGTTCAGGTAAAGAACTGAGCAGGTCACTGGCTGACGAAGAGCATACCATTTTATCTCGGATCTTATCAATCTTCTCCTTGAAGTAGAAAGCAAGATCTTGTGCCTTGATAGTGGCTGTTGGGGTAGATGAGGGAGGATTCAGAAGTGATTTAAATGTATTAAAGAGTCGTTTGGGGTTAGATGCTTGAGCAGAGATGAGCGTTTGGAAATATGTTTGTTTGGCAGTGTCCAGGGCATTTCGATAAGAGTGGTAGACAGTCTTATATGTGAGGAAGTCGCTTGAAATACAAGATTTACACCACTGACGTTCAAGTTTCCAAGTGAGTTTTTGTAGATGTATTGTTAATTTAGAGTGCCATGGTTGACATCTAGGCCTACGTGGAATGTTATGGGTGGCTGGAGTCACTTCATCAAGGGCTATTTCTAGAGCCTAGTTAAAATGTGATATGGCTATCTCAGGAGAGGTGAATGCAGAGATAGGTAAAAGGAGTTGTTGGAGTGAGGTGAAAAGTTCTTGAAGATTAATTGTGTTAATATTTCTGCGGGTTTGAGGAGGATTGGAGGACTTCTGCAACACAGAGTTTGAATTAATGGAGGAGAGAATGCAGGTGATAAGGTTGTGATCTGAGAGGGGGAAAGTAGTGTTAGTGAGTTCAGAAATTGAACAAAGTCTGTTGAATACTAGATCAAGGCAGTGGCCCTCCTGATGAGTAGAGGAGTCAGTCCATTGGGCGAGGCCGAGAGAGGAGGTTAGAGAGAGTAGTTTGGAGGCATGCGCAGCAGATTTTGAACAATCAATAGCAATATTAAAATCACCCATGATGATGGTGGAGATGTCACAGGATAGGAAGTGAGGGAGCCAGACAGAAAAATCTTACAGAAATTGTTTGGGATGGGTGGTTGGTGATAGTTGGCAACATGCAGAGTGAAAGGATAGTAAACCCTGATGGAATGTACTTCAAATAATGTAAATGTGAGTTATGGAACCTGTGGTAGAACAGTGTATGTGGAAGATTGGGAAAGTAATAATCCAACCCCACCTCTTTTATGAATTACCAGGCCTGGAGGTGTGTGTGAAGTGGAGATCACCATGTGACAGTGCTGCAGGGGAGGTGTCTGATTGTGTGAGCCATGTTCTATTTCCACCCGATACAGGATTCAATAATTAACCAGACTCTTTGTCCGTTAATCATGTGTTAGCTTGTAGTAAATATTCCTTGGCACAGTCCAGTTATAGCGTAGACTTTAAATATATTTGTAATTTTTTACACACTATAGTCCTCTCAATTATATGTCCACATATAGCTGTAAATTCAATTCTTTGGCCACAAGACAGCTTTAGTCACTCTACTGTTGCCTGTTATACATCTTACACAGTCCCAAATCAGATTTCCTTCATGTATATATTCTTTTTTTTCATCCTCCCTTCACCACCCCCTGCACAGTGGACTATTTAAGGACACTGCTAATTTATGTTTGTTCTTTTGGATGTTCCGTTCCTTTATTGTATTTGTCCATATTTAGGAAAATCAAAGTTTTTATATATTTGCTGCTCCTCTGCCCACCCTTACTTCACCACCAGCAATGTAATGCAGACTTACCAAGGGTCTCACTGCAGTGGGTACCTTCTTATTCCCGATCCTCACAGGTCCTCTATATCGTCCACGCATAGTGAAAGAATGGCATCTTGTGTCTTTCTATCTTTCACAGCCCACAATACTGGATCCACTGCCACCACTCTGCCTGCCTGGCTTCTGGTAATACCTTCCTGCACGGTGTTGGCTGCTACATTACCATCCACGTGTGGGGGAGGAATGGCGTCTTAGGTATCTCTCTCACAATACCCCACAGCAAGGGGTCCAATGCCGCCTTCCCTCCTTCCCTACTGCGGGTACTGTCCTCTTCTCCCGCCGCATATATCACCGGGTAATGCGTGGCAAAAGGTGGGGAGATGAAGCTGTTGTCTATACTCCCATATCTACCCTCTCTGTCTTTCTTCTCTGGCTCTGACTCAAGCCCGACTCCGGTTCTTCACCCTCCAGCTCCTCTCACGGCCAGCTCTGATGTCGCCCTTTCACTGGCGTTCCATGTAGCCTGCGTTCGGGCAACGCTGAGTGATAGCCTTGCTCATTGGATGTCCCTGATGGCATTCCCCGGAGCCTCCCTAAAACACAGCCACTCTGTGTGCACCGCCCATCGGAAAGTCTGTACACAGACTACAGACACTACACTGCTGTTAAAATGGCCCTGTATAAAGTCATAGACCAAATATAACGGGGCATGATTGCTCATGTTGGAACTAGAGTAACTATAATAATAATGTTATTTATATAGCGCACTTTCTCCACCAAGACTCAAGGCACTTTACAGGCATCAAAAACAAAGCACATAGGGCCTAATTCAGAGTTGATTGCAGCAGCAAATTTGTTAGCAGTTGGGCAAAACCATCTGCTTTGCAGGGGGGGGGGGTAGATATAACATATGCAGAGAGGGACTTGGGTGGGGTGTGTTCAAACTGAAATCTAAATTGCAGTGTAAAAATAAAGACAATATTACCCTGCACAGAAACAAAATAATCCACTAAAATCCTACTCTCTCTGCAAATGTTATATCTACCACACCTGCAGTGCACATGGGTGGTCATTCCGAGTTGTTTGCTAGCAGATTTCGTTCGCAGCGCAGCGTTCAGGCAAAAAAACGTCACTTCTGCGCATGTGTATGTGGCGCAATGCGCACGCGCATCGTACTATTACAACGAACTATGTAGTTTTACACAAGGTCTAGCGAAGCTTTTCAGTCGCACTGCTGGCCGCAGAGTGATTGACAGGAAGAGGGCATTTCTAGGTGGCAACTGACCGTTTTCAGGGAGTGTTCGGAAAAATGTAGGCGTTCCAGGAAAAACGCAGGCGTGGCTGGACGAACGCAGGGTGTGTTCATGACATCAAAAGTGGAACTGAACAGTCTGAAGTCATCGCAAGAGTTAAGTAGGTCTGAAGCTACTCTGAAACTGCACAAAATTATTTTGTAGCCGCTGTGCAATCCTTTCGTTCGCACTTCTGCTAAGCTAAAATACACTCCCAGTGGGAGGCAGCATAGCATTTGCACGGCTGCTAAAAACTGCTAGCGAGCGAACAACTCGGAATGACCACCATGGTTTTGCCCACCTGCTAACAAATTTGCTGCTGCGATCAACTCTGAATTACCCCCATAGTACAAAGATTAATACAGTAATACAGAAGTAAATAAAAACCTAGAGAGTACAATAAGAATGCAAGGTTGGTGCAGACAGTTTGGGTAATAACTTCCATAGGTTATATATTCCCTCTACAAAAGGTACTAGGGTGAGGCAGCCATCTTGGGCCCACTATGTAGTATTCTGGGAGGAATAGGTCACGTATATAAGAGATGACACAAAATAGGGTAATTGCAGCGACCTAACACCAGGAGTCTGGTTCCAATATAACCATCAGATCCATATATTTTTCATCCCATCCATGAGTGTACCAGGTGAAGTGGCTATGTTAGGTGCACTATGAAGGATATACCATGGGAGATAAGCCATACAAGGACCCAAGACATACATGGAAACATCTAACACATGTGTAGTAGTATGATATACCCTTTAAGGATAGATCCACATGAAACACGTGGAGGTATAGCATGCAGGTATAGCATACATTGGGGTGAAAGTACATGATGGGGTCCAGGAGGCAGCAGATATGAGAGGCCATAGGTGGCAGTCCAGCAAACAAAAGTTCTTAGAAATAAAGTTTGTATATGTGTGTACCACCGGCAACTCCAGCAGCCGTGTCCTCCTCCAGCAGTGCAAGTATGTTACCATCCCTGTCCCCCACCGGAACCAATCTCTTTCTAACCATATTAGTGACTTAGTTGCACAAAGAAGTACATGAAATGCCAGCATCAGTAGTCATTGTGGTTTTGTTGCATTAGTGATGCAAATAAGATGCATATTTTGAGTATAACATTTCTGGCTTGACACTTTATGCAGATGCAAATGTCACTGGTGAGCAACAACCCCTCCTGTCTATGCAACATGGGTTTACAGTCAGCAAGACCCTTTTTATCATAGGGGATTTTTCCCTTTATATACTGAGCACTTATGACTGGGTGTAGTATGGTATGCCGGTGACCAGCATACCGGCGCCGGGAGCCTGATCGCCGGCATACCGACAGTGTGGCGAGCGCAAAGGAGCCCCTGCGGGCACGGTGTCGTGCTACGCGCACCGCGCTATTTTATTCTCCCTCCAGGGGACCCCCACGAGGGAGAAAAAGTGTCAGTATGTCGGCTGTCGGGATTCCGGCGCCTGTATACTGTGCGCCGGGATCCCGACAGTCGGCATACTGAAGACCACCCTTATGACTCAGGCCATGCACCCCCCCTTTCCCCCACCAAATGCCAGGGATCTAGAAGGTCTAGGCCAATGAGTAGAGGTCCATGGCGCAACCAAATATAGTAACATCTGGGGGAGTGACATTGATTTCTCTGCTTTTCATGTGGGGTGAATTTATCAACAGTATTGTTTAGGAGACTGGTGATGTATTCCATACTGGATTCAAACCACATGATATTTACACTGTTTTTTCTTGATGCAAGGGGGATCTGATATTTTTCAATTGGGGGCAATCTGGTGCAAAATATATTTATTCATATATTTGCTAGCATGGCACACCAGGGTACAAGGTAAAAGGTTAACTGGTGTCATTGTGGTGGCCCATACAGTATTGTTTAAGGGGCAATATTCATAGAGGTGAAAACCTCATTTAGAAATTCTAGGGATCTTATCATCATCTTATCACAAAGGGAGAGATGTATCAAGACTTCTAAATAGGACAATTGGGGGTGTTGACTATATAATCCAATCAGCTTCTAGCTATCATTATATACACTGTACTAATAAATGATAGCTAGAAACTGAATTCTACAGGCAGCGTCACCACTTGTCCTTTAAAAAATAATAATGATACATCTCCCTCATAGTGTTATGAGAACTTGTTTTAACTAATATAGCTTAAATATTGTTCTCTCTAAAGATATGAATATCACAATTTTTTTTAAAGACCTTTAGAATTATCAAGTACTTCTTTAAACTGTACTGAAACTGAATGCTTTAGTTTCCCGTTAATGCATTTTGCCTATATCTTGCATACCATAATTACATTCTAACATTTAAATGAAATATGCAATGTTACAAATGTAACAGTTTTTGTGGGCAGCACAGTTGGTGTAATGGTTAGCATTACTGCCTCACAGCGCTGAGATCTTGGATTTGATTCCGATCATGGCCATAACAGTATGGTGTTTGTATATTAACTATGAGAAGAGCTGTCGGCAAATTATATAAAACCTAGTAATTGTTTATAAAATTTGGACCAAACCTCTGATGATGTAAGATTCACATAACATGTGACCATAATACTTGATCAAACATTTTATCAGCATAGCAACTTACTGTACTATAATATTCTATTTCGGATTTTACTTTTTTTTTTTTTTTAAAGGTGCATCATTTACAGGATACATACAGTCATCATATATGAAAGACTTATACAGCATTAGTACATTATTTTATATATATATATATATATATATATATATATATATATATTCTATATATATTCTTTATATAATCTATAAATATTCTATATATAATCTCTGGTTTGTTTTTTTTCTTTAAATTGCTTTTGCACTTTAACTCTGTCAGCAGCAGAGGTGTAGTGAGGGAATTACGGGTTGGATATCAGCAGGGATATTAACTACATCTGGGAATTACATGTGCATTTTTCATAGAACAATTTATTCAGCATTTCAATACTACAGGTATGTTCAAGTTTTTGCCTTTATGGGATACAAATGTTTGCTTATCAAAAATGTTATTTCTATCATGGGTTCTTTACAAATGATGTATCAATGGGGCTAATTCAGACCTGATCGTACAGTAGCAGCAAATTTGTTAGCAGTTGGGCAAAACCATGTGCACTGCAGGGGGCAGATATAACATGTGCAGAGAGAGTTAGATTTGGGTGGGGTGTGTTCAAAAATTGCAGTGTAAAAATAAAGCAGCCAGTATTTACCCTGCACAGAAACAATGTAACCCACCCAAATCTAACTCTCTCTGCGAATGTTATATCTGCCTCCCCCTGCAGTGCACATGGTTTTGCCCAACTGCTAACAAATTTGCTGCTACGATCAGGTATGAATTACCCCCAATGTTTTCTAATCTCTATAGACACACACTATTTATTATTTTGTTGTTCACGAGTCAGTGATCCTTGTCTGTTAATTACCTTCATTTCTTTTATTGGCGTTTTTTAATAATACCGATATACAGTATTACTATTAACCCTTATTTAAAAACTTTTCTTTTAATTTCTCAGCTGGTGTATGAAAGGTAATAAAAAAAGGTAATCATATAATTTTTTTAATAAAATAATTTCAACTCATTTGACATCAGCAATAAATTTAAACAAAGTTAGAATGTTTACCCCATATTCATGATTGTTTCATAATCAACGGCCCTCCGAATGTTCCAATAATATGGGCAAAACGTGCCAATACAGGTGCCTACTTTCTGTTGATATAAATAATAATAATACTGTACCTGAACTGAACTAAAAAATAAGAATTTACTCACCGGTAATTCTATTTCTCGTAGTCCGTAGTGGATGCTGGGAACTCCGTAAGGACCATGGGGATAGCGGGCTCCGAAGGAGGCTGGGCACTCTAGAAAGATTTATGACTACCTGGTGTGCACTGGCTCCTCCCACTATGACCCTCCTCCAAGCCTCAGTTAGGACACCGTGCCCGGACGAGCAGACATAATAAGGAAGGATTTAGAATCCCGGGTAAGACTCTTACCAGCCACACCAATCACACCGTACAACTCGTGATACTATATCCAGTTTGACAGTATGAAAACAACTGAGCCTCTCAACAGATGGCTCAACAATAACCCTTTAGTTAACAATAACTATTTACAAGTATTACAGACAATCCGCACTTGGGATGGGCGCCCAGCATCCACTACGGACTACGAGAAATAGAATTACCGGTGAGTAAATTCTTATTTTCTCTAACGTCCTAGTGGATGCTAGGAACTCCGTAAGGACCATGGGGATTATACCAAAGCTCCCAAACTGGCGGGAGAGTGCGGATGACTCTGTAGCACCGAATGAGAGAACTCCAGGTCCTCCTCAGCCAGGGTATCAAATTTGTAGAATTTTGCAAACGTGTTTGCCCCTGACCAAGTAGCTGCTCGGCAAAGTTGTAAAGCCGAGACCCCTCGGGCAGCCGCCCAAGATGAGCCCACCTTCCTTGTGGAATGGGCCTTTACAGATTTTGGCTGTGGTATGCCTGCCACAGAATGTGCAAGCTGAATTGTACTACAAATCCAGCGAGCAATAGACTGCTTAGAAGCAGGAGCACCCAGCTTGTTGGGTGCATACAGGATAAACAGCGAGTCAGATTTTCTGACTCCAGCCGTCCTGGAAACATATATTTTCAGGGCCCTGACAACGTCTAGCAATTTGGAGTCCTCCAATTCACTAGTAGCCGCCGGTACCACGATAGGCTGGTTCAGGTGAAACGCTAACACCACCTTAGGGAGAAATTGGGGACGAGTCCTCAACTCTGCCCTATCCATATGGAAAATCAGATAAGGGCTTTTACATGATAAAGCCGCCAATTCTGACACTCGCCTGGCTGAAGCCAAGGCTAATAACATGACCACTTTCCACGTGAGATATTTCAGATCCACGGTTTTAAGTGGCTCAAACCAATGCGATTTTAAGAAACTCAACATCACGTTGAGATCCCAAGGTGCCACTGGAGGCACAAATGGGGGCTGAATATGCAGCACTCCTTTTACAAAAGTCTGAACTTCAGGTACTGAAGCTAGTTCTTTTTGAAAGAAAATCGACAGAGCCGAGATCTGTACTTTAATGGAGCCTAGTTTTAGGCCCATATCCACTCCTGCTTGCAGGAAATGCAGAAATCGACCTAGTTGAAATTCCTCTGTTGGGGCCTTATTGGCCTCGCACCATGCAACATATTTTCGCCATATACGGTGATAATGCGTTGCCGTAACATCTTTCCTGGCCTTAATAAGCGTAGGAATTACTTCTTCCGGAATACCCTTTTCCTTCAGGATCCGGTGTTCAACCGCCATGCCGTCAAACGCAGCCGCGGTAAGTCTGCTGTAGCAGGTCCTGTCTGAGCGGTAGAGGCCACGGGTCCTCTGAGAGCATCTCTTGAAGTTCCGGGTACCACGCTCGTCTTGGCCAATCCGGAACCACGAGAATTGTGTTTACTCCTCGCTTTCTTATTATTCTCAATACCTTTGGTATGAGAGGCAGAGGAGGGAACACATAAACCGACTGGTACACCCACGGTGTCACTAGAGCGTCCACAGCTATCGCCTGAGGGTCCCTTGACCTGGCGCAATATCTTTTTAACTTTTTGTTGAGGCGGGATGCCATCATGTCCACCTGTGGTTTTTTCCAACGGTTTACCAGCATCTGGAAGACTTCTGGATGAAGTCCCCACTCTCCCGGGTGGAGGTCGTGTCTGCTGAGGAAGTCTGCTTCCCAGTTGTCCACTCCCGGAATGAACACTGCTGACAGTGCTAGTACATGATTCTCCGCCCATCGGAGAATTCTTGTGGCTTCTGCCATCGCCATCCTGCTTCTTGTGCCGCCCTGTCGGTTTACATGGGCGACTGCCGTGATGTTGTCTGACTGGATCAGCACCGGCTGGTGTAGGAGCAGGGATTTTGCTTGACTTAGGGCATTGTAGATGGCCCTTAGTTCCAGAATATTTATGTGAAGGGAAGTCTCCTGACTCGACCATAGTCCTTGGAAGTTTCTTCCCTTCCCTGTGTGACTGCCCCCCAGCCTCGAAGGCTGGCATCCGTGGTCACCAGGACCCAGTCCTGTATGCCGAACCTGCGGCCCTCTAGAAGATGGGCACTCTGCAGCCACCACAGTAGAGACACCCTGGTTCTTGGAGACAGGGTTATTAAGCAATGCATCTGAAGATGCGATCCGGACCACTGGTCCAACAGGTCCCACTGAAAGATTCTGGCATGGAATCTGCCGAAGGGAATTGCTTCGTAAGAAGCCACCATCTTTCCCAGGACCCGCGTGCAGCGATGCACTGATACCTGTTTTGGTTTCAGGAGGTCTCTGACTAGAGATGACAACTCCCTGGCTTTCTCCTCCGGGAGAAACACTTTTCTCTGGACTGTATCCAGAATCATACCCAGGAACAGTAGCCGTGTCGTCGGAACCAGCTGTGACTTTGGGATATTCAGAATCCAGCCGTGCTGGTGCAGCACTTCCTGAGATAGTGCTACTCCCACCAACAACTGTTCCTTGGACCTCGCTTTTATTAGGAGATCGTCCAAGTACGGGATAATTAAAACTCCCTTTCTTCGAAGGAGTATCATCATTTCCGCCATAACCTTGGTAAATACCCTCGGTGCCGTGGACAGTCCAAACGGCAGCGTCTGGAATTGGTAATGGCAATCCTGTACCACAAATCTGAGGTACTCCTGGTGAGGATGGTAAATGGGGACATGCAAGTAAGCATCCTTGATGTCCAGGGATACCATGTAATCCCCCTCGTCCAGGCTTGCAATAACCGCCCTGAGCGATTCCATCTTGAACTTGAATTTCTTTATGTATGTGTTCAAGGATTTCAAATTTAGAATGGGTCTCACCGAACCGTCCGGTTTCGGTACCACAAATAGTGTGGAATAATAACCCCGGCCTTGTTGAAGTAGGGGTACCTTGATTATCACCTGCTGGGAATACAGCTTGTGAATTGCCGTTAGCACCGCCTCCCTGTCTGAGGGAGCAATCGGCAAGGCAGATTTTAGGAACCGGTGGGGTGGGGACGCCTTCGAATTCCAGCTTGTACCCCTGAGATACTATTTGCAGGATCCAGGGATCCACCTGTGAGCGAACCCACTGATCGCTGAAATTTTTGAGGCGACCCCCCACCGTACCTGGCTCCGCCTGTGGAGCCCCACCGTCATGCGTCGGACTTGGAAGAAGAAGCGGGGGAGGACTTTTGCTCCTGGGAACCTGCTGTTTGTTGCAGCCTTTTTCCCCTACCTCTGCCTCTGGACAGAAAAGACCCGCCTTTTCCACGCCTGTTTTTCTGGGTCCGAAAGGACTGAACCTGATAAAACGGCGCCTTCTTAGGCTGTGAGGGGACATGGGGTAAAAATGCTGACTTCCCAGACGTTGCTGTGGAAACTAGGTCCGAGAGACCATCCCCAATTAATTCCTCACCCTTATATGGTAACACTTCCATGTGCTTTTTTGAATCTGCATCTCCTGTCCACTGGCGAGTCCATAAGCCTCTCCTAGCAGAAATGGACAATGCACTTACTTTAGATGCCAGTCGGCAGATTTCCCTCTGTGCATCTCTCATATATAAGACTGAGTCTTTTATATGGTCTATGGTTAACAGGATCGTGTCTCTGTCTAATGTGTCAATATTTTCTGACAGTTTATCTGACCATGCAGCGGCAGCACTGCACATCCAAGCTGACGCAATAGCTGGCCTAAGTATAATGCCTGTGTGTGTATATACAGACTTCAGGATTGCCTCCTGCTTTCTATCAGCAGGTTCCTTGAGGGCGGCCGTATCCGGAGACGGTAGTGCCACCTTTTTAGACAAACGTGTGAGCGCTTTATCCACTCTAGGGGGTGTTTCCCAACGTGACCTATCCTCTGGCGGGAAAGGGAACGCCATTAGTACCTTCTTAGGAATTACCAATTTTTTATCAGGGAAAGCCCACGCTTCTTCACACACTTCATTTAATTCATCTGATGGGGGGAAAACTACGGGTAGTTTTTTCTCTCCAAACATAATACCCTTTTTAGTGGTACCTGTAGTTATATCAGAAATGTTTAACACCTCTTTCATTGCCTCAATCATGCAGTGAATGGCCTTAGTGGGCATCAGGTTTGACTCATCGTCGTCGACACTGGTGTCAGTATCAGTGTCGACATCTGGGTCTGCTTGAGGTAGCGGGCGTTTTAGAGCCCCTGACGACCCATGCGACGCCTGGGCAGGCACGAGCTGAGAAGTCGGCTGTCCCACATTTGGCATGTCGTCGATTTTCTTATATAAGGAGTCTATACGTGCACTCATTACTTTCCATAAGCCCATCCACTCAGGTGTCTGCCCCGCAGGGGGTGACATCCCTTCTAAAGGCATCTGCTCCGCCTCCACATCATTATCCTCATCAAACATGTCGACACAGCCGTACCGACACACCGCACACACACAAGGAATGCTCCGAATGAGGACAGGACCCACAAAAGCCCTTTGGGGGGACAGAGTGAGAGTATGCCAGCACACACCAGAGCGCTATATAATGCAGGGACTAACTGAGTTATGTCCCCTATAGCTGCTTTTTATATTATATATGTATTGCGCCCAAATTTAGTGCCCCCCCTCTCTGTTTTTACCCTGTTCTGTAGTGTAGACTGCAGGGGAGAGCCAGCAGAGCCGGATTAAGGCGATGGGGGGCCCGGAGCACTACAGACAGTGGGGCCCCTAATAAAGAGGCAGGCAGATAAATTATATAATCACAGGTATATATACACATATATACAGAGAGAAAGCAGGCCGGCACTCCAATTGTACATTTAATCCTTGCCAAGGTGCTCTCCTGAGTGACGAACACCCATAGTACATCAGTGACTTAATACAGAAAGAATCACACGACTAACAAGTCCTTCTTAGTCCAATGTTTCGGTGTTGCCACTTAAAAGTGGCAACATCGAAATGTTCGACTAAGAAGGACTTGTTAGTCGTGTGTGATTCTTTCTGTATTAAGGTGGTCATTCCGAGTTGATCGCAGCCAGCAACTTTTTGCTGCTGGTGCGATCAACTAATCCACGCCTATGGGGGAGTGTATTTTAGCTTAGCAGGGCTGCATTCGCTTGTGCAGCCCTGCTGAGCTAAAAAAGTTTTGTGCTGCTGAGGAGTAAAGCTGGTTATACTTACCCTGTGCGACGGATCCAGCGACGTTCCTCCCTCCCAGCTTTGACGTCAGACATCCGTCCTCCATTTGCCTGGACATGCTTGCGTTCGGACGACCACTCCTCGAAAACGGCATCCAACGGTGAGTATCCGCCCCGAAAAGCCTCTCCGATGTCAATCTTCTTGCGTTCGGCACTGCGTCTTCTTTGTTCGCTGTGCGCGCCTCTGTCGCCGGGCAACGACGCGCGTGCGCATGCCACGCATGAGCAGTTCCGACCCGTTCGCACCGCAGCGAAGAACCCCCTAAGTCCAAAGAGTGCCGCCATCAGTCACTGCTATATATATGTATATATATATATATACACACACACACACACACACACACACACACACACACACACACACACACACACACACTATATATAGTATATATACACACACACACACACACACACACACACACTATATAGTATATATATATATATATACACACACACTATATATATACTATATATATATATATATATATATATATATATATACTATATATATACTATACTATATATATATATATATATATATACTATATATATATATATACACACACTATATAGTATATATATATATATATATATATATGTGACACTCTGATATATCGATAGCTATGTACCCCTCAAGTTGCCCTTAGGGAACCTTTCCTTGGACTAGCCCAGCTCCACTGAAGGGGTTAATACCCCTTTCTCCTAATCCCTTTGTGATGTCAGCTGCAGCATCAAGACATGGGGGGCACAAGGACCTGGGGATGACCTATCGCAGCTGCCCAGAGCGGGAAAGATCCGGGGACTTGGAAAGGAAGCTTTTAAAAAAGGGGAGTGAGCGGGAGCAGTGCAGTGCTGAGGAGACTTTGAAAGGAGACGGAACGGCTGCTGCTGTGAAAAGACCCGCCCGCCGCCGCAAAAGAGATCTGTCAGCCGCCGGGAGAAGGGAAGGAAGGAGCGTTAAAGAGAGCCAGGACTGACAGCTGAGACCCGCTAGTCATCGATGCCGAGACCCGCCAGCCGCCGCTACTGAGTCCTGCCATTCACCGCTGAGGAGACGGAGTGTCGCGTGATGTGGGCTGCGTAGGAGAGACGACTGAGGAGAACACGGCGCCGGAGATCGTGGATGACAGCCGAGACCCGCCTACCACCGCTAAAGAGACCCGCCAGCCGCCGGGAGGAGAACAGCGCGACATCGAGGAAACACAGTGGCTGCTGTGAGGGGGAGACGGAGCCACAGCTGACAGGCGATCAGAGTCAGGACTGCCCACTGCGACTGAGGTAACCGCAGGGGGAAGGAGGGGTGAGTGCCGCTGCCAGGGGAGCTGCTGTGAGGAGACTATACATCTATAGCCTGCAGTGTTGAGGATCCCTAACCTGCCGTCTACACACAGATAGTTAGCAGCAACTCCAGTACTCCTACCCGCCGATTTGAGGGAGCCAGTGGGGAAATATAGTACAGTGGGGTCACCCTAAGAGAAAGACGAGAGCAGCCTTCAGGTACCTCTTCACCCCAAATCCGGCCACCTTTCTTGTCAGGAATTGTCAGTCTTCAGATTACTTACATCTTTCACTACCAATATTGCATATTACAGCTCCAAAGGGCTGCCAGAGAGAAAGTTATGGATTTCATGTCCTCAGGCTTTATATAGGGAAAAGCAGTGAGCCAGAAGCAAGCTTTACCTTAAATAGCTCAGACTAACGAATAGGAAAGTACACAGCTGTTGGTAGGGTTCTAGAGGGGATGTATTTCTCCCGTCATCCTTTCCATTTCCATTTGCTTGCTTTGCAAAGATATGGGCCTATAACCAGTCATCGTGTGCACTGTAACTAACATCTGTTATTCGCATGCCAAGGAATTCCTATTAACTATTTCTGCATTCCTGTTTCCTACTACTCCCACGAATCTGCTCGCTTTGAACTGTAACCCATTTTCTTCATAATGCACCTCTGACTTTGCTTGAGAGACATTCAAAGTTTAGATACAGCCCATGCTAAAGCTGAGTAATGAACTAATTGGTCACCATTTTAAGCTCAATTGTTATATGATATAATCTGTACTAAGGTAGTTACCTTTGATATCACAATAGCCTTAGAGTCAGAAAACCTGAGTAATAGAGACCTTATAGTGACACTGGGGATTAATGTCAGTAAATATAAGTAAATGTTAATGTCTACAGGCTAACGTTACCTATGTATTGAATGTATTATTTATGCTGAACTTGTGAACGCTGTTATTTCTTGTTATTCTAAATAGAAAGTAATAGCGGTGACCACTCCTCCTGATTCAAATTAATAAATTATTTGTCACCGTCCAAACGTGTGGTGACCTGTGTTTGGAGTTGGGGTTTCCTTGTTCCTCTGCCTAGGGTCACAGCAGCTGATTCAGTCTAAGACAAGATTCCGGGTGAAGAATTCAGGTACGACCAACGACACCTACACCTGCAACCACATTCTCACCAGATAGACCTGTTACAACTTTGGCGTCCGCGAACAGGATCAGGATACAGAATGTCGGAAGCACAGGAACTTCAGACACCCACATCTACTGCAGTCAGAAGGAAGTTGCCCGCCTCGCCCGGTCAGTCGTCACCAGCTGCGTCAACACCGGCTGCACCAATTACGATGCCCTATTATTTTGGAGCCCCATGGCTTCCTGTATACTCGGGAGATTTGAAGACAATGGGCACTAGTCCGTTTAAAGAATTCCGGGACAAAATAAGATCGATGTTCAAGCTTTATCCCCTGAATGAGGAGCAAAAAGTGGAGGTAGTTATCGGACAACTTAAAGGGGAAGCATTACGTGAAGTCAGATCGTGGTCAGACGAAGAACGGAAAACAGCTGAAGGTATCCTGGGAAAGTTGGCTGATATCTACAATTTACAGACAATTGCAGAATTAAAGGGGCGCCTATACGCTCGGAAGCAGCAAACAAATGAGAATCTCCGGGAGTTTGCCCTGGGTCTACAAGAAGCCAGGCGAGCAATACAGGCCAGAGACCCTCGAGAAACTGAACAAACAGACGAGACTATGATTAATTTATTCATTGAAGGAGCAAGAGGAGAAGCGACAAAAGCACAGTTGCGGATGTGGAGGCGTCAGAACCCTCTCTGCACTTTCTCTGAATTTAAGGAGGATATGATGGACATCTTAGGTCTAAACCAAAACACAGATGGAGAGTACGTGGCGGTGGTGGTACCATCTGAGGGAAGAGTGCCTGGGGAGTCTCAACTAAGTCCTATGGCTGAATCCTTTATTTATAAAGGGACCGTCAGTCAGCAATCACAGGCTGGTCAAGACCAAATGGGAGCTCTCACCAGCGTTGTTAATGAAATGATGAAGGAGCTGAAAGAGATTCGGCTGGAGCAAGCGGAAGCTAAGCACCAAGGTTGGCGTCGGGACCAGGGTAGAAGAGGGCGGTCACGATGGGAGGTGCCACGAGAATCGGGGCGGCGCCCCACAGACCAATTTGATGATCAAGGAAGGCCTATATGTAGAAGATGTAATCAAAGTGGCCACATTGAACGGCGATGTCCTAATGTTCCTTTAAACGACTCGACCCCGAGGCAAGGGACCGACTCTCGGGAGGAGATGCGTCAATAGGTCCATCGAAGCCAGAGTGGTGGCCTCAATATGTTGGCGAGTGTCCCCACCTGAAGATCCGAATTAATGGGGTAGAAGTATCCGCTCTTCTAGATACTGGATCACAGGTGACCACAATCCATTTGGCCGAATTTCAGAAACATTGGGCAGAATCTGAGATAGTGAACCCACCAAACACTTGGTTACATCTATTGGCCAGTAATGGACAGCCAATCAAGTTCCGCGGCTATTGGGAAGCTAATCTCACTATCGGCAACGCTAGTCTGGAACGACAAGGGTGTTTGGTCACTACTACATACAACCAGCATCTTCCTCCGGTCATCCTCGGAATGAACGTTCTGCAAAATTGCCCAGATGAATTAGTAGAAGCCCTTAAACTGGAAATGCAATCTGCTGCCCCGAACGAGCGAAAGACTCTCCAGCAAATGGTCCGGTTACTCGAGGGGCACAAGAGGTTCACTAATGCAAAGAGAGAAGTTGGAAAGGCAAGGATCGCCGATCGTCAGCATATCATCCTTAGACCCAATTCTGAGCACGTGGTGTGGTGCAAGGCGCGGATAGGCCCTGGGGGAAGAGATTATGAGGCAATCCTAGAACCCTGTGACTTCGATGGACAACAGCTGTTCGCGGTGGCCCGAACCCTCGCCACTGTAACAAGAGGCAGAGTACCTGTCAGGATTTTGAATCCTCATAGTTATCCAATTCGTCTGTTTCGGCATTGTCCCGTGGCTAGTGTGGTGTTGGTCGACTTTCAAGATGTCATCGGTGAGGCTCTACCCAGAGTTTCAGAGGGAGCGGCAGCCAGTCAAATCAGCATGACCACCGGTGAGACTCCCTGGTGGAGCGACATCCAGATCGGCGGTCCAGATACTACAGAGGGTCAACAAGAAGGTGTACTGCAGGTGGTGCGCAGGAATGCCAAGGCGTTCAGTCAATTTCCATCAGACTTCGGAAAAGCTGAAGGGGTCCAGCACCATATACCCACTGGAACCCATCCCCCAGTCAAGGAAAGACACAGGCCTTTACCTCCGGCTATGTATCAACCCGTGAGGACCATGATTAACGACATGAAAGAAGCTGGTGTAATCAGGGAAAGCCATAGTCCATGGGCGGCCCCATTGGTAATTGTGCGGAAGAAAGATGGCAGTCTCAGATTCTGTGTCGATTATAGAAAATTGAATGCTGCCACACATAAAGATGCCTATCCTCTACCTCGAATAGAGGAATCATTGACAGCATTAAAAACGGCTCGATATTTTTCAACTCTTGACCTGACAAGCGGGTACTGGCAAATCCCAATGGCTCCAGAAGACAGGGAGAAAACGGCCTTTACGACTCCTATGGGCCTGTTTGAATTCGACCGGATGCCGTTCGGGTTGTGCAATGCTCCGGCCACCTTTCAGCGGGTCATGGAGCATTGTTTGGGACACCGAAACTTCGAGATGGTCTTGCTCTATCTGGATGATGTGATCATATTTTCAAAATCTTATGACGAGCACCTAGAACATCTGGAAGAGGTCTTCACCCAATTGACTAAATGTGGCTTAAAGTTAAAACCATCTAAGTGCCACCTATTAAAACCAAGTGTGCAATACCTGGGTCACATCGTTAGTTCCGGAGGGGTAAAGCCCGATCCCGAAAAGATACGAGTGGTGCGGAGTTGGCCTGTTCCTCGTACTGTTAAAGATGTTCGCAGTTTCCTTGGTTTCGTGGGATATTACCGTCGCTTTATCCAGCACTTCGCAAAAATAGCTGCTCCGCTTCATGAATTACTTCGAGGCAGGTCAGGACAAGAGAGAAGGAGTACTGCCCTGGTCGTATGGACAGAGGAACAACAGAATGCTTTCGAGCAACT
This sequence comes from Pseudophryne corroboree, assembly GCF_028390025.1. Lineage (NCBI taxonomy): Eukaryota > Metazoa > Chordata > Amphibia > Anura > Myobatrachidae > Pseudophryne > Pseudophryne corroboree. The sequence goes on along the minus strand of NC_086448.1, from coordinate 626,092,338 downwards.
AAAGTCAGCTCTAACGGAGGCCCCAATCCTCGCCTACCCTGATTACGAAAAACCGTTTCAGGTGCACACCGACGCCAGCCATCGCGGATTAGGAGCTGTACTCTCCCAGCTGCAGGACGGTCGGGAGAGGGTTATAGCCTATGCCAGTAGAGGTTTAAGGAAAACCGAAAGGAACAATGAGAATTACAGCACCTTCAAATTGGAGCTCCTTGCCCTCATATGGGCTGTCACCGAAAAATTTAAGAATTACTTGACTGCCACACCTTTCGTGATCATTACAGACAATAATCCGCTGGCACATTTATCCTCGGCCCGCCTTGGAGCTATGGAGCAAAGATGGATGGCACGGTTGGCAAATTTCAGATATACAGTGTCTTACCGGAGCGGTAAGGCAAATGGAAATGCTGATGCCTTGTCTCGCTTACCGACCACGGACCTTGCGGAAGAAGAGCGAGACTGGGCTGAAGACATTGAGACGCCCGTGTTCAGACCTCTGAGTACACAGAAACAAGTCATCAATTCGGACCCTGTCACTGCTACTAGAAAAACTGGAATTGACCAGTTTGAGAGTGCTTTCCCCAAAGGTGACTGGGCACTAGTACAGAGAGCCAGCCCCGTGGTACAGCGTCTGATTGATCTTATTCAACATAAGAAACAGCTAACTAAGACACAAAGAACCAATGCTGACCCGGAATTGGTCAAATTATTACGCCATCGAGACCGAATTAGCCTCCAAGGAGATCTTGTCATCCGCACCAGCCTTGATCCCGGTACTTATCAGTCTATCTCTCAGATTATAGTGCCCAGACAGCAGGCTGATCTGTTATTATCTGCCTATCATGACCAGTCGGGACATTTTGGCACCCAAAAGACAGAAGCAGTACTTAGACAGAGATTCTTCTGGATTGGCATGAGATCTGATGTCGAAAAGTGGTGCAGGAATTGTGTAACATGCAGTCTAAAAAGGCCAGTTGATTCTACCCAAAAAGATCCACTGCATCCAATTCAAAGTACTCGACCACTCGAGCTTGTGGCTCTGGACCATGTAAAACTTGAGCATAGCTCCGCTGGGCTCCAGTATGCTCTGACTATCACGGATCACTATAGCAAGTTCTTGGTGGTGGTACCGGCCCGTGACTTGACAGCGAAAACAACTGCTGAGCTGTTCCTCAAACACTTTGTCCGTCCTTACGGCTATCCGGAGCAAGTTCTAACTGACCAGGGTCCAGCATTCGAATCCCAATTATTTCAGGAACTCTGTTCTTTATATGGGTGTAAGAAGCTGCGAACTACTGCCTACCACCCCCAGGGTAATGGTCTATGCGAACGGGCCAACCGAACCGTGATTGGGATGCTTCGGAGTTTATCGGCCGAGAGAAGAACGCAGTGGCCCACTCTTTTGTCTGAACTGACATACCTCTATAACAACGTTGAACATTGCTCTACAGGATTCACTCCATTTTATTTAATGTTTGGGAGGCAGGGCAAACTTCCAAAAGACCTAGAATTGTCAATAATGTCAGATGAGTCTAATCTCCTGCAGAACGACTGGATACAAGAGCATCAGCAATGGATTGAAACTGCCAGACAACTGGTGGAACAACGGATGGAGATGGTACATCGCCGCCAAGAGAACAATTATAATTTAAATGTCCATCCAACACCCCTAAAGATTGGAAATAAGGTGTGGAAAAAGAAAAACCAACGGACGAGTAAACTCGATGCCATGTGGGAGGATGTTCCTTATGAGATTGTCAAAATCCCCGCTGATGGACTTTATGCATACCAGATCCAAAGGCCTGATGGACATCTGACTATCGTCCCTCGTGACCAATTGAAGCTTTGCACCGTTGAAGTCCCAGCAGCAGAGAGAGACTCACCTTTGGCAGAGGAGCGGGGAACCCCAGGGGGCATTCCATTCCATGACCCCATTGATCTCTTGTTATTCATGGATAGCTCAATCCCGAGTTCTATGAACCCAATTGCCCCAAGACTTAGGGAAGATAAATTTAACGAAAATGATGACACAATGTATATTGTACCTGAACCGTCTGAAGGGGTGTCTACCCCAATTCCTAAGAGACCTGAACGTAGTACCAGAGGTACGCTACCTCTTCGGTACCGTGATTGAAATATGTTAACATAACCTGTGTCCAACTCTGTTTTTTTTAATATATATATATCTGTTCATAATTACCATCGGAAGTGTATGTAATGTATTGCTTATTGTCCGGCTGTGGAACTGTTGCTCAGAACTTTTGTCTTGGACGACTTTGCGTGAGGACACGCATGTTTTTAGCCGGGAGATATGTGACACTCTGATATATCGATAGCTATGTACCCCTCAAGTTGCCCTTAGGGAACCTTTCCTTGGACTAGCCCAGCTCCACTGAAGGGGTTAATACCCCTTTCTCCTAATCCCTTTGTGATGTCAGCTGCAGCATCAAGACATGGGGGGCACAAGGACCTGGGGATGACCTATCGCAGCTGCCCAGAGCGGGAAAGATCCGGGGACTTGGAAAGGAAGCTTTTAAAAAAGGGGAGTGAGCGGGAGCAGTGCAGTGCTGAGGAGACTTTGAAAGGAGACGGAACGGCTGCTGCTGTGAAAAGACCCGCCCGCCGCCGCAAAAGAGATCTGTCAGCCGCCGGGAGAAGGGAAGGAAGGAGCGTTAAAGAGAGCCAGGACTGACAGCTGAGACCCGCTAGTCATCGATGCCGAGACCCGCCAGCCGCCGCTACTGAGTCCTGCCATTCACCGCTGAGGAGACGGAGTGTCGCGTGATGTGGGCTGCGTAGGAGAGACGACTGAGGAGAACACGGCGCCGGAGATCGTGGATGACAGCCGAGACCCGCCTACCACCGCTAAAGAGACCCGCCAGCCGCCGGGAGGAGAACAGCGCGACATCGAGGAAACACAGTGGCTGCTGTGAGGGGGAGACGGAGCCACAGCTGACAGGCGATCAGAGTCAGGACTGCCCACTGCGACTGAGGTAACCGCAGGGGGAAGGAGGGGTGAGTGCCGCTGCCAGGGGAGCTGCTGTGAGGAGACTATACATCTATAGCCTGCAGTGTTGAGGATCCCTAACCTGCCGTCTACACACAGATAGTTAGCAGCAACTCCAGTACTCCTACCCGCCGATTTGAGGGAGCCAGTGGGGAAATATAGTACAGTGGGGTCACCCTAAGAGAAAGACGAGAGCAGCCTTCAGGTACCTCTTCACCCCAAATCCGGCCACCTTTCTTGTCAGGAATTGTCAGTCTTCAGATTACTTACATCTTTCACTACCAATATTGCATATTACAGCTCCAAAGGGCTGCCAGAGAGAAAGTTATGGATTTCATGTCCTCAGGCTTTATATAGGGAAAAGCAGTGAGCCAGAAGCAAGCTTTACCTTAAATAGCTCAGACTAACGAATAGGAAAGTACACAGCTGTTGGTAGGGTTCTAGAGGGGATGTATTTCTCCCGTCATCCTTTCCATTTCCATTTGCTTGCTTTGCAAAGATATGGGCCTATAACCAGTCATCGTGTGCACTGTAACTAACATCTGTTATTCGCATGCCAAGGAATTCCTATTAACTATTTCTGCATTCCTGTTTCCTACTACTCCCACGAATCTGCTCGCTTTGAACTGTAACCCGTTTTCTTCATAATGCACCTCTGACTTTGCTTGAGAGACATTCAAAGTTTAGATACAGCCCATGCTAAAGCTGAGTAATGAACTAATTGGTCACCATTTTAAGCTCAATTGTTATATGATATAATCTGTACTAAGGTAGTTACCTTTGATATCACAATAGCCTTAGAGTCAGAAAACCTGAGTAATAGAGACCTTATAGTGACACTGGGGATTAATGTCAGTAAATATAAGTAAATGTTAATGTCTACAGGCTAACGTTACCTATGTATTGAATGTATTATTTATGCTGAACTTGTGAACGCTGTTATTTCTTGTTATTCTAAATAGAAAGTAATAGCGGTGACCACTCCTCCTGATTCAAATTAATAAATTATTTGTCACCGTCCAAACGTGTGGTGACCTGTGTTTGGAGTTGGGGTTTCCTTGTTCCTCTGCCTAGGGTCACAGCAGCTGATTCAGTCTAAGACAAGATTCCGGGTGAAGAATTCAGGTACGACCAACGACACCTACACCTGCAACCACATTCTCACCAGATAGACCTGTTACATATATATATATATATATATATAGTATATATATAATATATATATATAGTATATATATATTATTTATTTTATATATGTGTGTGTGACCCACAGCCTAAGATTTAAATTTTAATGTTAGCAGCAGGGGGAAGAAAAATCTTATAAAAAGCCAGCCTTACTGTTTGCAGACAGGCTGCTGTGACACAGGGCTCCACATGCCGCCCGGGATCAGCCCTCCTCCTTCTTCTCTCTGCTGTGCAGCCTGCGCGTCCAGCCAATGACTGAGCGCAGGCTGCTGTTTCACACGCTATTGGACAGCTGAGCCGTCGCTCAGCTGTCCTGTAGTGCTATGCGGCGCCGGCTCTGTCTGTACGTACAGCGGAGAGCAGGGACCGCAGCACCGTAGATCAGATCGGATCTGCGGTGGGCGGCAGGGGGCCCTTTTGGAAAGGGGGCCCGGGGTACTTACCCCCTGGGCCCCCGCCTTAATCCGGCTCTGAGAGCCAGGGAGCTTCCTTCCAGCGGATCTGTGAAGGAGAAATGGCGCCAGTGTGTCTGAGGGAGATAGCTCCGCCCCTTTTCCGCGGCCTATTCTCCCGCTTTTTTCTGGATTCTGGCAGGGGTATTTACCACATATATAGCCTCTGGGGCTATATATTGTGGTATTTTTGCCAGCCAAGGTGTTTTTATTGCTGCTCAGGGCGCCCCCCCCCAAGCGCCCTGCACCCTCAGTGACCGGAGTGTGAAGTGTGCATGAGGAGCAATGGCGCACAGCTGCAGTGCTGTGCGCTACCTTGGTGAAGACTGATGTCTTCTGCCGCCGTTTTTCCGGACCTCTTCTTGCTTCTGGCTCTGTAAGGGGGACGGGGGCGCGGCTCCGGGACCGAACACCAAGGACTGGGCCTGCGGTCGATCCCTCTGGAGCTAATGGTGTCCAGTAGCCTAAGAAGCCCAATCCGGCTGCAAGCAGGCGAGTTCGCTTCTTCTCCCCTTAGTCCCTCGCTGCAGTGAGCCTGTTGCCAGCAGGTCTCACTGAAAATAAAAAACCTAAAACTATACTTTCTTTCTAAGGGCTCAGGAGAGCCCCTAGTGTGCATCCAACCTCGGCCGGGCACGAAATCTAACTGAGGCTTGGAGGAGGGTCATAGTGGGAGGAGCCAGTGCACACCAGGTAGTCATAAAATTTTCTAGAGTGCCCAGCCTCCTTCGGAGCCCGCTATCCCCATGGTCCTTACGGAGTTCCCAGCATCCACTAGGACGTTAGAGAAAAGCTATTTTGCAGTACAAATTCAATATCTTCACATAGAAATTTCTTATCAGTGAATTCTCCCTGATATTTAAGATGCTTGACTGTTCCTAAATTATAGTGTAAGTATAATCCTCCTGCTGCGTGATTGTGTTAAGCTTATTAAGAAAATACATTGTATCTTTGAGGTAGGATTTGATGCTCCTTACATACAGATGTAGATGATAGTCTTTCAAATGGGACATATTTGCTGTAATATAGCTGGCACTAGTCCTAGGTCTCCCACATGGATTTTTGTGATATTTATGCACTTTCAGTAACTTTCTTTATATCTGAGCAGGACTGTAGGATTTTGCATAATTAAATATTTTTCCTCATGTTCTGTAATTGCCTTTTTATTGTCATTTAGTAATAAATATGGTATTTTTTTTTATATATTGCCAGAGAAACGTACACTTATATATTATTTCATCCCTGTTAATATTCATTGTGCATTCTTTATTAATATGTTGTGGTGATGCTCTCTTTTTACCTCTTCTTTTGCCCTTTATATTTTTAAAAAGGTTCTATTATTTGTTACCTCAGGTTGTGTACATTTTGTTTGGATCACCAATGATCTAAAAAAAATATAGTTCTCCATATTCAATGAAACTATTTTACTTATTTATGTTTTATTATGGTTATTATTTATTATAACCATCATATATTTTCCTTTTCTGTATTGGACTTCTGATTAATATGTCTCTATAATCTCTTCCTCAGGATAAAATCCTTCATCCTCATATTGTTTTTAGGATTCTTTTCATTCACATACATTTTAGTTTCCCTCATATTATTCAAGTTGTTACTAGGTAAATGATTTTTGGTTCTATTTTCTTGTCTGTGTACATTTTTTATTTCTAAAACCAAGTAGCTTTAGGTCGCTGTCTAAAATAAACTGAAAAGTTGTACGTATAAAGCAGTGCTCTTATTTTAATACTTTAATATTTCATGCCCCTATAATGAGTCAGTACTGGGCAGTCAAGAAGTCAGTGGTTATGCCATATCGGTAGTGGCTTTTGAGACAACAGAAAAGTGAGAAGTGGGCTATGGAACTTTAGCATTGTATGGTAGATTTACAGTATCAGGAAGGAGTAGCTAAAAGTGGAAATAAAGAATCTAGTATCTTGGAAGGTGGGGGGTTATATGGTATTGTTTAAATTTCCAGAAGAGCATTCTGAGGGAACAAGAATGAAGTAAACAAAATACAGTAAAATATTGAAAGGAAAAGTAATGAGTTGAATTTTGAAAAGAGATAGATAGATAGATAGATAGATAGATAGATAGATAGATAGATAGATAGATAGATAGAAAGAAAATGGTTTGGAAGAAGCAACAAAACATTGTTGAATGAGAATAGAAAGCTTTTGAAAGATGTTTTCACTGGATAATGATTTTTGGCAGCATTGTCTGTTTTATGTATGTAAAATACACACATGTGCCAAATTCACACATGTTATTATGGAGATTTTGCATCATCTTACAATTGGAGACACAGAATGGAGAAGGAACGGACAAGTGTAAGCTATGTATAGTAAGGACATCATCACATAATTGCAATGGAGGTAGAGCTGGACACATTTTCACCTGTCAGGAGGCAATTTTTTTTGTTGGAGGGCTGGTGCAAAGAGACGCAGTGATGATGATGATCTGGATCATCAGCACTATAGCTTCATTTGATTGGCTGGTTTTGTACTAACCCATTTAGCTGACAGCTGGCTACTATATTATGTAAAGTCTAGGCTAGCTATTTGCATCACTGAATTCAAAATTCCAATTTGCTGTTTCAGGAAGTATTTTTATTTCATTTTTAAATAGGAAAAAATAGATGTTTGTATATAATTTTATTTAATTTGCATATGTGTTTTATTATTATTGCTTTTATTAAATGTATTTAAATTTATTTATATTGTGCCCCAATGTTTTGCAGCTGTAGAAAAGTGATACAAACAGACATAGTCTTAAAAGTTCAAGCGAACCAGAATACTTATACATAAACACAATTACAAATGAATGCCTAATTACATGCATATATGTCATGACATAGAAAAATTTAACTATAGGGGGAAATAGTGAAGAGGAGGGAGCTTGTGTAAACTTACATTCTAGGAGGGGGATACTGAGACATATAAAGTGGATAAGGCAGAAGGGAGTATTCCTTAGTCTTTAGTTAATAAGTGACTTTTAAGGGCGCCTTTAAAAATGGAGGCTTACAGAGACAGGGATGGCATTCTATTGATTATGGGTAGTATAGGAGAAGCCTTTATGTGGGAGTGAGATGTAGTAATAAGTGGATATGAGAGGTGATGGTCATCAGCTGACTGGAGCGGGAATGAGGAAGTGTAGACGGAAATTAATTTGAAACTGCAGGTAAGGGTGAGGAGTTGAAATTGAATTGTATGCATTTTATGTCATTTTATATGTAATATGCACACTTTGCTGAGATGTGGTGCATATACACGTTACGCATTATGTTTATGCCACTGATGTACAGCTGGATGCATACAACTGAATACGTGCATGTAAATGCTCTTTTTCATGTATTTCCCAACTCTATATGAGCCCTTTTGGGAGTAAAGTCACTAAGTATATTAGAAAGTGAGAGAAAAAATATGAAGAGAATAATAGAAAAAAAGAAAGAAAATATTGTATGAATTATTGTCTGACAATGAAGACAGATAAATATGAGGTAGAAAAGTTAAAGCAAACTTGGAAGAGAATGAAAAACACAACAACTAAAGGGAGCATTACAAAAATCAGAATAAATGAGTTCTGTTCTTTGCTTAGTACATCTATAGAACAAGAGAAATTACTAAAAAAGAAAAAAGAAAATAAATGATGGCACACAGCTCTAATTAATAGGTGGAGTAATTAAATGGTATAATACTCTCGCTAAAAAACACTTTGAGGCTGCTGGTTTAAGTTAAAATAGATTAATTTATTAATAAAAATGATTATTAATTATACAGTATATCACTTTAAAAACATGCATAAACATAAGCAACAAGTGGAAGTTCATGAAGCTTATTAGCTCCTCACAGAGAATTCACTTAGTTGTAAGCTGGTTGCAGATAGCGTTTTTTTGCAGTTAGTATTCAGCGTGCTCATGCAGTCTGTTAGTCACAACTGAAATGATTAAACATAGGCAATGGTTGAATATATCTCACCATAAGATTCAAGGTATCGACAGTTCTTCCTTTTGCAGGGGGTACACTTTGCTGTGTCCCGCACTCTCCACATGTGGGCATGGAAGTCCCTTGAATGAATGGGGGTAGAGAGGCTTGCTGAAAGTGCGCTGGTCATTTGCGCTGTGTAGCAGTTCCCAACTGGCAGGGACACTGCTAATGGACTGGCAGCAGCGCCGGCCCTAGGCATAGGCAAACTAGACAAATGCCTAAGGGCACAAGCAGATTCTGCTGATTAAAATGATATGCGGCATGCCTGTACTATTTGTGTGACTGCGGCTGTATCTGCATATGAAATACTACATTACAGTGTATTCCTGGAAATCACTGTAATGTTGCATTTCGTATGCAGATACAGCCACAGTCGCACACAGAATATAGGTAAGTTAATTACCATTTTAATCAGCAGAAGCTGCTTGTTCATTCTAGTCACCTAGCAATGAAATAAGATGCATTTTCTGCAAATAAGGTGCCCAACCTTAGCAGAGCTGGATGGGAGCTGCATGGCATATTGAGGCAAGATTTATGAGGACACATCTGTACCCAAGCAGAGGCAGATGTCACAGTGTTAGCGGCCGTGTGAGTGCTGTGTTTGGGTAGGTTCTTTGTGCAATAGTGTTCGGCATATGTGTAAGGGGCATTATGTGTGTCATGTGTATAAGGGCATTAATAATGTGGGGCATTTGTGTAAAGGACATTATGTGTAAAAGAGAATTAATAATGGTTGGCATAATGTGTATGGTGCATTATATTTATAAGGACATTAATAATGTGTGTCATATGTGTAAGGGACATTACTGTGTGGTATTATGTGTATAAAGGAATTACTAATGTGTGGCATTATGTGCATCAGGTGCTCAACTGTGTGGCATAATGTATAGAAAAGGCACTACTGTGTGGTCTAATGTGAATAAAGAGCAATATGCTGTGGTATAATGTGAATAAGGACCAATTCAGTGTGATGTAATGTGAATAAGGAGCACTACTGTGATTTGTAATGTATATACTTGATACTACTGTGCAGGGGCGGATTGGGAAACAAAAGTGGCCCTGGAAAAATTTCTAAAAGTGGCCTCATGTGGGTGGCACCAAACCAACTGTAGGCGGAACCAATACCAAAGTAGGCAGGATTAATACTTCAAATTAATATTACACCTCATAACCCACTGATCACGCTGAGCCGCAAAAAAGTGGGTCCCAGGGACCCCTCACTTTTAAAAATTGGGGTCCTACCTGTCCTATGGAATGAAGGTTCTTATTAATCTTATTAATGATTCAAATATAAAAACACAGAGTTAATGATTCAAATATAAAAACTCAGAGTTGATTTGGACAGTACAAAAGTGTTGCAAAGGGGAGCGGGGGGGGGGGGGGGGGTGACTGTGCTGCTGGGCTGTGTAGCATACAGGACACCCTGCACCAGAGCTGTAACTAGACATTTTGGCGCCCTTTGGCAGAAACAGAATTGGTGCTCCACCTGCTATACCCAAAAGAAGGGACAGTGCGCGCGAAGGCGCGCAGCAAAAAGTTAGGGGAGTGGCTTTGTGGGGAAGGGGCGTGACCACATAATAGTGCCAATTAACATTACACCACACAGTAGTGCCACTTATACACATTGCACCAGGTAGAACCTCCTATACACACTGCGCCAGGTAGAGCACGTTATACACTTTGTGCCGGGCAGGGCACATTATACACATTGCACCTTGTACAGCACATTATACACATTGCACCAGGTAGAGCACGTTATACACTTTGCGCCAGGTAAAGCACGTTATACACATTGCACCAGGTAGAGCACGTTATACACTTTCCGCCAGGTAAAGCACGTTATACACATTGCACCAGGTAGAGCACGTTACACACTTTGCACCAGGTAAAGCACGTTATACACATTGCACCAGGTAGAGCACGTTACACACTTTGCACCAGGTAAAGCACGTTATACACATTGCACCAGGTAGAGCACGTTACACACTGTGCACCAGGTAAAGCACGTTATACACATTGCACCAGGTAGAGCACGTTACACACTTTGCGCCAGGTAAAGCACATTATACACATTGCACCAGGTAAAGCACGTTACACACATTGCACCAGGTAGAGCACATAGACATACATTAAACAACCCCCCCCAAAAAATATGTAGTCAGCGTCATTACACACATAAAGACCTGTTATATGCAGTACTAAGCTCGATGTGATTTGGTCTATAGCAGAACAAAGACAAACTAGAACCATCCACCTGGGGCAGAAAGGGAATGGGTGCAAACCAGCCAGGTAAAGGGTGTCAAACACCCAGGGCCAGGGGGAGGGATGAGGGGGCACACTGTTGCCGGGGGGGAGGGATGAGGGGGCACACTGTTGCCGGGGGGGAGGGGTGAGGGGGCACACTGCTGCCGGGGGGAGGGATGAGGGGGCACACTGATGCCGGGGGGAGGGATGAGGGGGCACACTGATGCCGGGGGGAGAGATGAGGGGGTACACTGATGCCGGGGGGAGGGTTGAGGGGGCACACTGTTGGCCAGGTAGAGGGATGAGGGGGCACACTGTTGGCCAGGGGGAGAGATGAGGGGGCACACTGCTGGCCAGGGGGAGGGATGAGGGGGCACACTGATGCCAGGGGGAGGGATGAGGGAGCACACTGATGGCCAGGGGGAGAGATGAGGGGGCACACTGATACCGGGGGGAGGGATGAGGGGGCACACTGCTGGCCAGTGGGAGGGGATGAGGGGGCACACTGCTGGTCAGGGGGGGGGGCGAGGGGGCACACTGTTGGCCAGGGGGGATGAGGGGACACACTGTTAAACAGGGGGGGGGGGGATGAGGGGGCACACTGCTGGCCAGGGGGAGGGATGAGGGGGCACACTGTTGGCCAGGGGGAGGGATGAGGGGGCACAATGCTGCTGACAGGAGGAGAGATGGGGACACTCCAATGCTGTCAGGGGGAGATGGGGGGGGCAAGCTGGTACTGGCAGGGGGAGATAGGGGGTCACACTGGCACTGTCAGGGGGGATGGGGGCACACTGGTGCTGGCAAGGGGTGCAGGAGGCCTCTCACAGTCACGCACCCACATGACGGGACTTACCGCCAGAGCAGCGCGGACGCAGCAGCCAGGAAGCCTCTCCCGGGTGATCCTCCCCGCAGTACAGCTCCTGTGAACAGGAGTCTTGGAGGAGCGGCTGCGCCTGCAACACGGTGGACCCAGCTCTCTAGATAGCGGCCGCTGGCCGCAGCGGTCACCAGTAAGCAGGTGACAGGGAGGAGGGGGTATGGCCGGCTCTCCTGACAGCGGCCGCTGCCCGGCTCACTAATAAGCATGTGATGTGGAGGGCGGGCCGGCTGGCTCTCCTGACAGCGGCCACGGCACTCACAGGTTGGCAGGTGACGTGGAGGGGGATGGTGTCACTCATGACAGGCGGCCCCGGACCCCGATCGGCCCGCCGGGGTATTCCCCGGTAAAGGCAATGGCCAATCCGGCCCTGCTACTGTGTGATGTAACATGAAGAAGGGACACTATTGCATGATATAATGTAAATAAAGTTGTACTACTGTGTGGCGTAAGTTGAATTGGGGGTACTATTGTGCGGCCATGCCCCTTTCCAAAAGAACACACTCCTTTATGGGCTGCGCGCCAAATGAGCGCACTGTTCCAATTTAAAATATAGAGGGTAGGAGCACCAAAATGAGGACTGCTATGACTGATGGCTGATGGTGATGGGAAAGGGGAGCAGGGTCAGAGGCTAAAATAGCAGCGGTGCTAGGGGGCACCAGCCAAAATTTTGCCTAGAGCATCATATTGATTAGGGCCGGCTCTGACTGGCTGGCTTGTGAGCTGTCCCTGCCAGTTGGGAACTGCTTACACAACGCAAATGGCCAGCGCACTTTCAGCAAGCCTCTCTACCCCCATCCATTCAAGGAACTTCCATACCCACACATGGACACAGCAAAGTGTACCCCCTGCAAAGGGAAGAACTGTCGATACCTTGAATCTTAGGGTGAGATTTATTCAACCGGGTGTAGTACAGCTGACCGGTGGTCAGGAGACCGTCGGTCAGCTTACCGACACCGGGATCCCGGCAGCATACCGACGCCGGGATCCCGGTGGAGAGGGGCGAGTGCAGCAAGCCCCTTGCGGGCTCGCTGCGCTCGCCATGCTGCGCTCGCCACGCTGCACTCGCCACGCTGCGGGCTCGGTGGCGACCTGCGGTCGCCACGGGTTCTATTCCCACTCTATGGGTGTCGTGGACACCCACGAGTGGAAATAGTCCCTGTTGGTCGGCATGCCGACTATCGGGATAGTGAGCGGTCGGGATGGTGGAGGAGGTCATGTGACTGTTGGTCACCCAACCGCCGGTCACATGAATACCACCCATTGAACCATTGCTTGTGTTTAATCATTTCAGTTGTGACTAACACACTGCATGAGCACGCTGAATACTAACTGCAAAAAAACGCTATCTGCAACCAGCTTACTACTAAGTGAATTCTCTGTGAGGAGCTAATAAGCTTTATGAACTTCCACTTGTTGCTTATGTTTATTCATGTTTTAAAGTGATATATAATTAATAATAATTTTTATTAATAAAATGAATCTATTTTAACTTAAACCAGCAGCCGCAAAGTGTTTTTTAGCGAGAGTATTATACCATTTAATTACTCCTCCTATTAATTAGAGCTGTGTGCCATCATTTTTTTCTTTTTATGTAAACAATTGGTTGGTGGATACCCAGATCCACTCTGTGAAGGCAGCCAGCAGATGGGGACTATTGTCCTCTAATTTAATCAATAGATATTAACAATTAGTGCACACTTTTCTATATTTGTATATAGGTCTCTTTCTCATTTTAGAAAGACTATAAGTACAAAAAGAATGCTAACTCTGATTGGTGTATAACCAGTGACATCTTCCAATCAGAGTGTCGGGAACAGTCTTGCAGTGGAAGATTGGAGAGAAAAAATGCTTCAAATTTGGTTGATTCAGCGGTCTTGCTTCTATTTTCTATGCTAATAAATATATTACTTTTTGAGGCTACTAATGTTGTATAGTTAATAGAGATGAGCGCCTGAAATTTTTCGGGTTTTGTGTTTTGGTTTTGGGTTCGGTTCCGCGGCCGTGTTTTGGGTTCGACCGCGTTTTGGCAAAACCTCACCGAATTTTTTTGTCGGATTCGGGTGTGTTTTGGATTCGGGTGTTTTTTTCAAAAAACCCTAAAAAACAGCTTAAATCATAGAATTTGGGGGTCATTTTGATCCCATATTATTATTAACCTCAAAAACCATAATTTCCACTCATTTTCAGTCTATTCTGAATACCTCACACCTCACAATATTATTTTTAGTCCTAAAATTTGCACCGAGGTCGCTGGATGACTAAGCTAAGCGACCCTAGTGGCCGACACAAACACCTGGCCCATCTAGGAGTGGCACTGCAGTGTCACGCAGGATGGCCCTTCCAAAAAACACTCCCCAAACAGCACATGACGCAAAGAAAAAAAGAGGTGCAATGAGGTAGCTGTGTGACTAAGCTCAGCGACCCAAGTGCCCGACACAAACACCTGGCCCATCTAGGAGTGGCACTGCAGTGTCACGCAGGATGTCCCTTCCAAAAAACCCTCCCCAAACAGCACATGACGCAAAGAAAAAAAGAGGCGCAATGAGGTAGCTGTGTGAGTAAGATTAGCGACCCTAGTGGCCGACACAAACACCGGGCCCATCTAGGAGTGGCACTGCAGTGTCACGCAGGATGTCCCTTCCAAAAAACCCTCCCCAAACAGCACATGACGCAAAGAAAAATAAAAGAAAAAAGAGGTGCAAGATGGAATTGTCCTTGGGCCCTCCCACCCACCCTTATGTTGTATAAACAGGACATGCACACTTTAACCAACCCATCATTTCAGTGACAGGGTCTGCCACACGACTGTGACTGATATGACGGGTTGGTTTGGACCCCCACCAAAAAAGAAGCAATTAATCTCTCCTTGCACAAACTGGCTCTACAGAGGCAAGATGTCCACCTCATCATCATCCTCCGATATATCACCGTGTACATCCCCCTCCTCACAGATTATCAATTCGTCCCCACTGGAATCCACCATCTCAGCTCCCTGTGTACTTTGTGGAGGCAATTGCTGCTGGTCAATGTCTCCGCGGAGGAATTGATTATAATTCATTTTAATGAACATCATCTTCTCCACATTTTCTGGATGTAACCTCGTACGCCGATTGCTGACAAGGTGAGCGGCGGCACTAAACACTCTTTCGGAGTACACACTTGTGGGAGGGCAACTTAGGTAGAATAAAGCCAGTTTGTGCAAGGGCCTCCAAATTGCCTCTTTTTCCTGCCAGTATAAGTACGGACTGTCTGACGTGCCTACTTGGATGCGGTCACTCATATAATCCTCCACCATTCTTTCAATGTTGAGAGAATCATATGCAGTGACAGTAGACGACATGTCCGTAATCGTGGTCAGGTCCTTCAGTCCGGACCAGATGTCAGCATCAGCAGTCGCTCCAGACTGCCCTGCATCACCGCCAGCGGGTGGGCTCGGAATTCTGAGCCTTTTCCTCGCACCCCCAGTTGCGGGAGAATGTGAAGGAGGAGATGTTGACAGGTCGCGTTCCGCTTGACTTGACAATTTTGTCACCAGCAGGTCTTTGCACCCCAGCAGACTTGTGTCTGCCGGAAAGAGAGATCCAAGGTAGGTTTTAAATCTAGGATCGAGCACGGTGGCCAAAATGTAGTGCTCTGATTTCAACAGATTGACCACCCGTGAATCCTTGTTAAGCGAATTAAGGGCTGCATCCACAAGTCCCACATGCCTAGCGGAATCGCTCCCTTTTAGCTCCTTCTTCAATGCCTCCAGCTTCTTCTGCAAAAGCCTGATGAGGGGAATGACCTGACTCAGGCTGGCAGTGTCTGAACTGACTTCACGTGTGGCAAGTTCAAAGGGCATCAGAACCTTGCACAACGTTGAAATCATTCTCCACTGCACTTGAGACAGGTGCATTCCACCTCCTATATCGTGCTCAATTGTATAGGCTTGAATGGCCTTTTGCTGCTCCTCCAACCTCTGAAGCATATAGAGGGTTGAATTCCACCTCGTTACCACTTCTTGCTTCAGATGATGGCAGGGCAGGTTCAGTAGTTTTTGGTGGTGCTCCAGTCTTCTGTACGTGGTGCCTGTACGCCGAAAGTGTCCCGCAATTCTTCTGGCCACCGACAGCATCTCTTGCACGCCCCTGTCGTTTTTTAAAAAATTCTGCACCACCAAATTCAAGGTATGTGCAAAACATGGGACGTGCTGGAATTTGCCCATATTTAATGCACACACAATATTGCTGGCGTTGTCCGATGCCACAAATCCACAGGAGAGTCCAATTGGGGTAAGCCATTCTGCGATGATCTTCCTCAGTTGCCGTAAGAGGTTTTTTAGCTGTGTGCGTATTCTGGAAAGCGGTGATACAAAGCGTAGCCTGCCTAGGAAAGAGTTGGCGTTTGCGAGATGCTGCTACTGGTGCCGCCGCTGCTGTTCTTGCGGCGGGAGTCCATACATCTACCCAGTGGGCTGTCACAGTCATATAGTCCTGACCCTGCCCTGCTCCACTTGTCCACATGTCCGTGGTTAAGTGGACATTGGGTACAACTGCATTTTTTAGGACACTGGTGAGTCTTTTTCTGACGTCCGTGTACATTCTCGGTATCGCCTGCCTACAGAAGTGGAACCTAGATGGTATTTGGTAACGGGGGCACACTGCCTCAATAAATTGTCTAGTTCCCTGTGAACTAACGGCGGATACCGGACGCACGTCTAACACCAACATAGTTGTCAAGGACTCAGTTATCCGCTTTGCAACAGGATGACTGCTGTGATATTTCATCTTCCTCGCAAAGGACTGTTGGACAGTCAATTGCTTACTGGAAGTAGTACAAGTGGGCTTACGACTTCCCCTCTGGGATGACCATCGACTCCCAGCAGCAACAACAGCAGCGCCAGCAGCAGTAGGCGTTACACGCAAGGATGCATCAGAGGAATCCCAGGCAGGAGAGGACTCGTCAGAATTGCCAGTGACATGGCCTGCAGGACTATTGGCATTCCTGGGGAAGGAGGAAATTGACACTGAGGGAGTTGGTGGGGTGGTTTGCGTGAGCTTGGTTACAAGAGGAAGGGATTTACTGGTCAGTGGACTGCTTCCGCTGTCGCCCAAGTTTTTGAACTTGTCACTGACTTATTATGAATGCGCTGCAGGTGACGTATAAGGGAGGATGTTCCGAGGTGGTTAACGTCCTTACCCCTACTTATTACAGCTTGACAAAGGGAACACACGGCTTGACACCTGTTGTCCGCATTTCTGGTGAAATACTTCCACACCGAAGAGCTGATTTTTTTTGTATTTTCACCAGGCATGTCAACGGCCCTATTCCTCCCACGGACAACAGGTGTCTCCCCGGGTGCCTGACTTAAACAAACCACCTCACCATCAGAATCCTCCTGGTCAATTTCCTCCCCAGCGCCAGCAACACCCATATCCTCCTCATCCTGGTGTACTTCAACACTGACATCTTCAATCTGACTTTCAGGAACTGGACTGCGGGTGCTCCTTCCAGCACTTGCAGGGGGCGTGCAAATGGTGGAAGGCGCATGCTCTTCACGTCCAGTGTTGGGAAGGTCAGGCATCGCAACCGACACAATTGGACTCTCCTTGTGGATTTGGGATTTCGAAGAACGCACAGTTCTTTGCGGTGCTACTGCTTTTGCCAGCTTGAGTCTTTTCATTTTTCTAGCGAGAGGCTGAGTGCCTCCATCCTCATGTGAAGCTGAACCACTAGCCATGAACATAGGCCAGGGCCTCAGCCGTTCCTTGCCACTCCGTGTGGTAAATGGCATATTGGCAAGTTTACGCTTCTCCTCCGACAATTTTATTTTAGGTTTTGGAGTCCTTTTTTTACTGATATTTGGTGTTTTGGATTTGACATGCTCTGTACTATGACATTGGGCATCGGCCTTGGCAGACGACGTTGCTGGCATTTCATCGTCTCGGCCATGACTAGTGGCAGCAGCTTCAGCACGAGGTGGAAGTGGATCTTGATCTTTCCCTAATTTTGGAACCTCAACATTTTTGTTCTCCATATTTTAATAGGCACAACTAAAAGGCACCTCAGGTAAACAATGGAGATGGATGGATACTAGTATACAATTATGGATGGACTGCCGAGTGCCGACACAGAGGTAGCTACAGCCGTGGACTACCGTACTGTACTGTGTCTGCTGCTAATATAGACTGGTTGATAAAGAGATGTAGTAGTAGTATGTATGTATAAAGAAGAAAGAAAAAAAAACCACGGGTAGGTGGTATACAATTATGGACGGACTGCCGAGTGCCGACACAGAGGTAGCTACAGCCGTGGACTACCGTACTGTACTGTGTCTGCTGCTAATATAGACTGGTTGATAAAGAGATGTAGTAGTAGTATGTATGTATAAAGAAGAAAGAAAAAAAAACCACGGGTAGGTGGTATACAATTATGGACGGACTGCCCAGTGCCGACACAGAGGTAGCTACAGCCGTGGACTACCGTACTGTACTGTGTCTGCTGCTAATATAGACTGGTTGATAAAGAGATGTAGTAGTAGTAGTATGTATGTATAAAGAAGAAAGAAAAAAAAACCACGGGTAGGTGGTATACAATTATGGACGGACTGCCGAGTGCCGACACAGAGGTAGCTACAGCCGTGGACTACCGTACTGTACTGTGTCTGCTGCTAATATAGACTGGTTGATAAAGAGATGTAGTAGTAGTATGTATGTATAAAGAAGAAGGAAAAAAAACCACGGGTAGGTGGTATACAATTATGGACGGACTGCCCAGTGCCGACACAGAGGTAGCTACAGCCGTGGACTACCGTACTGTACTGTGTCTGCTGCTAATATAGACTGGTTGATAAAGAGATGTAGTAGTAGTATGTATGTATAAAGAAGAAAGAAAAAAAAACCACGGGTAGGTGGTATACAATTATGGACGGACTGCCCAGTGCCGACACAGAGGTAGCTACAGCCGTGGACTACCGTAC
Source organism: Pseudophryne corroboree (assembly GCF_028390025.1). Lineage (NCBI taxonomy): Eukaryota > Metazoa > Chordata > Amphibia > Anura > Myobatrachidae > Pseudophryne > Pseudophryne corroboree. The sequence goes on along the minus strand of NC_086448.1, from coordinate 626,073,632 downwards.
TGTACTGTGTCTGCTGCTAATATAGACTGGTTGATAAAGAGATGTAGTAGTAGTAGTATGTATGTATAAAGAAGAAAGAAAAAAAAACCACGGGTAGGTGGTATACAATTATGGACGGACTGCCCAGTGCCGACACAGAGGTAGCTACAGCCGTGGACTACCGTACTGTACTGTGTCTGCTGCTAATATAGACTGGTTGATAAAGAGATGTAGTAGTAGTATGTATGTATAAAGAAGAAAGAAAAAAAAACCACGGGTAGGTGGTATACAATTATGGACGGACTGCCCAGTGCCGACACAGAGGTAGCTACAGCCGTGGACTACCGTACTGTACTGTGTCTGCTGCTAATATAGACTGGTTGATAAAGAGATGTAGTAGTAGTAGTATGTATGTATAAAGAAGAAAGAAAAAAAAACCACGGGTAGGTGGTATACAATTATGGACGGACTGCCGAGTGCCGACACAGAGGTAGCTACAGCCGTGGACTACCGTACTGTACTGTGTCTGCTGCTAATATAGACTGGTTGATAAAGAGATGTAGTAGTAGTATGTATGTATAAAGAAGAAAGAAAAAAAAACCACGGGTAGGTGGTATACAATTATGGACGGACTGCCGAGTGCCGACACAGAGGTAGCTACAGCCGTGAACTACCGTACTGTGTCTGCTGCGACTGGATGATAAATAATGATATAAAAAATATATATATATCACTACTGCAGCCGGACAGGTATATATTATATAATGACGGACCTGCTGGACACTGTCTGTCAGCAGAATGAGTTTTTTATAGAATAAAAAAAAAAACACCACACAAGTGAAGTCACACGACGAGTGTTTAACTTTTTCAGGCAATCACAATATAGTATACTATACTACTAACTATACTGGTGGTCAGTGTGGTCAGGTCACTGGTCAGTCACACTGGCAGTGGCACTCCTGCAGCAAAAGTGTGCACTGTTTAATTTTAATAATAATATGTACTCCTGGCTCCTGCTATAACCTATAACTGGCACTGCAGTGCTCCCCAGTCTCCCCCACAATTATAAGATGTGTGAGCTGAGCACAGTCAGATACGAGTGTTTAACTTTTTCAGGCAATCACAATATAGTATACTATACTACTAACTATACTGGTGGTCAGTGTGGTCAGGTCACTGGTCAGTCACACTGGCAGTGGCACTCCTGCAGCAAAAGTGTGCACTGTTTAATTTTAATAATAATATGTACTCCTGGCTCCTGCTATAACCTATAACTGGCACTGCAGTGCTCCCCAGTCTCCCCCACAATTATAAGATGTGTGAGCTGAGCACAGTCAGATATATACATAGATGATGCAGCACACTGGGCTGAGCAGTGCACACAGATATGGTATGTGACTGAGTCACTGTGTATCGTTTTTTTCAGGCAGAGAACGGATATATTAAATAAAACTGCACTGTCTGGTGGTCACTGTGGTCAGTCACTAGTAAACTCTGCACTCTCTACAGTTCTACAGTACTCCTAAGCTCCAGTAAATCAGGTCAATCTCTCTCTCTCTCTCTTCTAATCTAAATGGAGAGGACGCCAGCCACGTCCTCTCCCTATCAATCTCAATGCACGTGTGAAAATGGCGGCGACGCGCGGCTCCTTATATAGAATCCGAGTCTCGCGAGAATCCGACAGCGTCATGATGACGTTCGGGCGCGCTCGGGTTAACCGAGCAAGGCGGGAAGATCCGAGTCGCTCGGACCCGTGAAAAAAAGCATGAAGTTCGTGCGGGTTCGGATTCAGAGAAACCGAACCCGCTCATCTCTAATAGTTAATGAATCCAATTAATATAATGTATATATCTCAGTGTGCACTGGTTGAACTGCTCAACTCTCTTCAGCTATGACAATTTATGAATCACTTTCTCACAGTGAATACAATTGACAATACTGCTGATCTTGACCTTAGTATTCAGGCTGAACTTTTTTTATTCCACAATAAATAATAATGATGTCTTACAAAAGGGGAATTCACTTCATTAATGTGGTATAATTTCTGCATCAACATTAGAGTTTGTAGAACTTAAACTTTCAAGATGAATGAATGAAAAACTGCTTCAACCTTGGAAACCTCATAGATAATAGCAGATTTAATGTACTTTAAGTGGGGGTAGCTGGTGAGCAACCTCTGTCGTCTTCAAACTGATTGTTGGTTGGGTAACTATGAATAATTATCTGCAGAAAGGTGTTCTGAAACTGGAAGATTCCCATCCTTAGTCGAGAGTGATGAAAACAATAACTGCTCTGAATATAATGAAGACTTTTCTAGCAAGCTGATGAGCTACTGTACATAGATCTAGACAAAAAGATTAGTTAGCATAAACAGAAAAATATATTTATATTTCACCACACAAATCTATTGTATTTAAAAAAAAAAAATCAATCAGCAGACATTCTAATCATTCTTTATCATCAGGAATGAATGTTCCGTATTTATACTCAGTACAAGCATCAGAACTACTGTATGCGACTATGGTTAAAACAAAGTCATACACAAACTGTGTGTTGACCCTGGCCTGTGTTTTAGTTTAGGTTCTAATTCATCATTGGGTTTTTGATTTTGGTTTAGCCAAACCTGTCCTCACGTGTTTTGGATCTGTATTTTTTTTCAAAAAATAATAAAAATAGATATAATCATGTAATGTAGGCCTTTTTTTGTTCATACAGTATTATTAACCTGAATAACGTTCTTTTACGGTCAATTATGATCACCTCACAGCTCATAATATTGTTTTCACCAATATTGGTCAAAGGCTACAGTGAGCTGGCTGATTACTAAGCGACAGAGCAGCAGCACAAACACAATGCAGTTTATAGCACATCTTTTTTAATAAATGACAACAATGTCACAATCCTATTCTTAGCTTACAGCGATTAAATATTATTAACACAATGGCACAGCTTGGCCCTAAACAACCACAATTTTTTTACATTTTTATATTTCTTTTTTAGCAAACGACAACAAATCCACACAGAAACTCACAGCGCTTATATTATTAATGCAGTGGCATGCCTTGCCCTAAACACACACACACACGTTTTAAAATAAAAACACAAATGTTTCGGTTTGTTAACAACTGACAACAAGTTCACACTGCGACTGACAGTGCTTATATTAATAACGCGGTGGCACGGCCTCGCTCTGAACACACAAAAGTTTTAATTTTTTTATATACATATATATATATTTTATACTTATATATATTATACACACTGCAGTGACAATAAAAAACACCAGCATGCACCAAGGGTTAATGCTGGTCTGCACTTTGGGCAGCACCAGTAAAGGGTTAATGCTGCCCTGTATTAGGAGCTCTGAGCAGCACTGCGGGCAGTGTAAAAAAACAGAACACCAGTGTGCACCAAGGGTTAATATTGCTCCTGTATTAGGAGCTCTGAGCTGCACTGCGGGCAGTGAAGTAAACAACAAGTTTGCTCTGCACCAAGGGTTAATGTTGCGGTTAAATTACTTTACCAGTGTGACACACTTAGTCAAAATGCAAGTTACTGTATATTAATGCTCACTTCATGCAATATAAAAATAACAAAGTATGTTTTGCTAACTGTCTACAGCCATCTATATCGGCCAGTATTAATAACACTAGGGACATATGGGGACAATGTAATAACATTAAGACATATGTATGGGGCCAGTATTAATAACAATAGACATGTGTTACCACACAATAACACTAAGGACATGTGGGTACCCATCAGTGTCCTCAATTGAAGTCATCGCTAAAGCTGCCTCGCCTCCTACAGTCCTGTGGGAAATGGTGTCTAAATCACCATGGGAGGGGCTTATAGCGAATTAAAATCAAGTGAGATCCAACGCCAGCAAGATAAAGTTTTGCCTCGTTTTGGAACCCAAGCATGGTGGGAAAACCTGAGTCAGGGCTCGAATTTCCTTGGATCCCGGAAGTTTGTGTGATCTTGGTTTTTCTAACTCAAACTAAACGCATCTCCACTTGCGACTGTATTGGTATGACTGGACTGTAACTGGGTTTCACATTGGCAAAATGTAGGGAGAGCGTGCTGATGGAATTGTGGGCTATGCAAAGTTGTGCATACCGTTAATTGTTCAGTTATTCAGATATATCATTTGAATGAAGGAAAGGACTGGTTTAAATGTACACTGGTAACGATGAAAGCAATGAAATCATATTTACCTATATGAAGAGGTGTAGTCAGAAATTTGTGGACCCCATAGCAACATTTTCAAGGGGTCCTTGTCCCAATGGTTCTTGAGAAATACCTTTCCAAAGCAGTTATTCATTTTATGCCGTATAATAGTGTCCTAGTTCATTTTCTGTAGTAAAATAGTGCCATAGTTTATGTTATGCCCCATAGTAGTGGCCAAGTTTATTTTATGAACCATAGTAGTGCCCTAGTTCACATTATGTCACATTATAGGTCTGCCAGTACAAATTATACAACATAGTACCCAGTGGTTGAAGTGGGAATTCTGAAGTGGGGGTATGGAAAATTGAAAGGGGTATAGTGTCCACCCTAGGGTGTACTGTTGCGCACACCTTTGTTGGGCGCATCAAAAAAGGGGCATGGTCAATCACATGGGGCATGTCCATAAGAGGCACTGTATGAGAGGAAGGACACATGGTGGAGGAAGGACTGAGGGGGATAGGGGCACTGGGTGAGAGGGGGGATGCAGGGAGGGAGGAGGACATATGGGGACAGAGGGAGGGGGGATGCTGGGTGGGAGAGGGACATATTGGGGATTGGGATACTGGGTGGGAGAGGGGATGTAGGGTGGGAGAGGGGATGTAGGGTGTTATTAGGACATATTGGGGAGAGGTGGTTTCTGGGTGGGAGAGAAAGCATGGTGAGAGTGGGGTGCAGGGTGGTAGAGGGCGCAGGGTGAGAGTCGGATGCAGGGTAGGATAGGACACAGGGTAAAAGGAGTGGTGCAGGGTGGGAGAGGACACAGGGTAAAAGGAGTGGTGCACGGTGGGAGAGGACGCATGGTGAGAAGGAGGGTGCAGGGCGTGATTAGAACATATTGGGGAGAGGGAAAGAGGGAGAGGGGGGACGCAGGATGGCAGAGGGGCACCAGGTGAGAAGACGGATGCAGGGAGGGAGGAGGATATATTGAGGAGAGGGAGAGGTGGTTTTTTGGTGGGAGAGAATGTAGGGTGAGAGTAGAGATGCAGGGTGAAAGTGGTGTGCAGGGTGAGAAAGGGCGCAGGGTGAGAGTGGGGTGCAGAATGGGAGAGGACACTGGGTGAGAGTGGCGTGCAGGATGGGAGAGGACGCTGGGTGAGTAGGGGGTGTAGGGTGGGAGCGGATGCAGGTGAGTGGGGGGTGCAGGGTGGGAGAGGACGCAGGGTGAGTGGGGTGCAGGGTGGGAGAGGACACATGGTGAGTGGGGGATGCAGGGTGGGAGAGGACACTGGGTGAGAATGGCGTGCAGGGTGGGAGAGGACGCTGGGTGAGTAGGGGGTGCAGGATGGGAGTGGATGCAAGTGAGTGGGGGCTTCAGGGTAGGAGAGCACACACGGTGAGTGGGGGTGCAGGGTGGGAGAGCACACAGGTTGAGTGGGGGGGCAGGGTGGGAGAGACACATATTGGGGACTGTAATTTAATATTAAATCCTGCTGCCTACCAGTCTGTGGCGGCAGGTACAGGTGCTCCTGCAGCAGCAGTGACAATAGCCGAGCGCACCACTCGTGGACGCCTGGCGGCGGCAGGGACAAGACCCCAGCGTAACCCAAGTGGGCGCCTGGCAGGGCTCCAGCGGCAGCAGGGAAGGAGAGCCAGGTTCACCGCATGTGAGCGCCGGTCAGGGACAGGAGCAGCATCTTGTAAGTGCAGCAGGCTGGCCACTTCCCCCGCTTCCTGCTGCACTCTTTTTCATAAAAAAAAACCTCACTTCCTGATCAGTGGAGATGAAATGCCGGTATGCCATACCACTGCATACCGGCCCACTTCGACCACTGATAGTACCCCCAATTCACATTATGACGTACAGTGTCCACAATGAGGGAACCTGGCCACCGCAATGTTTACAAACTAATCTTGAAGATCATCTTTTCCACATTTTGGGGAAGTAACCTCCTACGCCAATTGCTGAAAAGGTTCCAAGCTGCACTGAAAACTCTTTCTGAGTACACACTGGAGGGTAGGCAACTTAAGTAAAGCAAAGCCAGTTTGTGCAAGGGCCTCACCTACAGTGTCACAATACATATGATACACTGTAGTTTGACTGGCAGTGTCACAGTAACTTGCGTTAAGCACAGCAGCCCCATGAGAACACCTAATCGTAGCTCTGATAATCAGTTAATCTTGATGACCTTGGACACTGTCATAAAGGTTTGTTACATACTGTACATGATTATCAGTGCCTTAGGATGTATGTTATAAATGTGCATCCAGCTGAACTGACTGCAGGGGCTTAAATGCTGGATCATTTTTTCACCATACTCATTATGGCATTTTAAACTTTTGTGAAAATTATGTAATGTATTTCATTATATTTCCAGCAGCTTGATGTACTGTAAAAGGAAAAAAAACGGCTTTTTATGAACCATATAACACAAATAATAGTCATTCTATTTCAGAAGTAATGATGATTTCAATTATTATTATGATATATGATTTTCGATCTGGAGAAACTGACAAGCAGTGTCAGTAATTGGAACAAAAATCTTCAGTATGAAAAAAAGTGGATCCACTGTTCTAACATCTAAAGGACTGAATGAGAGACGTACTTATTTATGTATAATTATGTATGTATATTTCATTTTAGTGAATTTATCAGTTGGACTCTATTATTATTATTATTATTATTATTATTATTATTATTATTATTATCCAGGGCCGGCGACAGGGGGGTCAAAGAGGACAACTGTACCGGGCCCCAAGTATATGCTGATAAGTACCCGGCAGAGATGTGAGCTGCCTTGTCCAAATAAGGCAGCGAGCTGTAGGCGTCGTGGCCACAACCTCAGAGAGACAGTGACTGTGTGGAGCAAATATGTGTCCGCTCTTCCGGGTTCTGCCCTGTTGCAGGCAGTTACAGGACATGTCAGCAGCTCCGCTGGCCAGGATTCCTGTGCCCTCCACTGGCCTCTTCTGGTAAGGTCTGCTGTGTGGTGTTTGGGTCTGGGGATTGCAGCACAGGTGAGTCTCTCCTCGGGGTAAGAATGGATTGGTGTGGTGATACAGGGCTTTGGGGTGGGCTGGGGGAGATGGGAATGCAGCTTGGAGTCATTGGGGAGAGACAGACTGTGCAGTGTGTGGGAGGAAGGAGAGAGGGAGACACAGACTGTGGTGTGTGGGGGAGGAAGGAGAGATAAATATTTATATATTTGTATAAATACACACACACACATATATATATATATATATATATATATATATATATAGAGTCGATGTCAGGTGGCACTCATGGACTTATAAGTAAAAAGAATGGAGATCACTCCACACATATATATATATATACACACACATATATATATATATATATATATATATATATATCAGTTTCTTATATAGTGCAAATTCCATTATATATATATAATCTGAGGGGTGGTGAGTGCTGTGGTTTTATATTTGTTGGTATATTGTAGGGTTAATCTTTGGTTAACTCATATTAACTGTGGCCACAAGCTTTGTTCATGCACCCCTATGCAAGCCCAATTATCTTAAACCTGAGTCAGCTGTTCTTTAGTAATTTATCAGCCAGTGTCAGGTGACTAGTGTACCTTTAAAAGCCATGGAGTATTTGGCAGATACACAGTAAACAAAGTGGGCATATCTGCAGTTATATTATGTGATACAGTTGCAAGGTTTTAATTTTTGAGACTCTGTGATAGTGTAGGACCTGCATGAAGATGGGGTACCTTGGCGGTTTGGCCAATTCACTAACTAAACCCCCATCATTTGTTTATTGATGTTGTGAAAATAAGTGAGCTTGCTTTGGTGAGTGCTGAACTTTCTGTTTGTATATTTTTAAGTAGGTGGCCATGGGCTGCATGCACCCCACCCTATGAGTGGTGAGTGCAGACACTGCACCCCGCTTCTGGGGTGGTGAGTGCTGTGGTTTTATATTTGTTGATATATATATATATATAATAATAATAATATCTTTTACCAAGCCAATCTTTGATCGGTATGGTCGATTTTTTATGACATAAAAGTCTTTTTTAGCGCATTGGTCCCATGTTCTCCCTTGGGTGCTGCTCCATAGTAATATTATGTTATGTTTGTATTTATGCTATGCATTTGTAATTCCAATGTATTGATTTTTCTTTTTCATTTGGTCTGAAAGCTCTGATTCACCCTCCCCCACCAGTGTGGTTTGGTTAGAATTGTGGCTTACAACATGTCTCAACCTGAATGTGTTTTGTTTGATGAGGATCTCTTATCAGCTGCTGAGAATCAGCTGGTATCACTCACTGATGACGATGCCGAAAAAGTATATTTTGATCACTTTGAATTCACTAGACTCCCTGATGAGAAACCAACAGATTTAGTTTATAAGATCACACGACTTAGAAGGAGAGAGACTGAGCTGACACTCCATGGTCAGTTCTTGTCGGAGTACCACAGGTCCAAGAGGATACCTAGAGGATTCCGCATCACTAATACTCCAACTATTGGTAGAACCAATGCTGTATTTTGCAGCAAGTGGTGCGGGGTCCTCAATAAGTGTTCCTTGGACCTGATATTATTAGTGATTGAGGAAGTTGGCATCGAATTAGTGAAGGTACGTGATGAAATCACGAAATTTGAGAAATCCCACTTAACGACAATAAAAAATGATAAAACTGAGAACTGGGTTGAAAAGATCCAGACCCAGATTAATGCCTATAAGGAGGAGTTGGTCTCCTTTAAACGGAAGAAGTTGCAGACTGTAACAAATGATTATGCAACTCATAATGTCTATAGGTGGTTATCAGGCAGTTCAAATAGTGGTAGGAGACAGAGAACATACCGACCACAGAGGAACAGGGCTAGACCTGGAGCTGATTCCTCCACGTCACAGTCAGCCTCGGACTCTGAACCTAGTGTTCCACTCCCTCCGAGTGGTTTTTTAGGCCAGAGAAGGAGAAGGGCAGGCAACCCTGGAAATTACGCAGACCACACCCGCGGAGGGGGGGATTCAGGCGGAAGAGGTCGGAAGAAGTAGATGAGGGATGTATATTTAATTTATCTGATCACATCCTCTCTAGGGCGGAAAGCTCCCTTTTGGCCCTAGGGTTGAGCTTTGTGCCCTCCTCCCGGCATGACGAATTTAACTTTGCTGTTGACCATTTTAAATTTGGTAGGAAATTGAGGCTACGTGATTTCTTTATGGATAAAGATGAAACAGGAAGATTTGAACAGGCTGGTACTCAGTTTTTGAAACCAAGCCTATTCGATCCTCAGACTACGAATGCCAGTATACGCACATTTTTAAGGATGACAGAACAAGACTGTAGGACCCCCAATGGAAGGAGGGCATATGACAACTTGAACCACCACCAAAGACAGGCCCTTAAATCCCTAAGAGATAATGATTCTATCGTTATTCGCCCCGCAGATAAGGGCGGGGCTATTGTACTACAAAATGCAGTAGACTATGATAGGGAAATTAGGCGGCAACTGTCGGATGTGACTACTTATGTCAAATGTACTATGAATCCCATGCCAGGGATTAAAAGACGGGTGGATAATATTATTGATATGGCTACACATAACGGTTGGCTTACTGAACAGATTGCTTTATATTTGAAAGTGGATTTTCCGATATGTCCATTGATATATACTCTGCCTAAGGTCCACAAGTCTCTGGTGGACCCCCCTGGCAGACCAATCATCTCTGCCAGGGGTTCTCTACTACAGCCGCTTGCCATATTTGTTGATAGTTTCTTACAGGAACTTATTCCCCAGATACCCAGTTATCTTCGTGATACAAGTGATTTTTTGAATAATATCCTGGCAATTGGGGATCTTAGTGAAAATATATTATTTGCAACACTTGATGTTTCATCTTTATATACCATTATTCCTCATACCGAAGGGATTGAGGCAGTCAGGAAATTGATGATATCACATGGTAACATGCATCTTCCATGTGAATTTATCCTTGAGCTATTGGAGTTAATTTTGGTCCATAATCATTTTTCATATCAGGGTGATTATTACATCCAATGCTCAGGGACCGCTATGGGGTCTAATGTGGCCCCGATGTATGCAGGTATTTTCATGCATGACTATGAATCAACTAATATTTATCCTAGATATGGGAATAAGATTACTTATTATAGGAGATTCATAGATGACGTATTTTTGCTGTGGAGCGGCACCAAGGAGGAATTTCATTCAATGTTGAATGAACTTAATGCCCTGGATTCGACAGTCCGTTTTACTGGAACATGTGAGTGTGACTCCATTAATTTTCTGGACGTAACTATATTTCGGAATGGAACAAAGCTGGGGTCTACGCTATACAGAAAGGAAACGGACAGAAATACCTTCTTGCAGGCGACCAGTAAGCACCCACCCACCCTCAAAGCAAGTCTTCCTGTATCCCAGTTCATGAGGGTTCTCCGTAATAATACAAATTCTGATACAGCGGAAGCTCAAATTACACAAATGAAGGAACGGTTCCTCGAGAGGGGATATACGAGGAGAGTTGTGGAGAATTGTCTCACTAAAGCTAGGATGAGACTATATCAGAAACGTGATTGCAAACAGAATCGTATGATATTCGTGACACAATACGATGACATGGCTCCTGTGATCTCTAAATCAATTAAAAAGCATTGGCCGCTACTCAAGTCTGACCCAAAGTTTCAAGGGACTCTTGATAATCCACCCATGATGGCATACAGGCGTGGCAGAAATCTGAAGCAGATCCTGATGCAACCTGCTCGATCTCTGGTGGCGAAGGAAAACGTCACGTGGTTAAATACCATGAAACCGGGGTGCTTCAGATGTGTGGGGTGCACGACGTGCCGCTCGTTGTTGCCGGGCACTTCTTTCCCGCACCCACACAATGGTAGAATGATCAAGATTCGATATAAGCTCCATTGTAGGTTGAGCTTTGTGGTCTATATGCTATTATGTCCATGCGGACTAGCATACGTTGGAATGACGACCTGCACATTTAGAGAACGTATGGCAAACCACAGGAGTTCAATTAACCAAGCGATCACCTCTGGTAGAACTGATAAACCAGTTGCACAACACTTCCTCAAAATGGGACATCAAGTATCAACACTTAGATGCCGGATCATAGACTGGGTCCCGGAACCTGCGAGAGGTGGAGACCGTACACTCATTTTGAAAAAACTGGAGGCAAGATGGATTTTCAAATTGGGAACATTGGCCCCAAATGGGCTTAATGAGAATAACCCTTTGGGTATTTTTCTTAGATAAGGGACTTGGGCCCTTTGGGATCAATGCGCTTTTGTTATAAATATAGGTATTTTTTAGCACATATATATAAAAAAGTTTTTTTCTAAAAAATAGTTTTTTGTAAAAAATTTTTTTTGCTATTATATATATATTATTTTGGTTAGTGTATGTATTTCTTTATGTCTCTTTATATGTATGTATATTTAGTTTAGGTGTATTGTCATATGATTTATTATCCTCCATACCTCACCGGCTCCTACTACCTACAGGTTACCCTTAATTATAAAAACCTTGGGTTGCGTGTTTAACTTGCCAGGACTATATTATGTTATCTCATCCCCTATATACATACTCGATTCTCCTCCACTAGGATTGGCTCCCAGGTTATGAAATAATCTGTACTATTTGTCCATGAATAATATATAAACGAGGGCAATGGAATCTTTGCCGTTAATGCGGCCAGGGACGCTGAATGGTGGTTGCATGGCAACCAATTGTCCTAGTAATATCTCCGCCCATGGAGATCGCAGCAGGGGAAGTATCCAAGCGTTGCTTGGTAACCCCTGGAAAGACGTCATCTTTAAGTATGTGATAGACTTAACCGGATGAGACTGGGCTGTTGCGTGGCAACTGCTCCGTTATGTCACTTCCGGGGGCGGGCACCTCGACCATTACTGGGAGATGATGAAGGTGGGATGGCCCGGCTTATGGTTGCTTGGCAACCAGTAGTGGATACGGAGGTGATTTAGGTATGTATTTAGGGACAGTCAGTGGCTGTTATATAAGATGTGGGGGTTAATCACGCCAACCCTGGTATAAGTAGCACTGAGGGGATCACAGCGGATTTTAAAGCATGATCTGATATGCACTAGAGCACTTTTGAATGAAATGGGCTAATCCCGCCCATACTGTGACGTAATTTGGGCGTCGATAATTGAATGGTGGGTAGATAAGGGGCCGGTGAGGCAAGGTCAGATAGGCTGATGGTATCTCTGTATGATGGCAGGACGGCTGTTAAATGATGTTTATGTCTCCTGATGACGGTCTGCTATGACCGAAAACGTTTGAGCTTACCTCTGGATAACTATAATGGACTGTGTTACACAGTCATGTATGCTGTCTGGGCAATAAACTTTTGCTAAATACCTCATTAAGAAAAGACTGGTGAGTGCTCCATTTTTTTGTATCTACAAGTGGATCCCCTGGAGGGTTTTCGTGGAAGACACCCCAGCTGTTGTTCCAGTATTACACGTGAGTGCGACTCTCTCTGTATATATATATATATATATATATATATAAATAAAATCTGAGGGGGCCCCAGAGATGTCACTGTATGGGGCCCCAAGATTTCTGTTGCTGACCCTGTTATTATCAAGTAGATGGAGATAGAGGTGACGTCATTATGAGGGTTGTTATAATTAGTGATGAGCACCGGAAATTTTTCGGGTTTTGTGTTTTGGTTTTGGGTTCGGTTCCGCGGCCGTGTTTTGGGTTCGAACGCGTTTTGGCAAAACCTCACCGAATTGTTTTTGTCGGATCCGGGTGTGTTTTGGATTCGGGTGTTTTTTTCAAAAAACCCTAAAAAACTGCTTAAATCATAGAATTTGGGGGTCATTTTGATCCCAAAGTATTATTAACCTCAAGAACCATAATTTCCACTCATTTTCAGTCTATTCTGAACACCTCACACCTCACAATATTATTTTTAGTCCTAAAATTTGCACCGAGGTCGCTGGATGACTAAGCTCAGCGACCCAAGTGGCCGACACAAACACCTGGCCCATCTAGGAGTGGCACTGCAGTGTCACGCAGGATGGCCCTTCCAAAAAACACTCCCCAAACAGCACATGCCGCAAAGAAAAAAAGAGGCGCAATGAGGTAGCTGTGTGAGTAAGATAAGCGACCCAAGTGGCCGACACAAACACCTGGCCCATCTAGGAGTGGCACTGCAGTGTCACGCAGGATGACCCTTCCAAAAAACACTCCCCAAACAGCACATGCCGCAAAGAAAAAAAGAGGCGCAATGAGGTAGCTGTGTGAGTAAGATAAGCGACCCAAGTGGCCGACACAAACACCTGGCCCATCTAGGAGTGGCACTGCAGTGTCACGCAGGATGGCCCTTCCAAAAAACACTCCCCAAACAGCACATGACGCAAAGAAGAAAAAAAAGAGGCGCAATGAGGAAGCTGTGTGAGTAAGATAAGCGACCCAAGTAGCCGACACAAACACCTGGCCCATCTAGGAGTGGCACTGCAGTGTCACGCAGGATGGCCCTTCCAAAAAACACTCCCCAAACAGCACATGACGCAAAGAAGAAAAAAAAGAGGCGCAATGAGGTAGCTGTGTGAGTAAGATAAGCGACCCAAGTAGCCGACACAAACACCTGGCCCATCTAGGAGTGGCACTGCAGTGTCACGCAGGATGGCCCTTCCAAAAAACACTCCCCAAACAGCACATGACGCAAAGAAGAAAAAAAAGAGGCGCAATGAGGTAGCTGTGTGACTAAGATAAGCGACCCAAGTGGCCGACACAAACACCTGGCCCATCTAGGAGTGTCACTGCAGTGTCACGCAGGATGGCCCTTCCAAAAAACACTCCCCAAACAGCACATGACGCAAAGAAAAAAAGAGGCGCAATGAGGTAGCTGTGTGAGTAAGATAAGCGACCCAAGTGGCCGACACAAACACCTGGCCCATCTAGGAGTGGCACTGCAGTGTCACGCAGGATGGCCCTTCCAAAAAACACTTCCCAAAGAGCACATGACGCAAAGAAAAAAAGAGGCGCAATTAGGTAGCTGTGTGAGTAAGATAAGCGACCCAAGTGGCCGACACAAACACCTGGCCCATCTAGGAGTGGCACTGCAGTGTCACGCAGGATGGCCCTTCAAAAAAACACTCCCCAAACAGCACATGACGCAAAGAAAATAAGAGGCGCAATTAGGTAGCTGTGTGAGTAAGATAAGCGACCCAAGTGGCCGACACAAACACCTGGCCCATCTAGGAGTGGCACTGCAGTGTCACGCAGGATGGCCCTTCCAAAAAACACTCCCCAAACAGCACATGACGCAAAGAAGAAAAAAAAGAGGTGCAATGAGGTAGCTGTGTGACTAAGATAAGTGACCCAAGTGGCCGACACAAACACCTGGCCCATCTAGGAGTGGCACTGCAGTGTCACGCAGGATGGCCCTTCAAAAAACTAGTCCCCAAACAGCACATGACGCAAAGAAGAAAAAAAAGAGGCGCAATGAGGTAGCTGTGTGACTAAGCTAAGCGACCCTAGTGGCCGACACAAACACCTGGCCCATCTAGGAGTGGCACTGCAGTGTCACGCAGGATGGCCCTTCCAAAAAACACCCCCCAAACAGCACATGACGCAAAGAAAAATGAAAGAAAAAAGAGGTGCAAGATGGAATTGTCCTTGGGCCCTCCCACCCACCCTTTTGTTGTATAAACAGGACATGCACACTTTAACCAACCCATCATTTCAGTGACAGGGTCTGCCACACGACTGTGACTGAAATGACGGGTTAGTTTGGACCCCCACCAAAAAAGAAGCAATTAATCTCTCCTTGCACAAACTGGCTCTACAGAGGCAAGATGTCCACCTCATCATCATCCTCCGATATATCACCGTGTACATCCCCCTCCTCACAGATTATCAATTCGTCCCCACTGGAATCCACCATCTCAGCTCCCTGTGTACTTTGTGGAGGCAATTGCTGCTGGTGAATGTCTCCACGGAGGAATTGATTATAATTCATTTTAATGAACATCATCTTCTCCACATTTTCTGGATGTAACCTCGTACGCCGATTGCTGACAAGGTGAGCGGCGGCACTAAACACTCTTTCGGAGTACACACTTGTGGGAGGGCAACTTAGGTAGAATAAAGCCAGTTTGTGCAAGGGCCTCCAAATTGCCTCTTTTTCCTGCCAGTATAAGTACGGACTGTCTGACGTGCCTACTTGGATGCGGTCACTCATATAATCCTCCACCATTCTTTCAATGGGGAGAGAATCATATGCAGTGACAGTAGACGACATGTCCGTAATCGTTGTCAGGTCCTTCAGTCCGGACCAGATGTCAGCATCAGCAGTCGCTCCAGACTGCCCTGCATCACCGCCAGCGGGTGGGCTCGGAATTCTGAGCCTTTTACTCGCACCCCCAGTTGCGGGAGAATGTGAAGGAGGAGATGTTGACAGGTCGCGTTCCGCTTGACTTGACAATTTTGTCACCAGCAGTTCTTTGAACCCCAGCAGACTTGTGTCTGCCGGAAAGAGAGATCCAAGGTAGGTTTTAAATCTAGGATCGAGCACGGTGGCCAAAATGTAGTGCTCTGATTTCAACAGATTGACCACCCGTGAATCCTTGTTAAGCGAATTAAGGGCTCCATCCACAAGTCCCACATGCCTAGCGGAATCGCTCTGTGTTAGCTCCTCCTTCAATGTCTCCAGCTTCTTCTGCAAAAGCCTGATGAGGGGAATGACCTGACTCAGGCTGGCAGTGTCTGAACTGACTTCACGTGTGGCAAGTTCAAAAGGTTGCAGAACCTTGCACAACGTTGAAATCATTCTCCACTGCGCTTGAGACAGGTGCATTCCACCTCCTATATCGTGCTGAATTGTATAGGCTTGAATGGCCTTTTGCTGCTCCTCCAACCTCTGAAGCATATAGAGGGTTGAATTCCACCTCGTTACCACTTCTTGCTTCAGATGATGGCAGGGCAGGTTCAGGCGTTTTTGGTGGTGCTCCAGTCTTCTGTACGTGGTGCCTGTACGCCGAAAGTGTCCCGCAATTCTTCTGGCCACCGACAGCATCTCTTGCACGCCCCTCTCGTTTTTTAAATAATTCTGCACCACCAAATTCAAGGTATGTGCAAAACATGGGACGTGCTGGAATTTGCCCATATTTAATGCACACACAATATTGCTGGCGTTGTCCGATGCCACAAATCCACAGGAGAGTCCAATTGGGGTAAGCCATTCTGCGATGATCTTCCTCAGTTGCCGTAAGAGGTTTTTAGCTGTGTGCGTATTCTGGAAAGCGGTGATACAAAGCGTAGCCTGCCTAGGAAAGAGTTGGCGTTTGCGAGATGCTGCTACTGGTGCCGCCGCTGCTCTTCTTGCGGCGGGAGTCCATACATCTACCCAGTGGGCTGTCACAGTCATATAGTCCTGAGCCTGCCCTGCTCCACTTGTCCACATGTCCGTGGTTAAGTGGACATTGGGTACAACTGCATTTTTTAGGACACTGGTGAGTCTTTTTCTGAGGTCTGTGTACATTTTCGGTATCGCCTGCCTAGAGAAATAGAACCTAGATGGAATTTGGTACCGGGGACACAGTACCTCCAACAAGTCTCTAGTTGGCTCTGCAGTAATGATGGATACCGGAACCACGTTTCTCACCGCCCAGGATGCCAAGGCCTCAGTTATCCGCTTTGCAGCAGGATGACTGCTGTGATATTTCATCTTCCTCGCAAAGGACTGTTGGACAGTCAATTGCTTGGTGGAAGTAGTAAAAGTGGTCTTACGAGTACGACTTCCCCTCTGGGATGACCATCGACTCCCAGCAGCAACAACATCAGCGCCAACAGCAGTAGGCGTTACACGCAAGGATGCATCGGAGGAATCCCAGGCAGGAGAGGACTCGTCAGAATTGCCAGTGACATGGCCTGCAGGACTATTGGCATTCCTGGGGAAGGAGGAAATTGACACTGAGGGAGTTGGTGGGGTGGTTTGCGTGAGCTTGGTTACAAGAGGAAGGGATTTACTGGTCAGTGGACTGCTTCCGCTGTCGCCCAAAGTTTTTGAACTTGTCACTGACTTATGATGAATGCGCTGCAGGTGACGTATAAGGGAGGATGTTCCGAGGTGGTTAACGTCCTAACCCCTACTTATTACAGCTTGACAAAGGCAACACACGGCTTGACAAATGTTGTCCGCATTTCTGTTGAAATACTTCCACACCGAAGAGCTGATTTTTTTTGTATTTTCACCAGGCATGTCAATGGCCCTATTCCTCCCACGGACAACAGGTGTCTCCCCGGGTGCCTGACTTAAACAAACCACCTCACCATCAGAATCCTCCTGGTCAATTTCCTCCCCAGCGCCAGCAACACCCATATCCTCCTCATCCTGGTGTACTTCAACACTGACATCTTCAATCTGACTATCAGGAACTGGACTGCGGGTGCTCCTTCCAGCACTTGCAGGGGGCGTGCAAATGGTGGAAGGCGCATGCTCTTCACGTCCAGTGTTGGGAAGGTCAGGCATCGCAAACGACACAATTGGACTCTCCTTGTGGATTTGTGATTTCGAAGAACGCACAGTTCTTTGCTGTGCTTTTGCCAGCTTGAGTCTTTTCATTTTTCTAGCGAGAGGCTGAGTGCTTCCATCCTCATGTGAAGCTGAACCACTAGCCATGAACATAGGCCAGGGCCTTAGCCGTTCTTTGCCACTCCGTGTGGTAAATGGCATATTGGCAAGTTTACGCTTCTCCTCTGACAATTTTATTTTAGATTTTTGAGTCCTTTTTTTACTGATATTTGGTGTTTTGGATTTTACATGCTCTGTACTATGACATTGGGCATCGGCCTTGGCAGACGACGTTGCTGGCATTTCATCGTCTCGGCCATGACTAGTGGCAGCAGCTTCAGCACGAGGTGGAAGTCGATCTTGATCTTTCCCTATTTTTGGAACCTCAACATTTTTGTTCTCCATATTTTAATAGGCACAACTAAAAGGCACCTCAGGTAAACAATGGAGATGGATGGATACTAGTATACTTATGGATGGACGAGCGACTGCCGACACAGAGGTAGCTACAGCCGTGGACTACCGTACTGCGTCTGCTGCTAATATAGACTGGATGATAATGATATAAAAAATATATATATATCACTACTGCAGCCGGACAGGTATATATTATATAATGACGGACCTGCTGGACACTGTCAGCACTGCAGACTCCTAAAGTAAGCTACTAGTATCAAGAAGATAGAAAAAAAAAACACCACAGGTAGGTGGTATACAATTATGGATGGACGAGCGACTGCCGACACAGAGGTAGCTACAGCCGTGGACTACCGTACTGCGTCTGCTGCTAATATAGACTGGATGATAATGATATAAAAATATATATATATCACTACTGCAGCCGGACAGGTATATATTATATAATGACGGACCTGCTGGACACTGTCAGCAGCACTGCAGACTCCTAAAGTAAGCTACTAGTAGTATCAAGAAGATAGAAAAAAAAAAAACACCACAGGTAGGTGGTATACAATTATGGATGGACGAGCGACTGCCGACACAGAGGTAGCTACAGCCGTGGACTACCGTACTGCATCTGCTGCTAATATAGACTGGATGGTAATGATATAAAAAATATATATATATCACTACTGCAGCCGGACAGGTATATATTATATAATGACGGACCTGCTGGACACTGTCAGCAGCACTGCAGACTCCTAAAGTAAGCTACTAGTAGTATCAAGAAGATAGAAAAAAAAAAAACACCACAGGTAGGTGGTATACAATTATGGATGGACGAGCGACTGCCGACACAGTGGTAGCTACAGCCGTGGACTACCGTACTGCGTCTGCTGCTAATATAGACTGGATGATAATGATATAAAAAATATATATATATATCACTACTGCAGCCGGACAGGTATATATTATAATGACGGACCTGCTGGACACTGTCAGCACTGCAGACTCCTAAAGTAAGCTACTAGTATCAAGAAGATAGAAAAAAAAAAACACCACAGGTAGGTGGTATACAATTATGGATGGACGAGCGACTGCCGACACAGAGGTAGCTACAGCCGTGGACTACCGTACTGCGTCTGCTGCTAATATAGACTGGATGATAATGATATAAAAAATATATATATATATCACTACTGCAGCCGGACAGGTATATATTATATAATTAATGACGGACCTGCTGGACACTGTCAGCAGAATGCGTTTATAGAATAAAAACACCACACGACGAGTGTTTAACTTTTTCAAGCAGACAATCACAATATACTGGTGGTCAGACAGTGGTTACTGGTCAGTCACACTGGCAGTGGCACTCTGGCAGCAAAAGTGTGCACTGTTAAATAATATGTACTCCTGCTACTGCTCCCCAGTCTCCCCCACAATTAAGCTGTGTGAGCACTGAGCACTCAGCACAGTCAGATATACATAGATGATGCAGCACACTGAGGCTGAGCACAGATATGGTATACTGTTACTGTGTCACTGTGTATCGTTTTTTTTCAGGCAGAGAACGGATTATATTAAATAATAATATAATAAAACTGCACTGGTGGTCACTGGTCAGTCACTAGTAAACTCTGCACTCTCTGAGTACTCCTAAGCTCCAGTAAATCAAGTGTCTCACTCTCACTCTCTCTCTTCTAATCTAAATGGAGAGGACGCCAGCCACGTCCTCTCCCTATGAATCTCAATGCACGTGTGAAAATGGCGGCGACGTGCGGCTCCTTATATAGAATCCGAGTCTCGCGATAGAATCCGAGCCTCGCGAGAATCCGACAGCGGGATGATGACGTTCGGGCGCGCTCGGGTTAGCCGAGCAAGGCGGGAAGATCCGAGTCTGCCTCGGATCCGTGTAAAAAGGCTGAAGTTCGGGGGGGTTCGGATTCCGAGGAACCGAACCCGCTCATCACTAGTTATAATATAATATCCAAAGCGCAGTTCTAAAATAATTTCTCACTTACACTTTTACGATTTTCATTAACAAAATAAAACAATCGGCTACATTTTACCAAGGGTATATGTCAGTTCTGTTAATTATTTGTCAAACTGTAGAAATTTACTAACCTAAAATAGGAAGAAGCTAAGTTAGGCACCTTTGCCCTGCACAACAGGAATATGAGCTGACATCTATGAGACATTTCCTCATTAACCTTTGTGGTTCTTCAGGATACAGCTTCAACCACCTCCTAGGAGAGCTGATCAATATAACCTACATAACAGACACATTTTCTGATAAAGTACTAGACTAGAATCTGAAAAACAACTGCCAGACCATATCCTAGTAAGCTATTGTACCATTTGCATCTATTTATATTTCTTAAAGAAATAGTATGCTCACTACAGCTTAAAATATATATACTGTATACCTACACATATCTATCTATCTATCTATCTATCTATCTATCTATCTATCTATCTATCTATCTATCTATCTATCTATCTATCTATCTATCTATCAAGAAACAGAAAGTTCAGCACTCACCAAAATGAGCTCACTTATCCTCACAACATCTATGAATAAATGATGGGGGTTTAGTTAGTAAATTGGCCAATGCACGGAAGCTTGCAAACCGCTCGCCAAGGTACCCCACCTTCATGCAAGTCCTACACTATCGCAAAATCATAAAAATTAAAACCTGGCAACTGTAACACACATAATATAACTGCAA
This sequence comes from Pseudophryne corroboree, assembly GCF_028390025.1. Taxonomy (NCBI): domain Eukaryota; kingdom Metazoa; phylum Chordata; class Amphibia; order Anura; family Myobatrachidae; genus Pseudophryne; species Pseudophryne corroboree. The sequence continues at coordinate 626,052,800 of NC_086448.1, read as the reverse complement.
ATATGCCTACTTGGTTAAGGTGTATCTGCCATGAACTCCATGGCTTTTAAAGGTACACTAGTCACCTGACACTGGCTGATAAATTACTGAAGGGCAGCTGACACAGGTTTAAGATAATAGGGGTGCATGAACAGAGCTTGTGGCCACAGTTAATGAGTTAACCAAGGATTAACCCTAAAATATACAAACAAATAGAAAACTACAGCACTCGCCACCCCAGAAGTGGGGTGCAGTATCCGCACTCGCCACCAATAGGGTGGGTGGATGTAGCCCATGGCCACCTACTCAAAAATATAGAAACAGAAAGTTCAGCACTCACCAAAATAAGCTCACTTATCCTCACAACATCTATGAATAAATTAATAAATGATGGGGGTTTAGTTAGTGAATTGGCCAATGCACGGACGCCTGCAAACCGCTCGCCAAGGTACCCCACCTTCATGCAGGTCCTACACTATCGCAAAATCATAAAAATTAAAACCTGGCAACTGTATCACATAATATAACTGCAAATATGCCTACTTGGTTTAAGGTGTATCTGCCATGAACCCCATGGCTTTTAAAGGTACACTAGTCACCTGACACTGGCTGATAAATTACTAAAGGGCAGCTGACACAGGTTTAAGGTAATAGGGGTGCATGAACAAAGCTTGTGGCCACAGTTAATGAGTTAACCAAGGATTAATCCTAAAATATACAAACAAACCCTATTGGTGGCGAGTGCGGATACTGCACCCCACTTCTGGGGTGGCGAGTGCTGTGGTTTTCTATTTGTTTGTGTATATATATATATATATACAATGTAAATGGCTTGTAGTAATGGGGGACAGGCCTCTGTTCCCATAAGACAAACACAGGCGGCACTCCACGGACTTGAACAAATGGTTATGTTTATAAATAAAACCACAGCATGAAGAGTCCGACGTTTCAACACCGCGCAGGGTGTTTTTTTCAAGGACACATGGTTTGCTCACCATGTGTCCTTGAAAAAAACACCCTGCGCGGTGTTGAAAGGTCGGACTCTTCATGCTGTGGTTTTATTTATAAACATCACCATTTGTTCAAGTCCGTGGAGTGCCGCCTGTGTTTCTCTTATGGGAACAGAGGCCTGTCCCCCATTACTGCAAACCATTTACATTGTATACCTGCAAGGAGGGCACCCCGGCCATATGTATATTATATGAGTGCCTACTGTACACACGGATATATATATATATATATATATATATATATATTAATGATGAGCGGGTTCGGTTTCTCGGAAACCGAACCCCCCCGAACTTCACCCTTTTTACACGGGTCCGAGCCATACTCGGATTCTCCCGTATGGCTCGGGTAACCCGAGCGCGCCCGAACGTCATCATCCCGCTGTCGGATTCTCGCGAGATTCGGATTCTATATAAGCAGCCGCGCGTCGCCGCCATTTTCACTCGTGCATTGCAAATGTTAGGGAGAGGACGTGGCTGGCGTCCTCTCTGTTATTGTTGAACTTGATTGTGCACTATTGCTTAATTGTGGGGAGGGCTGGGGAGCAGCTGTATAATATAGGAGGAGTACAGTGCAGAGTTTTGCTGATCAGTGACCACCAGTTATCCGTTCTCTGCCTGAAAAAAACGCTCCATACCATATCTGTGCTCAGTGTGCTGCATAATATATCTGTGCTCACACTGCTTAATTGTGGGGACTGGGGAGCAGCTGTATTATATAGCAGGAGTACAGTGCAGAGTTTTGCTGACAGTGACCACCAGTATACGTTGTCTGCCTGAAAAACACTCCATATCTGTGCTCAGTGTGCTGCTTTATTGTGGGGACTGGGGACCACCAGTATAATATTATATAGGAGGAGTACAGTGCAGAGTTTTGCTGACCAGTGACCACCAGTATATAATATATAGCATTACGGTACATTAGGCCACTGCTGTACCTACCTCTGTGTCGTCATTAAGTATACTATCCATCTACATTCTATACCTGTGGTGCATTTTAGTTTTGCAGTTTGCTGACACAGTGACCACCAGTATACTATATATAGCAGTACGGTACGGAAGGCCACTGCTGTACCTACCTCTGTGTCGTCATTAAGTATACTATCCATCTACATTCTATACCTGTGGGGCATTTTAGTTTTGCAGTTTGCTGACACAGTGACCACCAGTATACTATATATAGCAGTACGGAAGGCCACTGCTGTACCTACCTCTGTGTCGTCATTAAGTATACTATCCATCTACATTCTATACCTGTGGTGCATTTTAGTTTTGCAGTTTGCTGACACAGTGACCACCAGTATACTATATATAGCAGTACGGTACGGAAGGCCACTGCTGTACCTACCTCTGTGTCGTCATTAAGTATACTATCCATCTACATTCTATACCTGTGGTGCATTTTAGTTTTGCAGTTTGCTGACACAGTGACCACCAGTATACTATATATAGCAGTACGGAAGGCCACTGCTGTACCTACCTCTGTGTCGTCATTAAGTATACTATCCATCTACATTCTATACCTGTGGTGCATTTTAGTTTTGCAGATTGCTGACAGTGACCACCAGTATATATAGCAGTACGGTACGGAAGGCCACTGCTCTACCTACCTCTGTGTCGTCAAGTATACTATCCATCCATACCTGTGGTGCATTTCAGTTGTGCGCAGTATATATAGTAGTAGGCCATTGCTATTGATAGTTACTGGCATATAATTCCACACATAAAAAAATGGAGAACACTAGTCATGGCCGAGACGATGAAATGCCATCAACGTCGTCTGCCAAGGCCGATGCCCAATGTCATAGTAGAGAGCATGTAAAATCCAAAAAAACAAAAGTTCAGTAAAATGACCCAAAAATCAAAATTAAAAGCGTCTGAGGAGAAGCGTAAACTTGCCAATATGCCATTTACGACACGGAGTGGCAAGGAACGGCTGAGGCCCTGGCCTATGTTCATGGCTAGTGGTTCAGCTTTACATGAGGATGGAAGCACTCATCCTCTCGCTAGAAAAATGAAAAGACTTAAGCTGGCAAAAGCACAGCAAAGAACTGTGCGTTCTTCTAAATCACAAATCCCCAAGGAGAGTCCAATTGTGTCGGTTGCGATACCTGACCTTCCCAACACTGGACGGGAAGAGCTTGCGCCTTCCACCATTTGCACGCCCCCTGCAAGTGCTGGAAGGAGCACCCGCAGTCCAGTTCCTGATAGTCAAATTGAAGATGTCACTGTTGAAGTACACCAGGATGAGGATATGGGTGTTGCTGGCGCTGGGGAGGAAATTGACAAGGAGGATTCTGATGGTGAGGTGGTTTGTTTAAGTCAGGCACCCGGGGAGACACCTGTTGTCCGTGGGACAAATATGGCCATTAACATGCCTGGTCAAAATACAAAAAAAATCAGCTCTTCGGTGTGGAATTATTTCAACACAAATGCGGACAACAGGTGTCAAGCCGTGTGTTGCCTTTGTCAAGCTGTAATAAGTAGGGGTAAGGACGTTAACCACCTCGGAACATCCTCCCTTATACGTCACCTGCAGCGCATTCATCATAAGTCAGTGACAAGTTCAAAAACTTTGGGTGACAGCGGAAGCAGTCCACTGACCACTAAATCCCTTCCTCTTGTAACCAAGCTCCTACAAACCACACCACCAACTCCCTCAGTGTCAATTTCCTCCCTACCCAGGAAAGCCAATAGTCCTGCAGGCCATGTCACTGGCAAGTCTGACAAGTCCTCTCCTGCCTGGGATTCCTCTGATGCATCCTTGAGTGTAACGCCTACTGCTGCTGGCGCTGCTGTTGTAGCTGCTGGGAGTCGATCGTAATCCCAGAGGGGAAGTTGGAAGACCACTTGTACTACTTTCAGTAAGCAATTGACTGTCCAACAGTCCTTTGCGAGGAAGATGAAATATCACAGCAGTCATCCTGCTGCAAAGCAGATAACTCAGGCCTTGGCAGCCTGGGCGGTGAGAAACGTGGTTCCGGTATCCACCGTTAATTCAGAGCCAACTAGGGACTTGATTGAGGTACTGTGTCCCCGGTACCAAATACCATCTAGGTTCCATTTCTCTAGGCAGGCGACACCGAAAATGTACACAGACCTCAGAAAAAGACTCACCAGTGTCCTAAAAAATGCAGTTGTACCCAATGTCCACTTAACCATGGACATGTGGACAAGTGGAGCAGGGCAGACTCAGGACTATATGACTGTGACAGCCCACTGGGTAGATGTATTGCCTCCCGCAGCAAGAACAGCAGCGGCGGCACCAGTAGCAGCATCTCGCAAACGCCAACTCGTTCCTAGGCAGGCTACGCTTTGTATCACCGCTTTCCAGAAGAGGCACACAGCTGACAACCTCTTACGGAAACTGAGGAACATCATCGCAGAATGGCTTACCCCAATTGGACTCTCCTGGGGATTTGTGACATCGGACAACGCCAGCAATATTGTGCGGCATTACAATTGGGCAAATTCCAGCACGTCCCATGTTTTGCACATACATTGAATTTGGTGGTGCAGAATTATTTAAAAAACGACAGGGGCGTGCAAGAGATGCTGTCGGTGGCCCGAAGAATTGCGGGCCACTTTTCGGCATTCAGCCACCGCGTACAGAAGACTGGAGCACCACCAAACATTCCTGAACCTGCCCTGCCATCATCTGAAGCAAGAAGTGGTAACGAGGTGGAATTCAACCCTCTATATGCTTCAGAGGATGGAGGAGCAGCAAAAGGCCATTCAAGCCTATACATCTGCCCACGATATAGGCAAAGGAGGGGGAATGCACCTGACTCAAGCGCAGTGGAGAATGATTTCAACGTTGTGCAAGGTTCTGCAACCCTTTGAACTTGCCACACGTGAAGTCAGTTCAGACACTGCCAGCCTGAGTCAGGTCATTCCCCTCATCAGGCTTTTGCAGAAGAAGCTGGAGACATTGAAGGAGGAGCTAAAACAGAGCGATTCCGCTAGGCATGTGGGACTTGTGGATGGAGCCCCCAAATTCTATGATTTAAGCATTTTTTTAGGGTTTTTTGTAAAAAAACACCCGAATCCAAAACACACCCGAATCCGACAAAAATTTTTCGGTGAGGTTTTGCCAAAACGCGTCCGAATCCAAAACACGGCCGCGGAACCGAATCCAAAACCAAAACACAAAACCCGAAAAATGTCCGGTGCACATCACTAATAAATATATAGTGTTTTGTATGTATCTTTGTTGTTGAATGTGATTTTAAATTTTCTCAAAGATGTTTCATTTGTAGGGTATTTATGTGTAACATCATTTCAGCATTTTTCCAATTCAATCAATCAAATAAATGTAATTTTAAAACATAAGAACTCTGACTTTCTAAAACAGAATTTCCACTTGGGGTGGAGTCAGGGACAAAAACATTATTTTAAGACACAGTTTTAAAATGTTTGAATTTAGAGCATGACAAGCATATGTACTTCAATAGGCCAGCAACATGAACTGTGCATACCCTTCTATAACATAATTTAAAAAAATCATATTTTAAATTTTTTATAAAAATCATATGTCAGTACTTCATTTCACACTTACCCGCACTCACACTCAGGGCCGGCTCTACCATTAGGCAGCTTTAGGCAGCTGCCTAGGGGCGCCGGCCCCTGGCGGGCGCCACTGAATTCATCTAGAAAAAAACTTAAAGATGTCTCTGTATGTGACCTCCTCCTTGTACACTGTGCTGGCTGCTGCTGTGGGTCTAATACGGTACAGCCGCCGCCATAAGGCTTTACCACATAGTGCCTCAGTGCTTCCTCCTGTTGACACGTGTAACATCAAGTCATGTGAGGACACATATGGGGTAGATGTAACTATGACTCCCGAGAGGCACCCCCACAGCCGCTCCTCATAGCCCTGATGCACCTCCTTCAGACCCCTGAATCCCGGCTCTCCAGCAGCAAGCAGCACCTAACTACATGTCTCTGCACCCAGCAGCGTTGCTGTAATGCTGCTGCCGCCTGTAATAGGAACCATGGCAATTATGAAGGAAAACATGAAACAACTTTAGTATAAGTAACCTATGGGGGTTCTGCAGGACTACAAACAGTACAGATCTTACCGCCTAATGGATGGTTTGCACATAATAGAGAAAATACAGGCACTGGGGCACAATACAGTACATATGGAGGAGGGGGGGTTAGTAATGAACTTACGGATGGGGGGATGGAACACAATAAGGAGCATACTGGTGTATGTGTAAGTGTATATATGTATACATATATATAAACATACAATTACATATCCCCACCAGACCCCACGTGCAGATGCAGTGCTGGGGGTTTTGGAGGTTAGGTAGTGGGGGTTTAAAAGGGTGGTCTTCAGTATGCCGACTGACGGGATCCCGGCGCACAGTATACCGGTGCCGGGATCCCGACAGCCGGCATACCGACACTTATTCTCCCTCGTGGGGGTCCACGACCCCCCTGGAGGGAGAATAAAATAGTGTGGCGCGCGTAGTGCGCCACCGTGCCCGTAGCGTGGCAAGCGCAGCGAGCCCGCAAGGGGCTCATTTGCGCTCGCCACACTGTCGGTAAGCCGGCGGTCGGGCTCCCGGCGCCGGTATGCTCGTCGCCGGGAGCCCGACCGCCGGCATATCGTAGTGAACCCGTTTAAAAGGTTAGGGGGCGCTAGGCTGAAGCTTTGCCTAGGGTGCAGTGAGACCTGCTCACACTACATACTTACCGCTACTCCATGGCGTAGGTCAGTCCTCTTCTCCAGTATGCAACTAGTGGTCTTTTCAAAAAAACAAACCGAATCCCGACCCAAGCAGTTCTTTGGCAGCACCCGCTGATAGACAGACTCTTAGCCAATCATCTCGTATGTGCAGGAAGCCATGTGGGAAACATCATTCCCCAGGCATGTACTGTACATACTGTTCTTGTTTTTGATTTGGTTTGTTTTTTCATAGGCCCTGTTTTGGTTATAATTTTGGGAGGGACCCATGTAATTTATTTTTATTTTTTAACCATTTAATTACAGTGTAACACACATCAGCACTGCACAGATCACATTAATCTGTGCAGGCTTCTGCACAACCCGCTGCAGTCTACAGTATTTGATTCTACTATTTTGGTACGAGTTTGCTCCATGTATTGAAACTTAATTCGTAGTAAATCTGTGAGGTGTATTCTTGTCTTTGGAAAGTATTTGCAAGTTGGTCTATTGACTTCTATTTGTGAGTTTGCCCATCTATTTCTATTTGAATCGTGTTTTTATTTGAGATTAGCGGTTTGGATTCTACGGAATCTGAGCCGCTCTGAACACAAGGAATCCGAGTCCATTAAGCCAGACTCACACCCCACTTCGAGGCCGAATGCCTTCTACCCGGTGTCAATTATCATAGGAGTTGGATTCTGCTGCTGCTGTAAGCTGCGCTGAATCTGCTGTATTGGCTGTGTGTGGTGTCCAGACTCACGAGTGGCAGAGGTGGATTTAGACCTCATGGGGCCCTAAGCGAAATACCGATTTGGGGCCCCCCTACCTCAAACAATCCATAGCACTATATTTTTGTTCTGACTTACTTACATTACAGATGGAGTTCCGTCTGTGCCTGGGCCTATCACCGCGTCTGGGGCGTGCACGTGTCCGTGACACGCACGCGCCCCATTCACTAGAATGAGAGCGTCTGTGTGCACTCCCGGCGGGGCTAAGCGGCGACCAATCAGACAGAGAGTGCCCCCAAAAAATGGGTGTGGTCAATTTAAATGAGACGTGATACACAGACATATGCCCCCAATAGTGCAGTGCCAGATCCACAATTGCCCCCACAGTGCCAGATCCACAATTGCCCCCACAGTGGCCAGGTATACAAATGCCCCCACAGTGCCCCCACAGTGCCAGATCCACAAATGCCCCCACAGTGCCAGTTCCACAATTGCCCCCACAGTGTCAGGTAATACCTGACACTGTGGGGGCAATTGTGGATCTGCCACTGTGGAGGCAATTGTATACCTGACAGGTATACAAATGCCCACACAGTGCCAGGTATACAAAAGCCCCCACAGTGCCAGGTAAACAATTGCCCCCACAGTGCCAGGTATACATACAAATGCCCCACAGTGCCAGCCAATTGCCCCCACAGTGCCGGGTATACATACAAATGCCCCACAGTGCCAGCCAATTGCCCTTACAGTGCCAGGTATACATACGAATGCCCCACAGTGCCAGCCAATTGCCCCCACAGTGCCAGGTATACATACAAATGCCCCACAGTGCCAGCCAATTGCCCCCACAGTGCCAGGTATACATACAAATGCCCCACAGTGCCAGCCAATTGCCCCCATAGTGCCAGGTATACAATTGCCCCCACAGCAGCCAGTGCTGCAGCTGCTTACCGCTGCTGCACTGCTGCTGCTGCTCCTCCGGGTGGCTGTGAGTGAGGCAGGGTGACGGTGTGACAGTGTCAGTCAGGAGAGGAGAGCGCCCGCCAGCGCGGCTATGTCTGGTGCTGGCGGCATGTAGCGGACTTCAAACCAGCCACTGGTTCGTGAGCCAATCAGAGCTTGCGGACCGACGGCTCCTGATTGGCTGCCGGTCCGCGAGCTCCGATTGGCTCACGAACCGGCGGCTGGTTTGAAGTCCGCTATTCACCGCCGTGCCGGACACAGTCGCGCTGGCGCGCTCTCCTCTCCTGACAGGCTGACAGCTGAGACACGCTGCCACCGGACTGAGCGGCAGCGTGTCTCAGTGACACAAGGGCGGGCCCGCTTCGGGCCCCCCTGACCCGACGGGCCCTAGGCAACCGCTTAGGTTGCCTAGCGGCAAATCCTCCACTGACAAGTGGTACTGCTTAATGTGACTATATAAAAGGGGGCAAGCTGCATGCTGCTGTATACTCTGTCTATGCTGTATTGTGCTGTGTCCAGACTCACAAGTGGCTGTGCTCTTGAAGTGACTCTGTATAGGAGGTACGCCGCTGTATTGTGCTGTATCCAGACTCACAGCGGCTCTGCTTAAAGTGACTGTGTATAGGGGGAACACTGCTGAAAGCTGTGCTATACTCTGCTGTAGTGTGCTACACTGAGACTCCGGACTCACAAGTGGTTGTGCTGTATAAAATGATTGTGTATAGGGGGCACGCTGCTGTATGCTGTGCTGTACTCTGCACTTTGTGGACGTGCATCTGTAAGCCCTGTGACCCATGCAGTTTGAACCGAGCAGCAAGTTTTAAAAATAAAGAAATATATATCTATTGTTTGCAGTGGTTGGTGTGCTTTACTCTTGTGCGCTTTGTTCACATGCATCTATAAGCTCTGTGATCAACACAGTTTGAACTGAGCTGCAAGTTTAAAAATAGAAGGAAAAAATATGGCTATTGTTTACACTAGGTGGTGTGCTTTGTTCACATGCATCTATAAGCCTGTGATTCACACAGTTTGAATGGAGCTACAAGTTTTAAAAATAAATAAATAAATATCTATTGTTTGTAGTGGTTGGTGCACTTTACGCGAGTGCACTTTGGGAGTCATTCCGACCTGATCGCTATTTGATGTTCACGCAAGCAGCATTCGCACCGCAGTGATCACATCACACGAATGCAAACCAACGCCCACCACGTACAACTGCAAACGAGCGTGCAGCAATGCACAAAGTAGGTGTTTACTATTATGCTTCGCATGGTAGCGATCAGAGATGAGCGGGTTGGTTTGCCGAGAACCAAACCCTACCGAACTCCACGTGTCAAACACGGTTCCGAGCCCGGCTCGGTTATTCCCGCTGGACTCGGAAGACACGAAACGAGGCAAAACATCATCATCCCACTGTCGGATTCTCACAGGATTCGGAATCCATATAAAGAGCCACGCGTCGCTGCCATTTTCACTTGGGCATTGTAGAGAGTACAGAGAGGACGTGGCTACGTTCTCTCAGTGTCAGTTCTCAGTATCAGTGGTCATTGTCTTGTGCTGCATCGTGCTGCTCGGTAATACTAATACTAGTACAGTGTCTTGTGCTGCATCTTGCTGCTGTAGGGTGCTGTGGTAGTAGTGTCCTGTGACTGTGCATCGGTCATCATCATTCCAGTCACAGTGGTATCTGTGGGGTGACCATTCCAGAGTGCTTTTGTGCTGCTCTCTAATACTAGTACAGTGTCTTGTGCTGCATCGTGCTGCTCAGTGTCAGTTCTCAGTAGTATCATCAGTGCTCAGTATCAATGCTCATTGTCTTGTGCTGCATTGTGCTGCTTAGTAATACATTACTAATACTAGTACAGTGTCTTGTGCTGCATCTTGCTGCTGTAGGATGCTGTGGTAGTAGTGTCCTGTAACTGTGCATCGGTCATCATTCCAGTCACAGTGGTATCTGGGGGGGGGGGGGGGGGTGACAATTCCAGAGTGCTTTTGTGCTGCTCACTAATACTAGTACAGTGTCTTGTGCTGCATCGTGCTGCTCAGTATCAGTTCTCAGTAGTATCATCAGTGCTTAGTATCACTGGTCAGTGCTCAGTGTCTTGTACTGCTCAGTGTCAGTTTTCAGTAGTATCATCAGTGCTCAGTATCACTGCTCAGTAGTATCATCAGTGCTCAGTATCACTGGTCAGTTCTCAGTGTCTTGTGCTGCATCGTGCTGCTCAGTGTCAGTTCTCAGTATCACTGCTCAGTAGTATCATCAGTGCTCAGTATCACTGCTCAGTAGTATCATCAGTTCTCAGTATCACTGGTCAGTGCTCAGTGTCTTGTGCTGCATCGTGCTGCTCAGTGTCAGTTCTCAGTAGTATCAGTGCTCAGTATCACTGCTCAGTAGTATCATCAGTGCTCAGTATCACTGGTCAGTGCTCAGTGTCTTGTGCTGCATCATGCTGCTCAGTGTCAGTTTTCAGTATCACTGCTCAGTAGTATCATCAGTGCTCAGTATCACTGCTTAGTAGTGTCATCAGTGCTCAGTATCACTGGTCAGTGCTCAGTATCTTGTGCTGCATCTTGCTGCTGTAGGGTGCTGTGGTAGTGTCCTGTCACTGTGCATTGGTCATCATCATTCCAGTCACAGTGGTATCTGATACCTGTCTAGTGGTATCTAATTCCAAACATTACTGCCGTCTAATTCCAGATATATTACTGGCATGTAATTCAACACATGAAAAAATGGAGAACAAAAATTTGGAGGGTAAAATAGGCAAAGATCAAGATCCACTTCCACCTAGTGCTGAAGCTGCTGCCACTAGTCATGGCAGAGACAATTCAATGCCATCAACGTCTTCTGCCTAGGCCGATGCCCAATGTCATAGTAGAGAGCATGTAAAATCCAAAAAGCAAAAGTTCAGTAAAGTGACCCAAAAATCTAAATTAAAATTGTCTGAGGAGAAGCGTAAACTTACCAATATGCCATTTACGACACGGAGTGGCAAGGAACGGCTAAGGCCCTCTCCTATGTTCCTCATGACTAGTGGTTCAGCGTCACATGATGATGGGAGCACTCATCCTCCCGCTAGAAAAATGAAAAGAGTTAAGCTGGCAAAAGCACAGCAAAGAACCGTGCGTTCTAAATCACAAATCCCCAAGAAGAGTCCAAATGTGTTGGTGGGTGCGATGCCTGACCTTCCCAACACTGGACGGGAAGAGGTGGCTCCTTCCACCATTTGCACGCCCTCTGCAAGTGCTGGAAGGAGCACCCACAGTCCATTTTGTGATATTGAAATTGAAGATATCACTGTTGAAGTACACCAGGATGATCATATGGGTGTTGCTGGCGCTGAGGAGGAAGTTGACGAGGAGGATTCTGATGGTTATGTGGTTTGTTTAAATCAGACACCCGGGGAGACAGTTGTTGTCCGTGGTCTGAATAAGGCCATTGACATGCCTGGTCAAAATACCCAAAAAATCACCTCTTCGGTGTGGAATTATTTAAACAGAAATGCGGACAACAGGTGTCAAGCCGTGTGTTGCCTTTGTCAAGCCGTAATAAGTAGGGGTAAGGACGTTAACCACCTAGGAACATCCTCTCTTATACTGTACATCACCTGGAGCGCATTCATCAGAAGTCATTGACAAGTTCAAAAACTTTGGGTAACAGCGGAAGCAGTCCACTGACAACTAATTCCCTTCTTCCTCCTGTACCCAAGCTCCTGCAAACCACACCACCAACTCCCTCAATGTCAATTTCCTCCTTAGACAGGAACGCCAATAGACCTGCAGGCCATGTCACTGGCAAGACTGACGAGTCCTCTCCTAACTGGGATTCCTCCGATGGATCCTTGAGTGGAACGCCTACTGCTGCTGTTGCTGCTGGTGCTGCTGCTAGGAGTTGATTGTTATCCCAGAGGGGAAGTCGGAAGACCACTTGTACTACTTCCAGTAAGCAATTGACTGTCCAACAGTCCTTTGCGAGGAAGATGAAATATCACAGCAGTCATCCTGTTGCAAAGCGGATATCTCAGGCCTTGACAGCTATGTTGGTGTTAGACGTGCGTCCGGTATCCGGCATTAGTTCACAGGCACTTAGAGAATTGCTTGAGGTAGTGTGTCCCTGGTACCAAATCCCATCTAGGTTCCCCTTCAGTAGGCAGGCGATACCGAGAATGTACAGGGACGTCAGAAAAAGTTTCTTCAGTGTCCTAAAAAATTCAGTTGTATCCACTGTCCACTTAACCACGGACATGTGGACAAGTGGCGCAGGGCAGACTAAGGACTATATGACTGTGACAGCCCACTGGGTAGATGTATTGCCTCCAGCAGCAAGAGCCGCGGTGGCACCAGTAGCAGCATCTCACAAACGCCAACTCATTCCTAGCCAGGGTACGCTTTGTATCACCACTTTCCGTAATAGGCACACCGCTGACAACCTGTTACGGAAACTGAGGGACATCATCGCACATTGGCTTACCCCACTTAGACTCTTCTGGGGATTTGTGATATTGGACAACGCCACCAATATTGTGCGTGCATTACATGTGGCCAAATTCCAGCACGTGCCATGTTTTGCACATATAATTAATTTGGTGGTGCATAATTTTTTTAAAAACGACAGGGGCGTACAGGAGATGCTGTCGGTGGCCCGAAAAATTGTGGGCCACTTTTTCGGCATTCAGCCACCGCGTGCCAAAGACTGGAGCACCAGCAAACACTCCTGAACATGCCCGGCCATCACCTGAAGCAAGAGGTGGTAACTAGGTGGAATTCAACCCTCTATATGCTTCAGAGGATGGAGGAACAGCAAAAGGCCATTCAAGCCTATACATCCGCCCACGATAGGCAAAGGAGGGGGAATGCACCTGACTCAAGCGCAGTGGAGAATGATTTCCGTGTTGTGCAAGGTTCTCCAACCCTTTGAACTTGCCACACGTGAAGTCAGTTCAGACACTGCCAGCCTAAGTCAGGTCATTCCCCTCATCAGTCTTTTGCAGAAGCAGCTGGAGAGATTGAAGGAGGAGCTAAGACGGAGCGATTCCGGTAGGCATGTGGGACTTGTGGATGGAGCCCTGCATTCGCTTAACCAGGATTCACAGGTGGTCAATCTGTTGAAATCAGAGCACTACATTTTGGCCACCGTGCTCGATCCTAGGTTTAAAGCCTCCGTTGTATCTCTCTTTCCGGCAGACACAAGTCTGCAGATGTTCAAAGACCTGCTGGTGAGACAATTGTCAAGTCAAGCGGAACGTGACCCGTCAACAGCTCCTCCTTCATTTTCTACCGCAACTGGAGCTGCCAGGAAAAGGATAAAATTTCCAAACCCACCTGCTGGCGGTGATGCAGGGCAGTCAGAAGCAAGTGCTGACATCTGGTCCGGACTGAAGGACCTGCCAACGATTACTGACATGTCGAGTACTGTCATTGCATATGATTCTGTCGCCATTGAACGAATGGTGGAGGATTATATGGGTGACAGCATCACTGTAGGCATGTCAGACAATCCGTATGTATACTGGCAGGAAAAAGAGGCAATTTGGAGTCCCTTGCACAAACTGGCTTTATTTTACCTAAGTTGCCCCCCCTCCAGTGTGTACTCTGAAAGAGTGTTCAGTGCAGCCGGTCACCTTGTCAGCGAACGGCGTAGGAGGTTACTTCCACTAAATGTGGAGAAGATGATGTACATCAAAATGAATTATAAATTCCTCCGTGGAGACATTAACCAGCAATTGCCTCCAGAAAGTACACAGGGACCTGTGATGGTGGATTCCAGTGGGGACGAATTAATAATCTGTGATGATGAGGAGGAGGAGGATCTACACCCTAAAAGGGGTGAGGAATCTGAGGGTGAGGGTGAGGATGAGGACGACATCCTGCCTCTGTAGAGCCAGTTTGTGCAAGGAGAGATGAATTGCTTCTTTTTTGGTGTGGTGATTAATTTCTTCTTTTTTTGTGGGGTCCCAAATAAACCAATCATTTCAGCCACAGTCGTGTGGCAGACCCTGTCGCTAAAATGATGGGTTTGTTAAACTGTGCATGTCCTATTTATACAACATAAGGGTCGGTGGGAGGGCCCAAGGACAATTCCATCTTGCACCTCTTTTTTTATTTATTATTTGCATCATGTGCTGTTTGGGGACTATTTTTTTAAGTGCCATCCTGTCTGACACTGCAGTGCCACTCCTAGATGGGCCAAGTGTTTGTGCCGCCCACTTGGGTCACTTAGCTTAGTCATCCAGCGACCTTGGTGCAAATTTTAGGACTAAAAATAATATTGTGAGGTGTGAGGTGTTCAGAATAGAATGGAAATGAGTAGAAATTATTGTTATTGAGGTTAATAATACTATAGGATCAAAATGATCCCCAAATTCTATGATTTTAGCTGTTTTGAGTTTTTTTAAAAAATCACCCGAATCCAAAACACATCTGAATCCAAAACCCGAAAGGGTGGTTTTGCCAAAACGCGTCCGAATCCAAAACACGACGCGGACCCAAATCCAAAACACAAAACACGAAAAATGCCCCCTGCACATCTCTACTAGTGGTGCGTTCGCATGGCTGCCAAACGCATCGCTAGCAACATGAAGACTGTCATACATGTGCTATTCATTCTTTAGTCTGCAAATTTTCGTACAGTGGGGTTTTTTGTGGTTATTTTCTCATCCCTTCCCTTTCTAAATTAATAGACCAATTAGCCAAAGGATATGTAATGTTATTGACCAATTAAGTGTTCAAACTCTGCAAAATGAAGAGTTTGACAACCTAATTGCACAATAACACAGCTATTAAGTCAACAAACATATAACTGTAATATATTTGTTATCCTATTTGCCCAATACCCTGAATGTTTAAGCATTTTGTTTAAAGATTTTATTAATAAACTGGTTGGATCTGTACTTTTTAATGCTATGGAATAAGCACTGAATGTATTACATACATTATTTACCCATTAGTGACTTGTGCATACAGTATATGCATAATATTTTTGATATTGTTAAAAATGGGAGTGATAAAGTATCAATCAATCAGCTCCTATCTGCCATGTCACAGGCAGTGTTTTTAAAAATGATTATGTTTTTCTTAAAGGTACTTTAGCACTCACCATTTAAACACTTACAAAGTGATGCAAAAACAATACATATATGATATTTACCTTGAAAAAAACACAACACTAAAATGTTTTGTGATATTTTTTTTACTTTTATAAATAAAAAATACATTTGTTGTTAACAAAAAAAAATCAACCAAAAATATTTTTAAGAACATTCATTTCGTCGAGGACGCCCTGCATGTGCTCCTCCAGCAGCTGCAGGCACAAATGTATTGTGCGATTTGCATCTCCAACCTCAGCATCTGTAAAGAATGTTAAACTACAGTGTTAGTTAAAAAAAACCAACAACAACATTATGCAATATACAAGCAATGCACCAAACACACTTCAACAGTTCACTGTAAAGGTCAGGGATGGTTAATGTTTGTCACTCCAGATGTTGTTGAACAACACATACCAGCATGACCTGCAACAGTTTTAGCATGGACAAATGGAAAAACTGTTGCAGGACATGCTGGGATGTGCAGTTATACAACAGCTGCAGAGCCAAAGTTTCAACATCACTGGTCTAGGTCCAGGGTCCTCAAACAGCGGATTACAAAATTACAATCTGTTGTTTAACTACACATCCCAGCATGCCCTGCAACAGTTTCTACTTTCCATAATTGGGCAACTGTTGCAAGGCATGCTGGCCTGTGTAGTTCCACAGCAGCTGAATTGGCAACGGTATCTCTGTATCTGTTTAAAGTAAACCAAAAACATAAATAAATAAAAAATTAAGATTCTTATTTAAAAAATACTTACTCTCCCTCCATCGCACCATACTACTCCTCCTCTACTTCTTCAACCCTCGGGGGCTGGTTGAGGAGGAGAGGGTGGTTGAATGGGGGAAGGTGGTTGAGGGGGAAAGGGAGGTTGAATGGGGGAAGGTGGTTGAGGGGGAAAGGGAGGTTGAATGGGGGAAGGTGGTTGAGGGAGGTTGAGAGGGTGAGGGAGGTGGTTGTGTGGGTTGTCTTCTTTCTGCTCTTCCTACGGATAGAGGAACACAGTTTATGTTGTAAAAATGGTTGTGCTTTTATTCTAAAAATACACAACTCAATATTTAAGATGTAGTTGTTTTTTTTAGTTAAATCAACAATAAAACAAGCTTTATTAAACTTTAATTTAGCACAACATTATTACTGTTATGCTAATGTTGGTGTATTACTCAACATACATCCCACACACATACTCTCTATATCCACACAAACATCCATGCAGAACAATATACATTTCCCCGATGTTCAACCTAAACATGCACCCACTTATGGAAGCAAACTTTAACACATTTAGAGATGCAAACACACTCATGCACACACAAATGCGACAGTATGCCGTACTTACGTTGTTGTATTTGCTGGCGTAATTCCGCCAGCAAACGGGGCTGTCTGCGGCGGAGGTCCGACCACCGCTGCTCGAGCTGGACTATGCTCTGCCTGCTGCGGAGCTTCGCTCTCAACTTTCTGCGGACCTCCGTATAGGCCACACGCTTCCGGGCGTTGGACACATAAGGGCCCGTGCGGACTATGCGGCGGCCCATTATTAATGTGAGGAGCTGCAGCTCCCTCATGCTGAATGCGGCAGCTCGCATGGTGCCAATAGCGTCATCATAATTGCAAATATTTATACTGTGTGCCTACTGTTGATTGGTCACCAGGTGTGATGGTCATAAATACAAATAAGCTTTATTTCTATTAATACACATGAACAGTATGGTCCATGCTGTCGTTTGCGTATGCAATTGCGAGTGTATGCTACTGTAATCTGTTTTTTTATGTAAAAACTTACCTTTTACTGAAGATCCTCACTCAACTAAACATTGCAGGATTGATGTGTTAGTTTATGTTGGGAAAAAGTAATTTGAAAAAAATTAAAACACACACATAAAGGCATCACAATCAAACACATATGCATTATCATTGTAACGTTTTTGAAGTTACAATTCCTAATGTGTCAATAAATACATTACATAACTATAGCGCCGCACCACCTCATCATCTGGCATACCAAAAAGGCTGACACGGGTAAGGAATATAGTAGGCCTTGCACTTCTCCGTTGCCTTTGGACCCTAGATATGAGGTTACCATCATCTTACAAAGGATAAAAAATAGCGTTAAAACTAGATCTATTGTGTTTTTAAAAAAATAAAAAAACCATAAATAAATAAACACTTACTTCTGCTGTATCATAATTAGTGATGTGCACCGGAAATTTTTCGGGTTTTGTGTTTTGGTTTTGGGTTCGGTTCCGCGGCCGTGTTTTGGGTTCGAACGCGTTTTGGCAAAACCTCACCGAATTTTTTTTGTCGGATTCGGGTGTGTTTTGGATTCGGGTGTTTTTTTCAAAAAACCCTAAAAAACAGCTTAAATCATTGAATTTGGGGGTCATTTTGATCCCATAGTATTATTAACCTCAATAACCATAATTTACACTCATTTTCATTCTATTCTGAACACCTCACACCTCACAATATTATTTTTAGTCCTAAAATTTGCACCGAGGTCGCTGGATGGCTAAGCTAAGCGACCCAAGTGGCCGACACAAACACCTGGCCCGTCTAGGAGTGGCACTGCAGTGTCAGGCAGGATGGCCCTTCCAGAAAATACTCCCCAAACAGCACATGATGCAAAGAAAAAAAGAGGCGCAATAAGGTAGCTGTGTGAGTAAGCTAAGCGACCCTAGTGGCCGACACAAACACCTGGCCCATCTAGGAGTGGCACTGCAGTGTCACGCAGGACGGCCCTTCCAAAAAATACTCCCCAAACAGCACATGACGCAAAGAAGAAAAAAAAGAGACGCAATGAGGTAGCTGTGTGAGTAAGCTAAGCGACCCTAGTGGCCGACACAAACACCTGGCCCATCTAGGAGTGGCACTGCAGTGTCAGGCAGGATGGCCCTTCCAAAAAATACTCCCCAAACAGAACATGACGCAAAGAAGAAAAAAAAGAGGCTCAATGAGGTAGCTGTGTGAGTAAGCTAAGCGACCCTAGTGGCCGACACAAACACCTGGCCCATCTAGGAGTGGCACTGCAGTGTCACGCAGGATGGCCCTTCCAAAAAATACTCCCCAAACAGCACATGACGCAAAGAAGAAAAAAAAGAGGCGCAATGAGGTAGCTGTGTGAGTAAGCTAAGCGACCCTAGTGGCCGACACAAACACCTGGCCCATCTAGGAGTGGCACTGCAGTGTCACGCAGGATGGCCCTTCCAAAAAATACTCCCCAAGCAGCACATGACGCAAAGAAAAATGAAAGAAAAAAGATGTGCAAGATGGAATTGTCCTTGGGCCCTCCCACCCACCCTTATGTTGTATAAACAGGACATGCACACTTTAACCAACCCATCATTTCAGCGACAGGGTCTGCCACACGACTGTGACTGAAATGACTGGTTGGTTTGGGCCCCCACCAAAAAAGAAGCAATCTCTCCTTGCACAAACTGGCTCTACAGAGGCAAGATGTCCACCTCATCATCATCGTCCGATTCATCACCCCTTTCACTGTGTACATCCCCCTCCTCACAGATTATTAATTCGTCCCCACTGGAATCCACCATCTCAGATCCCCGTGTACTTTCTGGAGGCAATTGCTGCTGGTGAATGTCTCCATGGAGGAATTGATTATAATTCATTTTAATGAACATCATCTTCTCCACATTTTCTGGAAGTAACCTCGTACGCCGATTGCTGACAAGGTGAGCGGCGGCACTAAACACTCTTTCGGAGTACACACTGGAGGGAGGGCAACTTAGGTAGAATAAAGCCAGTTTGTGCAAGGGCCTCCAAATTGCCTCTTTTTCCTGCCAGTATACGTACGGACTGTCTGACGTGCCTACTTGGATGCGGTCACTCATATAATCCTCCACCATTCTTTCAATGGTGAGAGAATCATATGCAGTGACAGTAGACGACATGTCAGTAATCGTTGGCAGGTCCTTCAGTCCGGACCAGATGTCAGCATCAGCAGTCGCTCCAGACTGCCCTGCATCACCGCCAGCGAGTGGGCTCGGAATTCGTAGCCTTTTCCTCGCACCCCCAGTTGCGGGAGAATGTGAAGGAGGAGATGTTGACAGGTCGCGTTCCGCTTGACTTGACAATTTTCTCACCAGCAGTTCTTTGAACCCCTGCAGACTTGTGTCTGCCGGAAAGAGAGATCCAACGTAGGTTTTAAATCTAGGATCGAGCACGGTGGCCAAAATGTAGTGCTCTGATTTCAACAGATTGACCACACGTGAATCCTGGTTAAGCGAATGAAGGGCTCCATCCACAAGTCCCACATGCCTAGCGGAATCGCTCTGTTTTAGCTCCTCCTTCAAAGCCTCCAGCTTCTTCTGCAAAAGCCTGATGAGGGGAATGATCTGACTCAGGCTGGCAGTGTCTGAACTGACTTCACGTGTGGCAAGTTCAAAGGACAGCAGAACCTTGCACAACGTTGAAATCATTCTCCACTGCGCTTGAGACAGGTGCATTCCACCTCCTTTGCCTATATCGTGGCCAGATGTATAGGCTTGAATGGCCTTTTGCTGCTCCTCCATCCTCTGAAGCATATAGAGGGTTGAATTCCACCTCGTTACCACCTCTTGCTTCAGATGATGGCAGGGCAGGTTCAGGTGTTTTTGGTGGTGCTCCAGTCTTCTGTACGCGGTGCCTGTATGCCGAAAGTGGCCTGCAATTCTTCTTGCCACCGACAGCATCTCTTGCACGCCCCTGTCGTTTTTTAAATAATTCTGCACCACCAAATTCAATGTATGTGCAAAACATGGGACGTGCTGGAATTTGCCCAGATGTAATGCACGCACAATATTGCTGGCGTTGTCCGATGCCACAAATCCCCAGGAGAGTCCAATTGGGGTAAGCCATTCTGCGATGATCTTCCTCAGTTGCCGTAAGAGGTTTTCAGCTGTGTGCGTATTCTGGAAAGCGGTGATACAAAGCGTAGCCTGCCTAGGAACGAGTTGGCGTTTGCGAGATGCTGCTACTGGTGCCGCCGCTGCTGTTCTTGCAGCGGGAGGCAATACATCTACCCAGTGGGCTGTCACAGTCATGTAGTCCTGAGTCTGCCCTGCTCCACTTGTCCACATGTCCGTGGTTAAGTGGACATTGGGTACAACTGCATTTTTTAGGACACTGGTGAGTCTTTTTCTAACGTCCGTGTACATTCTCGGTATCGCCTGCCTAGAGAAGTGGAACCTAGATGGTATTTGGTAACGGGGGCACACTACCTCAAGAAATTGTCTAGTTCCCTGTGAACTAACGGCGGATACCGGACGCACGTCTAACACCAACATAGTTGTCAAGGCCTCAGTTATCCGCTTTGCAAAAGGATGACTGCTGTGATATTTCATCTTCCTCGCAAAGGACTGTTGGACAGTCAATTGCTTACTGGAAGTAGTACAAGTGGTCTTCCGACTTCCCCTCTGGGATGACGATCGACTCCCAGCAGCAACAACAGCAGTGCCAGCAGCAGTAGGCGTTACACTCAAGGATGCATCGGAGGAATCCCAGGCAGGAGAGGACTCGTCAGACTTGCCAGTGACATGGCCTGCAGGACTATTGGCTTTCCTGGGTAAGGAGGCAATTGACACTGAGGGAGTTGGTGGTGTGGTTTGCGCGAGCTTGGTTACAAGAGGAAGGGATTTACTGGTCAGTGGACTGCTTCCGCTGTCGCCCAAAGTTTTTGAACTTGTCACTGACTTATTATGAATGCGCTGCAGGTGACGTATAAGGGAGGATGTTCTGAGGTGGTTAACGTCCTTACCCCTACTTATTACAGCTTGACAAAGGCAACACACGGCTTGACACCTGTTGTCCGCATTTCTGTTGAAATACTTCCACACTGAAGAGCTGATTTTTTTGGTATTTTCACCAGGCATGTCAATGGCCGTATTCCTCCCACGGACAACAGGTGTCTCCCCGGGTGCCTGACTTAAACAAACCACCTCACCATCAGAATCCTCCTTGTCAATTTCCTCCCCAGCACCAGCAACACCCATATCCTCATCCTGGTGTACTTCAACACTGACATCTTCAATTTCACTATCAGGAACTGGACTGCGGGTGCTCCTTTCAACACTTGCAGGGGGCGTGCAAATGGTGGAAGGCGCAAGCTCTTCCCGTCCAGTGTTGGGAAGGTCAGGCATCGCAACCGACACAATTGGACTCTCCTTTGGGATTTGTGATTTCGAAGAACGCACAGTTCTTTGCTGTGCTTTTGCCACAAGTCTTTTCTTTTTTTCTAGCGAGAGGATGAGTGCTTCCATCCTCATGTGAAGCTGAACCACTAGCCATGAACATAGGCCAGGGCCTCAGCCGTTCCTTGCCACTCCGTGTCGTAAATGGCATATTGGCAAGTTTACGCTTCTCCTCAGACGCTTTTAATTTTGATTTTTGGGTCATTTTTTTACTGATCTTTTGTGTTTTGGATTTTACATGCTCTGTACTATGACATTGGGCATCGGCCTTGGCAGACGACGTTGATGGCATTTCATCGTCTCGGTCATGACTAGTGGCAGCAGCTTCAGCACGAGGTGGAAGTGGATCTTGATCTTTCCCTATTTTTTTAACCTCCACATTTTTGTTCTCCATATTTTGCGCACAACTAAAAGCCACCACAGGTATACAATGTAGATGGATGGATAGTATAGTATTACTTATACTTATGGACGACGAGTGCACTGACGACACAGAGGTAGGTACAGCCGTTGCCTACCATACTGCTGCTTAGTGCTTATATATATAATATACTGTATAACGGACCTGGTGGACACTGTCAGCAGACTGCTAAACTAGTATGAAGAAAGAAAAAAAAAAACACCACAGGTATACAATGTAGATGGATGGATAGTATAGTATTACTTATACTTATGGATGACGAGTGCA
The DNA here is from genome assembly GCF_028390025.1 of Pseudophryne corroboree. NCBI lineage: Eukaryota > Metazoa > Chordata > Amphibia > Anura > Myobatrachidae > Pseudophryne > Pseudophryne corroboree. The sequence goes on along the minus strand of NC_086448.1, from coordinate 626,030,484 downwards.
CTGACGACACAGAGGTAGGTACAGCCGTGGCCTACCATACTGCTGCTTAGTGCTTATATATATAATATACTGTATAACGGACCTGGTGGACACTGTCAGCAGACTGCTAAACTAGTATGAAGAAAGAAAAAAAAAACACCACAGGTATACAATGTAGATGGATGGATAGTATAGTATTACTTATACTTATGGACGACGAGTGCACTGACGACACAGAGGTAGGTACAGCTGTGGCCTACCGTACTGCTGCTTAGTGCTTATATATATAATATACTGTATAACGGACCTGGTGGTCACTGTCAGCAGACTGCTAAACTAGTATGAAGAAAGAAAAAAAAAACACCACAGGTATACAATGTAGATGGATGGATAGTATAGTATTACTTATACTTATGGACGACGAGTGCACTGACGACACAGAGGTAGGTACAGCCGTGGCCTACCGTACTGCTACTTAGTGCTTATATATATAATATACTGTATAACGGACCTGGTGGACACTGTCAGCAGACTGCTAAACTAGTATGAAGAAAGAAAAAAAAAAACACCAAAGGTATACAATGTAGATGGATGGATAGTATAGTATTATATTACTTATGGACGACGAGTGCACTGACGACACCGAGGTAGGTACAGCCGTGGCCTATCGTACTGCTGCTTAGTGCTTATATATATAATATACTGTATAACGGACCTGGTGGACACTGTCAGCAGACTGCTAAACTAGTATGAAGAAAAAAAAAAACACCACAGGTATACAATGTAGATGGATGGATAGTATAGTATTATATTACTTATGGACGACGAGTGCACTGACGACACAGAGGTAGGTACAGCCGTGGACTACCGTACTGCTGCTTAGTGCTTATATATATAATATACTGTATAACAGACCTGGTGGACACTGTCAGCAGACTGCTAAACAAACTAGCATGAAGAAAGAAAAAAAACAACAACACAGTGTTTTTCAGGCAGACAAACGTATACTGGACTGGTGGTCACTGTCAGCAAAACTGTGCACTGTACTCCTGCTATAACTGCTCCCCAGTCCCCACAATTAGGCAGTGTGAGCAGAGCAGTGCACTCAGCACAGATATATCATGCAGCAGTGCAGCACACTGAGTGAGCACAGCCACAGATATGGTGGAGCGTTTTTTTTCAGGCAGATAAACAAAGGATTAAAATCACTGGTGGTATAATCAAAACCCTGCACTGTACTCCCTAACAGCTGCTCCCCGTCCCCAATCCTCCCCACAATTATAACAATGTCACTCTTAGTCTTTTCTATTACGGAGAGGACGCCAGCCACGTCCTCTCCCTATCAATCTCAATGCACGTGTGAAAATGGCGGCGACGCGCGGCTCCTTATATAGAATCCGAGTCTCGCGAGAATCCGACAGCGGGATGATGACGTTCGGGCGCGCTCAGGTTAACCGAGCAAGGCGGGAGGATCCGAATCGCTCGGACCCGTGTAAAAAAAAGGTGAAGTTCGGGCGGGTCGGATTCCGAGGAACCAAACCCGCTCATCACTATCCATAGCTAAACGTAGAACACCAGGAGGAAAGTCTAAAAAAAATTTTGGGGTAATATTTAACACAATTTAGACAACCAATACTACACCGCAAATTAAACCACAACAACACAATTAGCATCCATATACTTACCTTAAACTTACAATTAACAAATATACATACGTTGAGAATACAAATTTTAAAAAATCAAGCACACCGAACACCCCAACATACCACACACACCTATGAGCATGCATATACTTACCAGCAGATGACTAGAGGACCACCAAAAAAAGGCAAAAGGCTGAGGAAATAAAAAAGAGGGGTAACCTCCCCAAAAAATAAACACAAATAGAATCTTCCTTGAGAAGGAAACAATGAAAAATACAACAACATACATATACATATATAAATATATATACCTACCCACATCCCTACAAACACACACACACACACACACACACACACACACACACACACACACACACACACACACACACACACACACACCTATGAACATGCATATACTTACAAGCAGATGAATAGTATAAATTAAAGGCCAAAAGGACACGGAAAAAAAATAAGTGGAACCTTCCTAAAAAATCAAACACAAAATCCTGGAAACTTCCTTGAGAAGGGGAAAAAAAATAGAATAAAAAATAAGCACACAAATATAAACCCACACCCAAACACACCAACCACAAATAACATGCACCTATTTACCTGCAAATATATATACTGTTGGACCAATTACAATAAAGGAAACAAAATATAATTTTTAATATAATAAATAATTATAAAAAAATAAAAATATAAAAAACACTTTTACATCAAAACACTCTGCGTACGCATATAATAATACAAAAGACGCCACCCACCACATAAGGACGACTTGCATACACATCACATACTACAAAATATACACACTTCTTATAGTAAACAAGTACACGTGGCTGCATAACATGGACCCAAGCATTAAAGCACTGCTTAGTTTTATATATATATGAACAAAAACATAGCTTACCTTCAATACTGCACACCTCTGTAACTCGCAAACACTCCTGAATACCCAACAACTGCATACACCCACAAACACAGACTGCATAGAACTTGCGTAAATAAGATGAGCAATCAAAGCACCTGTAACAATTGTGTATACATCACCTGTGCTGTTTCCTGCATAACCATGCATAGGCAGGTATAAAAACACACCACAGAGCCATACGCACATGCTATCAGCATCATGGAGCATATTTCAGTAGCAGAGGAGATGGCCAGGCTGAATAAAGAGATGAGGGCCATCCTGCAAAGGAGCAGACAGCTGACGCAATAAACATGACAGCAACAAACACCTGCCAGTGCACAGGAGGACCAACCAGGACCCAGTAGTGATGAACTCCCATCTAATGGGCCACAAATACAAGAACAGGCTGGGGTGAGGGCTGTGGCTGAGGAACATGTGGCACAAACTGAGAAAGATTCTGGGACTACTACCCAAACCCAGCAATCACAGTCACAAAGTGAAGAGGAAGGTGGAGATACTTCTCAGGCAACAGACAAAAAGAGAAGACAACAACCCCCATTTACAAAGAGGGAGTTTGGACTTCTGTTCCCTCAGGCCATTGATAAAATCCATTTTGGAGATAAAAACATGGGTGCTAGGACAAAGGACCGGATCTGGAGAGAAATCACAGACTGTGTGAATGGTGTTGGCCCAATTGTCTGCACACCACAAGAAGTAATAAGACGGTAAGTATATACTTAGCCACAATGACAAACACTATAGTATGCATTAACTAGGATTTAAGCAGCATTTCCCAAGTCATGTTGCCTATAGCAACCAATACTATGACATGTGTTCAAAAAGTATACATCACATTTACTTACATTTAATTTCTTCTTCTTTCACCCAAACACCAAAACATATGTAGTTGGACTGACTTCAAGTCCCGCCTGAAGCAGAAAAAGGCTGTGCACTAGAACGCTTCGAGGGCAACAGGGGGAGGTCCACTCCCTGAGACTGTGGAGTTTACAGACCTGGAGGAGATAGAGATGGTCTGTGTGTACTATGAGGAGGTGGCAGGTGTATCCAAAATGGACACCGACACACCTGCCATGGAAGGTCCGCATGCCTTGGAAGGTAAGTTTTGAAACATATATTGTTAAGTGTTTACTGTATAAGACTGAAAAAAAAATCGTAAAAAACATCTTTTTTACTAAACACAGCACTGGAGGAGCATCTCACTGAGTCAAAGGAGGGGCATCTCACTGAGGCTGAGGAGGGGGAGGTAGTAACACCTCCAGTGTGGGGCAGGAAATACCACCAGCCCAGCCCCACGCTGGCACACCCCACAAAGCACTCTCCTGGCGATTCTGGCTGAGATAGCCAGTCATGGAGTTAGAAACACCAAATTCCATGACCTGATGATCCGGGAGGTACATGAGATGTCCTAGAGGCTCACTGACCTGACCACTTGTGTTCGCCAAGGCATGCGTGACATCAACTCCTCTGTCCAAGAACTAAAAAACACAATTGGACAAGGCATACAGACCATTGCTGGCCTCCTTGGCCGCAGTCTCAGGGAGGCTCCAACACCTGGCACATCCCCTACCCCTACCCAGGAACAAGATCCCACTGGGCAGGGCCCTCAAAGGTCAGTTTTCAGACCTACCACTGATCAACATCCCCTTCAGGTGGGGCGGAAAAAAAAAAAAAAAATTCTCTCCAAATGCTGCCACATTTCCCAGCACCCATGTGGTCTGGCTAGTTGGGTTTGGGTATTGTGTCCAGATTCTTTCTCAATTTGGGCCACATCTTCCTCAGCCAGGGAAATGAGATTAGTGTCTTGTGTTTGATGCCAGTTAATGGGGGTGCTTCACTACTGGGTACTGTCATCCTATTTTGGCCACAAGCAGCTGTTTGTTGCTGTGCTATGTCCTGTTATGCTTATTCAAATATTTATTATTCATTACACAACATTATCTAATATTGTTTTGCCTAGGAAAAATACTTTTCACCCATACACTTTGGTCTGAAATTGTGTTTATATTATTGTGGGTATGTGAAAAAATATACATTGTAGCTAAATAAACAAATGGGTTTTTATTATGCTTGTGTCAATTCCCCCCCAAAACATGGGATGTTGCACATAGAAAAAACAAAACAAAAAACTTCACATGTATCTTGCTCCTTAGACATTATAAGGCCAGGAATCTGTTTGGTTACTATGGGCAACCAGCCATCTTAAATATAACTCACATCTGAACTAATTAATCCATAGGAAGGTATTAGCTAAAGCAGGAGTTACTAACATGAAAGGTTAGGTGCATTATGTTGGGAATGTTATTATATGAAACACACAATAAATGTATCTGGAAAACATGGCATGTATGTGGAATATAAAGGAAATTAATGTTTTTTTTTTTTTACCAAAACCCACCCCACTAATTGATTCACAAACAAGACATGTTTGACATGTGCAATACACATGTATTTGCTAATAACAAACATGTGTGCTGCTTGAATGATTAACATATTTGGCTAACGTTTAACATAATAACATTTCCAGGCAGTATAAATGTACATACCATGGGGTAAATTTACTAAGATGGGAGTTCTATTTAAGATGGGATGTTGCATAGCAACCAATCAGCTTTTACTTCTCATTTATCTAGCACCTTCTAGAAGATAATACCTGGAATCTGATTGGTTGCTATGGGCAACATCCCATCTTAAATAGAACTCCCATCTTAGTAAATTTACCCCCATCTCTGAGAGAGCCAGAGCTACAATGGCCTGTTGATGCGTTTGCATTGCAAACAGCCGCGTCCTATTGGCAATGATTAGCTAGGTGCACCCTGTCAGGCACCTGTGGTGGCCGTTCGCTAGCTGTGCGCTGCCCGGAAACTTACTCTTCTGCTGCGAACGCCTGGTGTGTACCAGCAAAGGGCAGCTTCGCTGCGGGGCGATAGAATAGGTGTAAAAAAAATTAAAACCACTAAGGCAGTAGAACTATGTGTCCAGTACCGTCACACATCCCTTAGGAGAGTCTAGGGGTGTCCGCGTTGTGTGAGTCTGATATTTCTCACACTGTCCTCTTAGAGAAGCCTCTTTTGCCACCTTCCACCATTTCTGCACGTGGGGAGCAGTACAAGTAAAGATAGTGATGAGGACATAATAGAAATTGAGGATGCTTGTGTGTAAGTGGAACAGGATGAGGGGGATATGTGTGTACTACTACTACCATCTGACACTGATGAGGATGTTGATGATGTTCTCTGTATAAGTCAGCCACCAGTCGCTGCAGTTTTTGACTGTAATAAAAAGAAAGCCATTGTGATATCTTGGCATAAGGCCAATAAAGCCTCCTCCTGGGTGTGGATTCATTTTTTACCCAAATTCTGATGCTTGTGAAGGCACCTGTTCCATTTGTGGAGCCGAAGTTAGTAGAGGTAGGGACGTTAGCCATCTAGGCACCTCCTTCATGTTACGTCATTTGTGGCGAGTTCATTAATTTTGTTTCAAGATTATAATGTAATTAACACCATCATCATCTACCTCCTCATTACTGATCGGAGGAAGTCCATCCAAAAAATTGCTTTGTGCGGGCACAAGCAAACCAAGCACTTCAGCAACAGAAGTGTCAGTCTCTGATGCTGAAGTTCTATGTTTGTTAAACTGTGCATGTCCTTTTTAATAACCAACATAAGGGTGGGTGGGAGATTCCAAGGACAATTCCATCTTGCATAACTTTTCATTTCTGCCATAGCTGTGTGGCAATATGACATAGAAATGCTATAAACTGCCATTTATGTGCCACTTCTCTGTTGCTTAGTAACCAACCAGCTTGCAGCAGTCTTTGCCCATTATTGATGAAAACAATATTGAGAGGTGGTCAAAATTCACTGAAAAATGACTGGAAATTATTGTTATTGTGGTTAATAACACTCTTGAACAAAAACGGTCCAAATTACTGTATGTGATTTTAGCTTCTTTTGTAATTTTCTTTTAAAAAAATCCAAAGCCAAAACCAGTCAAAGTGGTTTGGCAAATCCAAATCCAAAGACAGATGATGATTCAGAGCCAAATCCAGCAAAAATAGTCTGCAGCACATCTCTAGTTTTCTTTGCCCATGCTTGCCTTTATTAAATCTCAGAGTTTCAAAAACATGAGAATGCAAACTCAAGAAAACATGATTCAAATTTACCCCCAAGAATCACAGCAATGGATATTAAATTACCCTTTTCTTGCTTACTCGTGTGTTTGGTTTATATATTTTTTTGATCTGGGGGGTTGTTCCGATGTGGTTGAAGGTGCAAAATTATGTACCGATTATTGATACTTTGCACATACGCAGGACCCATTCTTTGCGTGCGTGAACGGGTCATGCGATGAAGGTTGCAAGACGGCAGCAGACTGTCAGTGATTGACAGTCTTCTGCCATCTGGGGGGCAAGGAGGAGGTAATGATGGCCTCAATTTGTGAAAACGGAGCATGTCTCTGCCATTTAGAGGGAGGGTAGAAGCCAGAGATCTCTGACATAGGATGGAAATTTGCTGACTTCTACAGTGCCACATCTATTACAATGCCACATCTATTACCATACAGCATGATCACTGCTGCAAGTGATAGTACCTCCAACAATATTTGAATAACCCTTCTGGAGCAGAATTTCTCACTGCAGTCCTTTTGAGTTTGTAGATTGAAATACTGCACAGGTACAGTAGCATGTAAGAGCAAGCTGAAGAACTGCTGATGATGTATCTCACTCGTAAAGCTGGCTGTCTACCTACAGTAGTAGCTGTTAGATTTCTGCAAACTTCTTATTCTTAGCAATACTCCTACTTGTAGCACTAGCAGACACAATGATCTCCATCAACACCTGACTGCCTACAGTTGCTTTGCACAACAGACTTAGATCCCATAAACAGAGTGAGACCCCACCATAGTTATAATCTATGTAAAAAGACAGTAGGATAAATAGTAGTGTAATATACCTTTAATTAATATTTAATTAATAGTTCAACGTACCAGCCAAATAGGTTTTGGAGTGCAAGTAACTTCTTATCTTCTTACTCTACTACAGTACCTCTCCTCATGATCCTGTAGCCTCACAAATCAGTAGGACTCTGTCTCTTGTGCTCATCCCAACCAATTTCTTTTTACATACTATATGTAATTTATTGAAGGATTGTCATACAATACACTGTATAAGTACAACAGAGTATCATCAAAACGCATGACACAAATATGAGGAATTTTTGAGGTAGAAGAAAAAAGATAAGAAATATAAGTATTAATCTGAGAAGACAAAACAAAGCAATAAATGATGCTATGCGGTATCCAAAGTAACAGGAAAAAATACATAATGGCAGGAAGAATCTAAAAGGGGGAACCATGGGTAAAGACCTCCAAATTTGCCATGAGGTGGCATGGAAGCAGTTCCATGGGGTGCCTCATCCCAACCGTAACTAAAATTTGTAATTTCCCTCTCTCTACTGGTATGTTTCAATCACTATTCAAGCTTGCAGTGATTACTCCTATTATGAAAAAACATAACTCTGATTTTAACTCTCTATCAAATTAATGTCTTAGCTCACTTGTCTCTCCATGCTTCTCAAGAGATCTGCCTACACCCATCTCACACATTTTCCTGACTCACAAATAATTGGACCCACTTCCATCAGGCTTTCATGCCCAACACTCCAAGGAAACTACACTGACTAAGATGGTGAATAATTTGATCACTACTAAGTCTAAAGGCTATGACTCAACTATTAGTCCTTATTTTGCTGTACTTGACACTGTTGACCATTCTCTTCTCATACAAACACTGTAATCCTTAGGTCTTTAGGATACATCCCCATTCTGTTCTTATCCTACTTATCAAATTGCTATTTCAGTGTTTTAATTTCTCTGGATTCACTTTCTCTTCACTTCTTCTACCAGTCCTAGGTCATCTTCTTTTCACATCTCGTGGCAATCTACAGTACAGTATCAGATCTTTCAGATTTCACTATTATCTGTATGCTGATGATACTCAAATATATCTACCCTCTCCCTGATTTCCACCATCTGTGTTGGCCCACAATACTGAATGACTGTCTGTCATTTCACTTTGGATGTCATCCCACCACTTCAAACTTAATCTTTCCAAAACAGATTTATATTTCCATCAGCCAATAGTAGTTGATATCTCTATCACCGTTGATAACACAACAACCAAACATACCCATCAAGCTTGCTGTGTCATCCTGCTGTGTCATCCTTGACTCTGAGCTGTGCTTTGTTCCCCACATTCAATTTGTTTCCATATCCCGTTACATACATCTAACAAACATATCCAAAATATGCACATATCTTACACAAGACACTTCAAAAACTCCAGTTCATGCACTCATTGATAATTGCAATAGTTTCCTTACTGGTCTTCCCCAAAACACACTTTTACCCCTACAACCTATTTTGGCTGCAGCTACTAGGCTAATTTTCACAAACTGTCTATCTGCTTCTGCTCAGCTCTGTCAGTCCCTATATCAGTTACCTGTATTTTACTGAATTCAATATAGACTACTTTTATTTACACATACTGTAAGACTGTTCACCAAACTACACCGACATATAGCTCTTTGCTTACAGTATCTTAAAATATTTCCCGTCCTCTCATGTACACTCATTTACTGCACCCATTTATGGTTACATGACTTTTTTAGGGCTGTACCCACTTTGTTAAATGCCTTCCCATGCACAACAATTCTAGTCTCCAAACCTTCAAGCAATCTCTCAAAACTTATTTCTTTGGGCAAGGTTTTCAAAATCTAGAACCTCCACACAGTCCACACATAGAGGTCTATTCATTGAGAAAACAGGGCTTTTCTCTGCTTTGGGCTACTCACAGAACAGGTTTCCGTGGAGAAGATTTTGACTTCTCAAGAAGTCCATCCTGAATCGCATCAACATACCATCACCATACTTTACTATGGTGAGTGTGATTCATTAAAGGATGGAAAGCTCAGCTTTCTATTTCTCTGGTTTGTTCAGATTCTTCATCTCATTATGGCATAATCTGAACTGCAGTGCGAAAATGGCAGGGAAGCCTAATACTTCCATGCTCTCTGTCCGGCACCTGGCACTTGCTCTGCCCACTATATATCCCAGCAGCCACAGCAGACTCCCCTGGCCTCTGCCTTATGACTCCACACTACACAGAGGACTGCAGCTGAAGACAGAATCGCCGGAGCGATCCTTATTATACAGTCTTGTATTATTACTTTTATTACTGTGTTTTTTCAAATTTTAAAGTGCAATGGAATATGCTAGATAAGTAAAAGTTAATAATATTTATGTACAGATGTGTCCTCTACAGTTAGCTTCAATAGGCCATGGAACTGGAGATGCCTGGCGGGAGTGAGCTGACAGGTCCCATGCAACTCTGCTAGTGTTGGGCGTCTTTATTAATTTGATATGCAACACTTGCATATCTGTGTGTGACTGAGTCTGTATATAGAGCACAAAGAAACTTGGCATGGAAAAAAGCCATGTCCGCTGCATCGTAGCACTTTGTATGCTGATTGAGAGACTTACACAGATATACAAGTGTCACATATCAAATTAATCAGCACGATCTCCTGGTGCATCATTGTCGCATTTTCAGCAAAAAAGACGCCCAACGCTAGCAGAGTCTCACGGGCCTGGCATGTCAAGAGGGACTGTTTGCCGCGACAGCAGCAAAGATGTAAGAGAACACATTTATATGGGAAGCAGTTAGGAAGTAGGATACAATGTCGGCATTTAGATACTGACGCTGCTCGGGAATGCCGGTGTCACATTACCGACAGCTGGCATCCCGATCGTCCTCACAGCGGGACACACCGGGGGGCGGGAGTTGGTTTATGCAGAAGAAGGAGGGTTAGGGTTAGAGTGCAGGGCTGGCAAGGTTAGGGTTAGGGACCAGGGAAGGGTGGGTTAGGTTTAGGCACATAGACAGGGAGGTTAGGGTTAGGCATCAAGCAGGGAGGGTTAGGTTTAGGCAGTGGGGAAGGAAGGGTTAAGGTTAGGCACCATGCGGGGAGGGGGAGGGTTAGACACCACCGGGGAGGCACTGGCGTATCTATAATGGGTGCACACACTGCACCCATTTCTTCTATACTTACCTTTCCGGCGTCCATCGGCGACTGTGTGTGGGCCCCCTCCTCTCCTGTAGCCGTCAAAGCCGCTAGAGACTCTGGCACAGTACCAGAGTCTACAGCACATGTGCAGGACTCCGGAAAAATGGCGCGGTGGCCATTTTTCGGAGTCCTGCACATGCGCTGTAGACTCTGGCATGGTGCCAGAGTCTTAGCGCTGAGAATGCTAGCAGCAGATGTGACGGCTACAGGAGAGGAGGGGGCCCATACATGGAGTCTCTACACGGGTCCCTTCCTCTATAGAAACGCTGCTGCGGGGAGGGTTAAGGTAGGGGCAAGAGGAGAGATAGGTGGCTTCCTGGTGGCCTGTTGGGATAATGATGGACAGACAGCCGGCATGCCATCCATTGGAAATTCATACTGAACCCACTCTATAAGTATTTGCTTTGCAACATGTCATACTCTTACAAATAGATCATTTTAAACAGAGGGAGCATAAAATGCAATTAGTCGATAACGATTTAGCTACAATAGAGAAGAGCAGAGCTGGTTAAATCCTCTGCTAAACCTCTTTAGAATTTCAGAGCTGCACCGCTATTCAGAAATCTGCAATTGCACTGTGCAAGAGGAACCTTGAATCCTTTTATACTTTTTTCCCAGAGTTCATTACAAATGTACTCAGAATATATTTTATGACAAATAATCTATATGAATTGGAGGACAAATGAGTCAGTCCCTTTCAATGATTCAAGGTTGTTTGCTTTTAAACATTTAAACAAATGAAAATTGCATTGAATATAAGTATATTTGTAGCCGTCGACACACAACAATATGAGAATATGTCTCTTTCAAACACAAAGGGGCTTCTTTTTGCTGTAATATAAATACGTCATTCTTTTTATCATTATTCTACGCACTTTCATTATAATGTTAACCTATGCAATCTGTAAGATATTTCTCACACAATGATGCTTTATGAGCCCAATGTCATATTAGACTGCCTGTAATAGGTTGGCTGACGACTAACATAACCAGTGCTGGGAAACATATTAATAAAGATCAGGGTCAGCAAACTCTGGAAACTTTCTTTCTATTTAAAGTGGTCCTGTCGTCCTGAGCAACCTCTAAATCACAGGTTCTCAAACTCAGTCCTCAGGATCCCACACAGTGCATGTTTTGCAGGTCTCCTCACAAAATCACAAGTGAAATAATTAACTCCACCTGTGGACCTTTTAAAAAATGTCAGTGAGTAATTAATACACCTGTGCATCTACTGGGTTACCTGCAAAACATGCACTGTGTGGGGTCCTGAGGACCGAATTTGAGAACCCCTGCTCTAAATCCCATGTTCTCAAACTCGGTCCTCAGGACCCCACACGGTGCATATTTTGCAGGTCTCACAAAATCACAAGTGAAATAATGAAAATGTGTCAGTGAGTAATTAATACACCTGTGAACTTGCTGGGTTACCTGCAAAACATGCACTGTGTGGGGTCCTGAAGACAGAGTTTGAGAACCACTGCTCTAAATGATCTTCAGCAACATCTAAAGCAAAATGACTCGTGTATCCGGAAAATCAGCAATTCCTGGTGGAACTTTTTAGTGTTCTCCCCAGGATTTTTTGGTGGCAGGGCGCCGGTGCTGCGGGGGCACTTGTGCATGCATGCGCGCAGTGGTTAAAGTGGGCCGGAACGGGGCGGAACTGCGTTCCGTCACCTCTAATTGCAGGCGGAACCAGTTCCGCCTCCGCCCGGCCACAGCATCAGGTCCCGACTCCCAGCTGCATTTTAAAGGTGGCAGCGGCCGCCAGCCAATCCTGGCTTGCGGACCGCTGTAGCACCAATCAGAAGTAGGGGCGGCTATGTCAAAATCTGGCGTGAGCCAATCACGGCTCGCGGACCGCCAGCCAATGAGAAGCTGCCAAGTGGCAGCTTCTCATTAGCTGGCGGTCCGTGAGCTGGGAATGGCACATAATCGGCGCCAGATTCAAAGTAAGCCTCGCAAAGTACATCCCCTGTGTGTGGAGGCTGGTGTCCCAGGCGCCCCTGTGCAGCACTTAAACCTGCTCCTTCACACAGCACTACATTGAGTTAGCCGGGCAGCGCTACAGCTACATGCTCTGCCCCTTCCCAGCTCCCGACCTCTGCTGCCAGGCTCGGCGACAGGGGACATCCGTATCGGGCCCCATGCTTCAGAGGGGGATCAGGTGCATAAATAATGAGGCCGCATCATCCTAATCGCAATAAAGGAAATTTGAATAACCTCAGCTCCCGCCCACTCGCATCCTCCTGTTCGTCCGCATCCATCCGTCCAGCCTGCTGGCTGCCTCAAATCAACTGGCTTTCCGGCAGTCAGCGGCGCTTTCTCACGACTGACTGTGAACCCATGAAGAGTGGAGGAGCTGAAGCAGTATGCATTGATCACCGTCCAGTGCAGGATTTGGATCGCCTGAGCAAGTAAAGACTCAAAAAAGGTAGCCTCTACTAGCTAGCAGAGGGAGAGGACCATTGTAATAACAATCTTGAAAAAATGCATTTGAGTTTGCCTAGAATGACACACTAAAGCACCAGCACCTTTGTCATGTGGGGCAATTATTTACTAAAAAGTTCTAATTTGTGATGCTATGAATAATGCTTAACTGTGTGTTTATGTGTGTATATTTGTGTGTGTGTATATATATATATATATATATATATACCATACTAGTATGTGGGGCGGGCAATGTGAAAAAGATTGTGCTACTGTGAGGCATTATTTTGAATTGGTGGTTCTTTTGTGTGGCCCCTTCCTTGTGAGGCCACACCCATTTTTGCGGCACGCGTGTCTTTGGCGTGCACTAAGCGGGAGGAGTTGTGGTGGTGGTGAGTTCCCCCACCTCTCCAGGACCACTTTAAGCCCTGCATGCGCGTGTATATAAAGGGGGCGTGACCAGTCTGGGAGAGGGAGTGGCCCTGCTGATGTCACTATTGGGGCCGGAGTGCCCCCCTCAATGTCACTAGTGGGGGCATGCCCAGCCCGTCACGTCACTCGTGGGGTTGTGCGGATTTCCCCAAGTTCTCTCTTGAATGCGAATAGATGCCGCGTGCATGCATCTATTCACATGACGGTATCGGGCACTAGGCAGGCTGTTTTAGCAGAGCACCGCAAAAAGGGCAGGGCGCATTTTGCCCTTTAAAAACCGGGCATGTCTCCTTTGACTCATATATTGCATGTAAATCTGGCTCTGGTGCTAGCCAGTTCCTCCTGAGAAATTTAGCTCACCACACATAGCTGCCTAACACAGATCAAAAATAGCAGAAATGGTGTATACAGAACATATACAGAAACATTTTAGCAGTCTGCTTCATCTGGTAAATCTGTTCTGTATAGATAGGCCTAATTACTTACAAAAAGGGACAAGGGGCACCATACTTAAATTCATATTAATTATCAGATATTAGACCCAATAATTAAATTATAGGTTCGTTTCATTGCAATAATAAATTACATATTGCGGGAATGTACCATTAACCACACTCAGCAAAAGAGACTCTGTTGGGTGCTCGTTCCTGTCATGTGTAAAAGTAAACTGATTGCTGATATGATCACTTTAAAATTGTGCTGTGGTTGTCAATTGCACTATTGTGCTTATGTGCTCACCAGACTAGGCATGCGCAAGAGCACATTGGGGGTCATTATGACCCATTCGCACGCAGCGGTTCTTTGCTGTGGTGCGAACGGATCGAAACTGCGCATGCGCGGCATCCGCAATGCGCACGCACGACGTTGCCCGGCAAAAGAGAGAATAAAGTGATCGCTCACGCGATCGCAAGAAGATTGACAACGGGGAGGCGTTCCGGGCGGATACTCACCGTTTTCCGGGTGTGTAGATCCGAACGCAGGCGTGTCCAGGCGTTTAAAGGGTGGATGTCTGACGTCAATCCCGGGACCTTCATCGCTGGATCCGTCGCACAAGGTAAGTAGGTCTGACCCTGGTCTTGTTTTGCAGGAAACTTTTTTAGCATAGCAGGGCTGCACAAGCGATCGCAGCCCTGCTATTCTAAAATACACTCCCCCATAGGCGGCGTCAAGTTGATCGCACGAGCAGCGAAAAGATGCTATGTGCGATCAACTCGGAATGAGGGCCATTATCAGGGAGTTTTCCAGAGAATATGACAGGGGGAAGCAGGGGGTAACAGGGGGAGACAGTAGGGGAGAGGAAGAGGCAGAGGGTGACAGGAAGAGGTAGTGGGGGATGAGAAGATATAGTGCATGACCCAGGGAAAGGCAGTGGATGATGTGGAGAGGCAGTGGGTGATGGGAAGAAAAAGTGTGTGACAGAGAGAGGCAGTGGGTGACAGGAAATGGCTGTGGGGAACAGAGAAGCAGAGGGTGACAGGAATAGTGGACGATGAAGGGGCAGTGGGTGATGGAAAGTGATAGTGGTGACAGGGAGAGGCAGTGGGTGACAAGGAGAGACAGTGACAGGGTGAGACAGTGGGTGACAGGGAGAGGTAATGGGTGACAGAGAGAGGCAGAGGGTGACAGGTAAAAGTACACAGTCCTGTGCAGTGCAGAGAGCAGGGGGGATGTACCTTGGTATGGTTGGGAACAGTGGGATCAGTATTAAATACCTACAATCAAAATCCGAGCGGTCAAAATCCTGAAAATTGACCGACAGTCAAAATTCCGACAGGGTCAAAATACCAACATTTAAAATATTGACAAGGTCAAAATACGGACATTTAAAAAGTCGACAGGTTATAAAGTTGACACAAGTTTTTCATAGTTTTATGATGTGTATGTTGACATAGGTTGACATGGACACCGTATAAGTGTACCGCATCTTCTCGCATGGCTCGCTGTGCTTGCCATGCTTTGGGCACACTATTATATTCCCCCTCCAGGTCCACTGGGATGGTAAAGTATGAACAAGTCGTTTTCAATTAAAAAATCACGAAAAACTCATGTCGACTTTTTGACCTGTCGACATTTTAAATGTCTGTATTTTGACCTTGATTGTGGGTAAATTGACCGCATCTCGGAACAGTGAACTCTGCTTTGCCTACGAAAGGGAGCCCTGGCTACTGTGCTTTTCTCAGATTGGTTCTCAGTCATGCAGGCTTTGGCATCACCAGTACATTGGCACTGAGCTGCCTCTAATTCACAGTAGAGATGTGCGGCGGGCACTTTTTGTGTTTTGTGTCTTGGTTTTTGTTCTAATTCCCCGCTCGTGTTTTGGTTTTGGATTGGTTTGGCCAAAACCACACTTTCGTGTTTTGGCTTTGGTTTTGGATCTGGATGATTTTGAAAAAAACATAAAAACGGCTAAAATCCCATAATTTGGGGGTAATTTTGATCTTGGTATTATTAACCTCAATAACATTCATTTCCTCTCATTTCCAGTCTATTCTGAACACCTCACACCTCACAATATTGTTTTTAGGCCAAAAGATTGCACCGTGGTGGCATTATGACTAAGCTACTGTAAGCGACACAAGTGTGCGGCACAAACACCTGGCCCATCTAGGATTGGCACTGCAGTGGCAGATAGGATGGCAGATTTAAAAAATAGGCCCCAAACAGCACATCATGCAAAGAAGAAAAAGAATTGCAATGAGGTTGCTGTGTGACTAAGCTAAGCGACACAAGTGTGCGGCACAAATACCTGGCCCATCTAGGAGTGTCACTGCAGTGTCAGACAAGATGTCACTTTAAAAAACTAGTCCCCAAACAGCACATGATGCAAAGAAGATAAAGAAGTGCGCCGAGGTTGCTGTATGACTAAGCTAAGCGACACAACCACCTGGCCCATCTAGTAGTGGCATGCAGTGGCTTAATGTCGAAAGTGGCTGGTAATTTTTCAGTCCACTTACAGCATCTCCTGCACGCCCCTGTCATTTTTCAAAAATTCTGCAATTAGTGGACTTATACAGCAGTACACCTGGACTAATACAGCAGTGTCAGACATGATGGCACTTTAAAAAACCAGGCCCCAAACAGCACATGATGCAAAGATGAAAAAGAGGTGCACCACGGTTGCTGTATGACTAAGTTAAGTGACAAAAGTATGCGGCACAAACACCTGGCCCACCTAGAAGTGGCACTGCAGTGTCAGACAGGATGGCACTTAAAAATACCAGGCTCCAAACACACATCGTGCAAAGAAGAAAAAGAGGTGCAATGAGGTAGCTGTATGACTAAGATAAAGCGACACAAGTGTGCGGCACAAACACCTGGCCCTGTAGTCCCACTGCACTAATAGCGAATACCGGATGCACGTCTAACACCAGCATAGTTGTTATGGCCTCAGTGTCACGATCCGGGTAACTATACGCCGGTTCCTACCTGTTAGGTGTCTCCTGAGATTGGCACAGCGAGCCAGGGCCGGGCTATAGCTATATTTTGGTTATTGCCTGCAGCGCTGGTTTTAGCGGCCTCCTCCACCACCACTTATGGTGGTGAGGCGCTCTTGGCCCCGTCACGGCTGTCGCTGCCGCGCCCGTAGTCCCCTGCTGGATGTGCATCCTCTGTGTGCTCCGGCCGCCGCTTCCATTCCTGTGGCCGCTGTGTGCGTCTGGGCACGTGGAGTTTCTACTGCTGCGGCCTCCCCCACCACTGTTGTTCAACACATGGTTTCAGTTTGCATCTTTCCCCTTCAATCTCCGTCTATGGGAGCAGCCATTTTGGACTTGGATCACATGTCACCATTCTCACCTATCCACAGTGCTGCTGGAGCCAGGGCATTATTGTCAGCCAATCCCTGCTATCCAGCAGGTATAAATATCCTGTCCCAGCACCCAGAAGGTTGTCAGTGCTTCCATTGTCTCTCCAGCGATTCCAGTGTGCAGGTCACTGTGGACTCTCCTGTGGATCATTCCTGTAGCATAGCCTGACTCCCTGGTGGTTTCCCTCTGCGGTAGGACTCCGGCTTCCCAGCAGCCAATCTCCAGCAGTCCTCTGTTTATCTTCCTGCCGGTACTCATCATTGTTGTGGAGTACAAATCCTGCAAACCCCAGCTTCATTCACAGATTACCTGCGAACCCTAGCTTCACTCACAGCTTACCTGTGAACCCTAGCTTCATTCACAGTTTACCTACGAAATTCAGCTTTATCCACAGTTTACCTACGAACCCCAGCTTCATTCTCAGCTTTACCTGTGAACCCCAGTTTCACTCACAGCTCTATCTATGATCCCCAGCATCACCTTATACCTCACTTGGGTCCCCAAGTAATATTCAGCACTCTCAACCATACTTTGGATTACTGGTCTTAACCAGTTGTGTGCTTGTTATTCCTTTATGACATTTATTGTTTGGTTGCATGTTATTGACTTTTATGACTTGATAAAAAAACTTCAAAGGCATCTCCTGTTGTCGTGGTCACGACTTCGGGCATCTGGTACTACTGTCTCAGTGCATGTCTAGGAGTCCTCTCTCACCTCCTAAATTCCGGTACCTGTCAGCCCCTACAACTGAGGCTTCCAGTTACCGACACCAGCCCTCAGTTGTGACAGTAAGCACTGACCTAATGGATCCGGTCGGAGACCAAGTCCAAGGGACCAGGCCGTTGCAAGAAAAATGAACCTATGCAGATAGGTAATTCACGACTTTCTCCAGCAGAGCGCAGAAGACGTCTATCCAATCGCCTTTGCCTTTACTGTGCTGCACCTTCCCACCTCATTAGTGCCTGTCCCGAGCGTCCGGGAAACTCCAAATCCTAGCCCGCCAAGGAGAGGGTCGGCTAGGAGTAATGTATTCTTCTCCGTCTTCAAGTGACTGCAATCTCTCAGTTTTCCTTCAGATGGCTCAGCGAACCAGGAATCTTACTGCCTTATTGGATTCTGGAGCAGCCGGGAACTATATTACTGAGAAGTTCGTTAAGCAGTGGTCTCTACCCACTGAGAGACCGTCATCTCCTATATCTTTAACTGCCGTGGACGGCAGTAGGATTCCTGTTGCGGTGATTACCTCTAAGACCCTGCCTATCCATCTGAGAGTAGGGGTTCTGCATACAGAGTTGATTTCTTTCCTGGTAATCCCAAGGGCCACTCATCCTGTGGTTCTAGGCCTGCCATGGCTTCATCTGCATAATCCCCAAATTGATTGGAAGACGACCCATATCCTGGCATGGGGTCCTTCCTGTTCCAAGACTTGTCTACATAAAGTGCTTCCAGTTTGCAAATCCTCCTCTAAGTTTCCTGATGTTCCACCTTCTCCATATCAGGATTTCACCGATGTATTCATCAAGTCTACAGCCAATTTTCTTCCACCCCATAGAGAATGGGACTGCCCTATCAATCTCATTCCAGGGAAAACTCCTCCTCGTGGACGCACATATCCTTTGTCGTTACCTGAGACCCACAACATGGAGGAGTATATCAAGGAAAATCTGGCTGAAGGATTCATTCGGCCTTCCTCTTCTCCAGCTGGCGCAGGCTTCTTCTTCATAAAGAAGAAAGATGGTGACCTGCGGCCTTGTATTGACTACCAGGGTCTGAATGACATCACAGTGAAGAATCGGTACCCTCTGCCGCTTATCACCGAGTTGTTTGACAGCGTCAGTGGAGCCACTATCTTCACTAAGTTAGATCTGTGGGGTGCTTATAATTTCATCCGAATCCGGAAGGGTGACGAGTGGAAGACCACTTTTCACACCCGAGATAGACATTACGAGTACCTCGTCATGCCTTTCAAACTCAGCAATGCTCCAGCGGTATTGCAACACTTCGTGAATGAAATCTTCAGAGACATCCTTTATCGTCATGTTGTGGTTTATCTTGATGATATCCTTATCTTCGCGAATGATCTGGAGGAACATCGGTTCTAGGTGAAATAAGTTTTGTCCCGTCTTCGTACCAATTATCTGTATTGCAAACTGGAAAAGTGCGTCTTTGAAGTTAAATCCATCCCATTCCTGGGGTATATTGTATCCGGTTCCGGTCTGGAGATGGACCCTGAGAAGCTTCAAGCGAGCCAAGATTGGCCGATTCCTGTAACTCTCAAGGGCACCCAGAGATTCCTAGGGTTTGCCAATTACTACAGGAAATGTATTTGAGACTTTTCCACCATAGTAGCGCCTATCACGGCTCTTACCAAAAAGGGTGCCAACCCTTCCAAATGGTCAGAAGAAGCTACCCAAGCCTTTCATTTGTTGAAACAAAGATTAATCTCTGCTCCGATTTTGAAACAGCCAAATACCACTCTGCCCTTCATCCTTGAGGTGGATGCCTCTTCCGTTGGAGTCGGCGCAGTGCTGTCTCAAAGAGCTAACAATGGTCATCTACATCCTTGTGGCTTCTTCTCACAAAAATTATTTTCTGCCGAGCATAACTACGCCATTGGCGAACAAGAACTTTTGGCGATCAAGCTCGCTTTGAAAGAGTGGAGGTACTTATTAGAAGGAGCTTCTCATACCATCACCATTATGACAGATCACAAGAATCTCCTGTATCTAAAAGGCGCTCAATGTCTTAACCCTCGCCAAGCCAGGTGGGCACTTTTAGTCTCCAGATTTGACTTCAAGTTGCAGTTTTGTCCAGGGTTACAGAATCGCAAGGCTGATGCTCTTTCCCGCTCCTGGGAGCAAGAAAATTAGTCTGAGTCTACTGACAAGCATTATATCATTGATTCAGTGGTGTTCTCCGCAGTTAGGATGGACTCTATGCCCCCGCCAGGGAAAAGCTTTGTGAAGCCGGCTCTTAGAAGGAAGCTCTTGCATTGGGCACATTCCTCTCGTTTTGCCGGACACGCAGGCATATGCAAGACCTTAGAATTTGTTTCCAGATCATACTGGTGGCCGACCCTTAAAAAGGACATTGCGGAATTTGTGGCCTCCTGTCCAAAATGTGCCCAACACAAAGTACCCCGCCAGTCATCCGCTGGGCAACTGGTTCCTCTGTCTGTTCCTCATCGTCCGTGGACTCATCTCTCGATGGATTTCGTCATGGATCTCCCTGTGTGTAACAAATTCAATACCATCTGCATGGTAGTTGACCGGTTCACCAAGATGGCTCATTTCATCCCTCTCACCGGTCTTCCGTCAGCTTCCAAGTTGGCACAAGTCTTCATTCAAGAGATCTTCAGATTACACGGTCTCCCAGTGGAGATAATTTCCGATAGAGGTGTTCAGTTTGTGGCCAAGTTCTGGCGAAGTCTTTGTCAAGCGCTCCAAGTCAAGCTAAAATTCTCTACAGCCAATGGGCAAACTGAGAGGGTGAATCGAGACTTGGAGGCCTTCCTCCGTATCTATGTATCTTCTTCCCAGGACGATTGGGTTCAACTTCTTCCATGGGCTGAATTCTGCCACAACAATCAGTATCATTCTTCATCATTCTTCACCAATTATGGGTTTCACCCAAAAGTTCCTGAGTTCCAGCCGCTTCCAGCAACATCAGTGCCTGCAGCTGATATCATGATTCGACAGTTTTCAAATAACTGGAAGAATGTTCGTGCAGCTCTTTTGAAAGCATCCTCCAGGTACAAGAGATTTGTGGATAAGTAGCGTAGGGCAATCCCTGCTCTTAAAGTTGGTGACCGCGTTTGGCTGTCTACGAAGAATCTATGACTGAGGGTTCCGAGTATGAAATTCGCTCCCCGCTATATCGGACCTTTCCTGATTGAGCAAGTCGTCAACCCAGTGGCTTACAAACTTCAGCAACCTCCGTTTTTGAAAGTTCCTAAGACGTTCCATGTTTCTCTCCTCAAACCAGTGATTCTGAATCGCTTTCATTCAGCGCTTCCCTCAATGTGGTGTTGAGTATGAGGTCGCCAAGATCCTGGATTCTTATATTAGATATGGTCGTCTCCAGTATCTGATAGATTGGAAGGGCTATGGTCCTGAGGAACGTTCCTGGACAAATGCATCTGATGTCCATGCTCCTAAATTGATCCAGAAATTCCATTTCATATTTCCGCGAAAACCTAAGAAGTGTCCTGGGGCCACTCCTTAAGGGAGGGTTGTTGTCACGATCTAGGTAAGTAGATGCCGGTTCCTACCTGTTAGGTGCCTCCTGAGATTGGCTCAGTGAGCCAGGGCCGGGCTATAGCTATGTTTTGGTTATTGCCTGCAGCGCTGGTTTTAGCGGCCTCCTCTGTGTATGCACTTACGGTGGTGCGGCGCTCTTCGCCCCGTAGCAGCTGTCGCTGCCGCGCCCATGGTCCCCTGCTGGATGTGCGTCCTCTGTGTGCTCCGGCCGCTACTTCCATGCCTGTGGCCGCTGTGCGCATCTGGGCGCGTGGAGTTTCTACTGCTGCGGCCTCCGCCGCCATTGTTGTTCAATACATGGTTTCAGTTTGCTTCTTTCCCCTTCAATCTCCGTCTATGGGCGCAGCCATTTTGGACTTGGATCACGTCACCATTCTTACCTATCCACAGTGCTGCTGGAGCCAGGGCATTACTGTCAGCCAATCCCTGCTATCCAGCAGGTATAAATATCCTGTCCCAGCACCCAGAAGGTTGTCAGTGCTTCCATTGTCTCTCCAGCAATTCCAGTGTGCATTTCACTGTGGACTCTCCTGTGGACCTTTCCTGTAGCATAGCCTGACTCCCTGGTGGTTTCCATCTGCGGTACAGTTCCAGCTCTCCTGTACTTATGCCCTGCGGTGCAACCTGCCTCTCTTGTTCCCGCACCCAGCACTAGCAGAGGGTAGGACTCCGGCTTCACAGCATCCATTCTCCAGCAGTTCTCTGTGTATCTTCCTCAGCTTCATTCACAGATTACCTGCGAACCCTAGCTTCACTCACAGCTTACCTGCGAACCCTAGCTTCATTCACAGTTTACCTACGAACTTCAGCTTTATCCACAGTTTACCTGTGAACCCCAGCTTCATTCTCAGCTTTACCTGTGTACCCCAGTTTCACTCTCAGCTCTATCTACGATCACTGGAATTATACGCCAGTACCACTGGAATTATACATCAGGATCACTGGAATTATACGGCAGGATCACTGGATTTATACGGCAGTACCGCTGGACATATACGGCAGTATCAATGGACATATACGGCAGTATCAATGGACATATACGGCAGTATCAATGGACATATACGGCAGTATCACTGGACATATACGGCAGTATCACTGAACTGGACTTATATGCCAGTACCAGTGGAAGTATACGGCAGGATCGCTGAAATTATATGGCAGGACCACTGGATTTATACGGCAGTACCACTGGACATATACGGCAGTATCAATGGACATATACGGCAGTAACACTGGACATATATGGCAGTATCACTGGACTGGATTTATACGCCAGTACCTCTGGAATTATACGGCAGGATCACTGGAATTATACAGCAGGATCACTGGATTTATACGGCAGTACCACTGGACATATACGACAGTATCAATGGACATATACGGCAGTAACACTGGATATATACAGCAGTATCACTGGACTGGACTTGTACGCCAGTACCTCTGGAATTATACGGTAGGATCACTGGAATTATACAGCAGGATTACTGGATTTATACGGCAGTACCTTTGGACATATACGTCAGTATCAATGGACATATACGGCAGTATCAATGGACATATACGGAAGTATTACTGGACATATACTGCTTTATCACTGGACTGGATTTATACGCCAGTACCACTGGAATTATACGGCAGGATCACTGGATTTATACGCCAGTACCACTGGAATTATATGGCAGGATCACTGGAATTATATGGCAGGATCACTGGAATTATATGGCAGGATCACTGGATTTATATGGCAGTACCACTGGACATATACAGCAGTATCAATGGACATACTGTATACGGCAGTATCACTGGACATATACGGCAGTATCACTGGACTTATATGGCAATATCACTGAACATATACAGCAGCACAGGGACAACACCACTGGACTGATGCAGGACAGCACAGCACCACCACAATGGACTGGACTTATACAGCAGAACTGAATTTATGGCAGCAGAGTGACCACTGTGCAGAGTCACCACTGTGACTGGACTGATGCAGCACAACACACCACCACTGGACTGATGCAGCACAACACAGCACCACTGGACGGGACTTATACAGCAGCACTGGACATATGGCAGCAGAGGACACCACCACTGTGACTGGACTGATGCAGCACAAGACACCACCACTGAACTGATGCAGCACAGCACCACTGGACTGGACTTATACAGCAGCACTGGACATATTGCAGCAGAGGACACAACCACTGTGACTGGACAGATGGAGCACAAGACACTACCACTGAGGATGGAGACACGTCCTC
This sequence comes from Pseudophryne corroboree, assembly GCF_028390025.1. NCBI lineage: Eukaryota > Metazoa > Chordata > Amphibia > Anura > Myobatrachidae > Pseudophryne > Pseudophryne corroboree. Next base: position 626,006,614 of record NC_086448.1, on the reverse strand, counting down.
TCTCTACACTCTCAAATGCCGGAGTGAAAATGAGTCAGGCAGGAAAACCCGAGCCTGACTCAGATCCGGGATCGTGACGTGAAGTCTGGGAGAATTCGGTTCTCTGAAAACCGAACCCGCTCATCTCTAATTCACAGACCGCGAATATGATGAGAGGGCAGAGGCAGACTGTATAGGAGAGAGGGGCAGGTACAGATATACCCCCAGTTCCAAACATGCCCCCCCAGTGCTAGGTGCACATATACCCCCAGTGCCAAACATGCCCCCCCAGTGCCAGGTACAAACCCCCAGAGCCAAACATGCCCCCCCCAGTGCCAGGTACAGAACCCCAGTGCCAAACATGCCCCCACAGTGCCCCCCCCCTCCCGGACTCCCCCGCTGCTGTGCATTTTGGGAAGGACACGGAGAGCACAGTGCGCGCCTCTGCTGTGTGTCCCTCCTAGGCCCCCCGCAGCGGCCCCCTAGTTACGCCAGTGTCGGTAACAACCAAAACCAGTCAGTTTGAATAGTGAACTGCCGGATCCTCTTCGTCAGAGAGGATCCGACAGCAGCTGAATACACCCGATAAAGCATAATGTAATAATAGCCTGCAATTTAATAGAGCCAATACGATTCCGGTGACATAGTGACTAGATTTAAAATGACAATTAGTTTAAACACAAAACCAAGGACAGTTCAATTGACCTCTCACAAATTACCTTTATCATAGAGATGAGCGCCTGAAATTTTTCGGGTTTTGTGTTTTGGTTTTGGGTTCGGTTCCGCGGCCGTGTTTTGGGTTCGACCGCGTTTTGGCAAAACCTCACCAAATTTTTTTTGTCGGATTCGGGTGTGTTTTGGATTCGGGTGTTTTTTTAAAAAAACACTAAAAAACAGCTTAAATCATAGAATTTGGGGGTCATTTTGATCCCATATTATTATTAACCTCAAAAACCATAATTTCCACTCATTTTCAGTCTATTCTGAATACCTCACACCTCACAATATTATTTTTAGTCCTAAAATTTGCACCAAGGTCGCTGGATGACTAAGCTAAGCGACACTAGTGGCCGACACAAACACCTGGCCCATCTAGGAGTGGCACTGCAGTGTCACGCAGGATGTCCCTTCCAAAAAACCCTCCCCAATCAGCACATGACGCAAAGAAAAAAAGAGGCGCAATGAGGTAGCTGACTGTGTGAGTAAGATAAGCGACCCTAGTGGCCGACACAAACACCGGGCCCATTTAGGAGTGGCACTGCAGTGTCACGCAGGATGTCCCTTCCAAAAAACCCTCCCCAATCAGCACATGACGCAAAGAAAAAAAGAGGCGCAATGAGGTAGCTGACTGTGTGAGTAAGATTAGCGACCCTAGTGGCCGACACAAACACCGGGCCCATTTAGGAGTGGCACTGCAGTGTCACGCAGGATGACCCTTCCAAAAAACCCTCCCCAATCAGCACATGACGCAAAGAAAAAAAGAGGCGCAATGAGGTAGCTGACTGTGTGAGTAAGATTAGCGACCCTAGTGGCCGACACAAACACCGGGCCAATTTAGGAGTGGCACTGCAGTGTCACGCAGGATGTCCCTTCCAAAAAACCCTCCCCAATCAGCACATGACGCAAAGAAAAAAAGAGGCGCAATGAGGTAGCTGACTGTGTGAGTAAGATTAGCGACCCTAGTGGCCGACACAAACACCGGGCCCATTTAGGAGTGGCACTGCAGTGTCACGCAGGATGTCCCTTCCAAAAAACCCTCCCCAATCAGCACATGACGCAAAGAAAAAAAGAGGCGCAATGAGGTAGCTGACTGTGTGAGTAAGATTAGCGACCCTAGTGGCCGACACAAACACCGGGCCCATTTAGGAGTGGCACTGCAGTGTCACGCAGGATGTCCCTTCCAAAAAACCCTCCCCAATCAGCACATGACGCAAAGAAAAAAAGAGGCGCAATGAGGTAGCTGACTGTGTGAGTAAGATTAGCGACCCTAGTGGCCGACACAAACACCGGGCCCATTTAGGAGTGGCACTGCAGTGTCACGCAGGATGTCCCTTCCAAAAAACCCTCCCCAATCAGCACATGACGCAAAGAAAAAAAGAGGCGCAATGAGGTAGCTGACTGTGTGAGTAAGATTAGCGACCCTAGTGGCCGACACAAACACCGGGCCCATTTAGGAGTGGCACTGCAGTGTCACGCAGGATGTCCCTTCCAAAAAACCCTCCCCAATCAGCACATGACGCAAAGAAAAAAAGAGGCGCAATGAGGTAGCTGACTGTGTGAGTAAGATTAGCGACCCTAGTGGCCGACACAAACACCGGGCCCATTTAGGAGTGGCACTGCAGTGTCACGCAGGATGTCCCTTCCAAAAAACCCTCCCCAATCAGCACATGACGCAAAGAAAAAAAGAGGCGCAATGAGGTAGCTGACTGTGTGAGTAAGATTAGCGACCCTAGTGGCCGACACAAACACCGGGCCCATTTAGGAGTGGCACTGCAGTGTCACGCAGGATGTCCCTTCCAAAAAACCCTCCCCAAACAGCACATGACGCAAAGAAAAATAAAAGAAAAAAGAGGTGCAAGATGGAATTGTCCTTGGGCCCTCCCACCCACCCTTATGTTGTATAAACAAAACAGGACATGCACACTTTAACCAACCCATCATTTCAGTGACAGGGTCTGCCACACGACTGTGACTGATATGACGGGTTGGTTTGGACCCCCCCCAAAAAAGAAGCATTTAATCTCTCCTTGCACAAACTGGCTCTACAGAGGCAAGATGTCCACCTCATCATCACCCTCCGATATATCACCGTGTACATCCCCCTCCTCACAGATTATCAATTCGTCCCCACTGGAATCCACCATCTCAGCTCCCTGTGTACTTTGTGGAGGCAATTGCTGCTGGTCAATGTCTCCGCGGAGGAATTGATTATAATTCATTTTAATGAACATCATCTTCTCCACATTTTCTGGATGTAACCTCGTACGCCGATTGCTGACAAGGTGAGCGGCGGCACTAAACACTCTTTCGGAGTACACACTTGTGGGAGGGCAACTTAGGTAGAATAAAGCCAGTTTGTGCAATGGCCTCCAAATTGCCTCTTTTTCCTGCCAGTATAAGTATGGACTGTGTGACGTGCCTACTTGGATGCGGTCACTCATATAATCCTCCACCATTCTTTCAATGGTGAGAGAATCATATGCAGTGACAGTAGACGACATGTCCGTAATCGTTGTCAGGTCCTTCAGTCCGGACCAGATGTCAGCATCAGCAGTCGCTCCAGACTGCCCTGCATCACCGCCAGCGGGTGGGCTCGGAATTCTGAGCCTTTTCCTCGCACCCCCAGTTGCGGGAGAATGTGAAGGAGGAGATGTTGACAGGTCGCGTTCCGCTTGACTTGACAATTTTCTCACCAGCAGGTCTTTCAACCCCAGCAGACTTGTGTCTGCCGGAAAGAGAGATCCAAGGTAGGTTTTAAATCTAGGATCGAGCACGGTGGCCAAAATGTAGTGCTCTGATTTCAACAGATTGACCACCCGTGAATCCTTGTTAAGCGAATTAAGGGCTCCATCCACAAGTCCCACATGCCTAGCGGAATCGCTCCGTGTTAGCTCCTCCTTCAATGTCTCCAGCTTCTTCTGCAAAAGCCTGATGAGGGGAATGACCTGACTCAGGCTGGCAGTGTCTGAACTGACTTCACGTGTGGCAAGTTCAAAGGGCATCAGAACCTTGCACAACGTTGAAATCATTCTCCACTGCGCTTGAGACAGGTGCATTCCACCTCCTATATCGTGCTCAATTGTATAGGCTTGAATGGCCTTTTGCTGCTCCTCCAACCTCTGAAGCATATAGAGGGTTGAATTCCACCTCGTTACCACTTCTTGCTTCAGATGATGGCAGGGCAGGTCCAGTAGTTTTTGGTGGTGCTCCAGTCTTCTGTACGTGGTGCCTGTACGCCGAAAGTGTCCCGCAATTTTTCTGGCCACCGACAGCATCTCTTGCATGCCCCTGTCGTTTTTTAAATAATTCTGCACCACCAAATTCAAGGTATGTGCAAAACATGGGACGTGCTGGAATTTGCCCATATTTAATGCACACACAATATTGCTGGCGTTGTCCGATGCCACAAATCCACAGGAGAGTCCAATTGGGGTAAGCCATTCCGCGATGATCTTCCTCAGTTGCCGTAAGAGGTTTTCAGCTGTGTGCGTATTCTGGAAACCGGTGATACAAAGCGTAGCCTGCCTAGGAAAGAGTTGGCGTTTGCGAGATGCTGCTACTGGTGCCGCCGCTGCTGTTCTTGCGGCGGGAGTCCATACATCTACCCAGTGGGCTGTCACAGTCATATAGTCCTGACCCTGCCCTGCTCCACTTGTCCACATGTCCGTGGTTAAGTGGACATTGGGTACAACTGCATTTTTTAGGACACTGGTGAGTCTTTTTCTGACGTCCGTGTACATTCTCGGTATCGCCTGCCTAGAGAAGTGGAACCTAGATGGTATTTGGTAACGGGGGCACACTGCCTCAATAAATTGTCTAGTTCCCTGTGAACTAACGGCGGATACCGGACGCACGTCTAACACCAACATAGTTGTCAAGGCCTCAGTTATCCGCTTTGCAGCAGGATGACTGCTGTGATATTTCATCTTCCTCGCAAAGGACTGTTGAACAGTCAATTGCTTACTGGAAGTAGTACAAGTGGGCTTACGACTTCCCCTCTGGGATGACCATCGACTCCCAGCAGCAACAACAGCAGCGCCAGCAGCAGTAGGCGTTACACGCAAGGATGCATCGGAGGAATCCCAGGCAGGAGAGGACTCGTCAGAATTGCCAGTGACATTGCCTGCAGGACTATTGGCATTCCTGGGGAAGGAGGAAATTGACACTGAGGGAGTTGGTGGGGTGGTTTGCGTGAGCTTGGTTACAAGAGGAAGGGATTTACTGGTCAGTGGACTGCTTCCGCTGTCACCCAAAGTTTTTGAACTTGTCACTGACTTATTATGAATGCGCTGCAGGTGACGTATAAGGGAGGATGTTCCGAGGTGGTTAACGTCCTTACCCCTACTTATTACAGCTTGACAAAGGGAACACACGGCTTGACACCTGTTGTCCGCATTTCTGTTGAAATAGTTCCACACCGAAGAGCTGATTTTTTTGGTATTTTCACCAGGCATGTCAACGGCCATATTCCTCCCACGGACAACAGGTGTCTCCCCGGGTGCCTGACTTAAACAAACCACCTCACCATCAGAATCCTCCTGGTCAATTTCCTCCCCAGCGCCAGCAACACCCATATCCTCCTCATCCTGGTGTACTTCAACACTGACATCTTCAATCTGACTATCAGGAACTGGACTGCGGGTGCTCCTTCCAGCACTTGCAGGGGGCGTGCAAATGGTGGAAGGCGCATGCTCTTCACGTCCAGTGTTGGGAAGGTCAGGCATCGCAACCGACACAATTGGACTCTCCTTGTGGATTTGGGATTTCGAAGAACGCACAGTTCTTTGCGGTGCTACTGCTTTTGCCAGCTTGAGTCTTTTCATTTTTCTAGCGAGAGGCTGAGTGCCTCCATCCTCATGTGAAGCTGAACCACTAGCCATGAACATAGGCCAGGGCCTCAGCCGTTCCTTGCCACTCCGTGTGGTAAATGGCATATTGGCAAGTTTACGCTTCTCTTCCGACAATTTTATTTTAGGTTTTGGAGTCCTTTTTTTACTGATATTTGGTGTTTTGGATTTGACATGCTCTGTACTATGACATTGGGCATCGGCCTTGGCAGACGACGTTGCTGGCATTTCATCGTCTCGGCCATGACTAGTGGCAGCAGCTTCAGCACGAGGTGGAAGTGGATCTTGATCTTTCCCTAATTTTGGAACCTCAAAATTTTTGTTCTCCATATTTTAATAGGCACAACTAAAAGGCACCTCAGGTAAACAATGGAGATGGATGGATACTAGTATACAATTATGGACGGACTGCCGAGTGCCGACACAGAGGTAGCTACAGCCGTGAACTACCGTACTGTGTCTGCTGCTAATATAGACTGGTTGATAAAGAGATGTCGTAGTATGTATGTATGAAGAAGAAAGAAAAAAAAACCACGGGTAGGTGGTATACAATTATGGACGGACTGCCGAGTGCCGACACAGAGGTAGCCACAGCCGTGAACTACCGTACTGTACTGTGTCTGCTGCTAATATAGACTGGTTGATAAAGAGATGTCGTAGTATGTATGTATAAAGAAGAAAGAAAAAAAAAACACGGTTAGGTGGTATACAATTATGGACGGACTGCCAAGTGCCGACACAGAGGTAGCCACAGCCGTGAACTACCGTACTGTACTGTGTCTGCTGCTAATATAGACTGGTTGATAAAGAGATGTCGTAGTATGTATGTATGAAGAAGAAAGAAAAAAAAACCACGGTTAGGTGGTATACAATTATGGACGGACTGCCGAGTGCCGACACAGAGGTAGCCACAGCCGTGAACTACCGTACTGTACTGTGTCTGCTGCTAATATAGACTGGTTGATAAAGAGATGTCGTAGTATGTATGTATAAAGAAGAAAGAAAAAAAAACACGGTTAGGTGGTATACAATTATGGACGGACTGCCGAGTGCCGACACAGAGGTAGCCACAGCCGTGAACTACCGTACTGTACTGTGTCTGCTGCTAATATAGACTGGTTGATAAAGAGATGTAGTAGTATGTATGTATAAAGAAGAAAGAAAAAAAAAACCACGGGTAGGTGGTATACAATTATGGATGGACTGCCGAGTGCCGACACAGAGGTAGCTACAGCCGTGAACTACCGTACTGTGTCTGCTGCGACTGGATGATAAATAATGATATAAAAAATATATATATATCACTACTGCAGCCGGACAGGTATATATATTATATAATGACGGACCTGCTGGACACTGTCTGTCAGCAGAATGAGTTTTTTATAGAATAAAAAAAAAAACACCACACAAGTGAAGTCACACGACGAGTGTTTAACTTTTTCAGGCAATCACAATATAGTATACTACTAACTATACTGGTGGTCAGTGTGGTCAGGTCACTGGTCAGTCACACTGGCAGTGGCACTCCTGCAGCAAAAGTGTGCACTGTTTAATTTTAATATAATATGTACTCCTGGCTCCTGCTATAACCTATAACTGGCACTGCAGTGCTCCCCAGTCTCCCCCACAATTATAAGCTGTGTGAGCTGAGCACAGTCAGATATATAATATATACATAGATGATGCAGCACACTGGGCTGAGCAGTGCACACAGATATGGTATGTGACTGTCTTGTACTCCTGGCTCCTGCTATAACCTATAACTGGCACTGCAGTGCTCCCCAGTCTCCCCCACAATTATAAGCTGTGTGAGCTGAGCACAGTCAGATATATAATATATACATAGATGATGCAGGCATGCAGCACACTGGGCTGAGCAGTGCACACAGATATGGTATGTGACTGAGTCACTGTGTGTACCGTTTTTTTCTGGCAGAGAACGGATATATTAAATAAAACAACTGCACTGCTGGTGGTCACTGTGGTCAGTCACTAAACTCTGCACTCTCTTCTACAGTATCAGCCTCAGGTCAATCTCTCTCTCTCTCTCCTAATCTAAATGGAGAGGACGCCAGCCACGTCCTCTCCCTATCAATCTCAATGCACGTGTGAAAATGGCGGCGACGCGCGGCTCCTTATATAGAATCCGAGTCTCGCGAGAATCCGACAGCGTCATGATGACGTTCGGGCGCGCTCGGGTTAACCGAGCAAGGCGGGAAGATCCGAGTCGCTCGGACCCGTGAAAAAAAACATGAAGTTCGTGCGGGTTCGGATTCAGAGAAACCGAACCCGCTCATCTCTACTTTATCATAAACTAAAATTACAGTCTATTGCAGAATATCCCAATCTCAGTCCTCAAGGCACACTAACAGTCCAGGTTTTTGTGATATCCATGCTTGAGCTCAGATGATTAAGTCAAAATAACTGAGTATTAGGGAACTCCAGCACAATTGCATAAGACCCCTAAAGCCAATGGCCCTCATTCCGAGTTGATCGCTCGCTAGCTGCTTTTAGCAGCAGTGCACACGCTAGGCCGCCGCCCTCTGGGAGTGTATCTTAGCTTAGCAGAAGTGCGAACGAAAGGTTAGCAGAACTGCTCGTAAAAATTTTCATGCAGTTTCTGAGCAGCTCCAAACCTACTCCTTCCTTGCAATTACTTAAGTCAGTTTAGTTCCTGCTTTGACGTCAAACACTCCCTGCGTTCGGCCAGCCACTCCCCCGTTTCCGAAGGCACGCCTGCGTTTTTACCTGACACGCTTGCGTTTTTTAGCACACTCCCGATCAACAGAGCGACAGAAAAGCGTTGCTCGCCCTTGTGTAAAACTGCATAGCTTTGTGTGAAAGTACTTCGCGCCTGTGTACTGCGGCCCATACGCATGCGCAGAAATGCCGATTTTTAGCCTGATCGCTGTGCTGCGAACGAAAGCAGCTAGCGATCAACTCGGAATGAGGGCCAATGAGAGGGTCTTTTGCCTATAAGAACCACCCGCTGTGTTATATGTACACACCACTGCTTATGTTGCTGCCAGGACTTAAACCTCTAGCAGTAATGGCTTACTCAATTGGCTGGAGAAGCAAATATTCATGAATTTGCATTAACAATGATGAGATTGTTGTGATTAACCTCTCATGACAACGACGCTCTACCTGAATTGTGTAGTCATGCAGAAGGTTAGGGTTGGGCTGCAGTAGGGAGATGATAGGGTTCAGCTGCAGGGAGGGGGGGTTAGGCATCACCAGGGGTAGGTTAGGTTAAGGAACTAAGGGGGGGGGGGGGAGTTAGGTTTAGGCTGCAAGAAAGGGGGGGGGGTAAGTTTTTCTGCAACAACGGGGTAGGTTTGGGTTTAGGCACCAAAAGGGAAGGTTAGGGATAGGATGCGTGAAGGGAGGGTTATGGGTAGGGAGAACATAGGTAGCTCACCCCTGTTGGGATTCCGGCATCAGTAAACTGAACGCTGGCATCCTGACCTCCAGTAACTCATACCCAACTCCAATACAGACATACAGTAATGAGGCTGATTCTGAATGAGAGGAAAGCTAAAAAGAGCAAGTACAGTACAGTACAGTACAGCAACTTTGCACCTGGGTAAAACCATTCTGCACTGCAGGTGGGTTAGATATAAGCTGCACAGACACAATCAGATCTGGAAGGGACGTGTCCAAGCTCAAATCTAAATTGCAGTGTAAACTCAAGCTGTCTAGTATTTGTGGGCTACATGCAAAATCCACTAGCATTTACCGTGCATGCAAGATTAAATAATTGTATTTGCTCCCCTTCCCCCTTTGCATTGCACCATAGTTTGTTCCAGATACAAAGTTACTTGCTTTTTCTGCTTTGTTCTCTATTCAGAATCAGCCCCATTGTTGTCCATTTCAACACAGATAATTACTAATAATAATAATAATAATAATAATAATAATAATAACAACGAGTTTTATGGTAAGAACTTACCTTTGTTAAAACTCTTCCTGTGAGGTACACTGGGCTCCACGTTGGGCTGCCCAAGAAGGTCCAACAGACCGAGTAGAATGGGCCTTAATGTGATCAGGAGCAGAGAGACCAGCCTTCACATAAGCATGTGCAATCACCATTCTAATCCATCTGGCCAGAGTTTGCTTGTGAGCAGGTCAGCCCCGTTTGTGAAACCCAAACACAACAAAAAGAGAATCAGATTTCCTAATAGGAGCAGTTCTCTTCACATAGATACGGAGAGCCCGTACCACATCCAAAGACCGCTCTTTGGGAGACAGATCAGGAGAAACAAGTGCCGGAACTACAATCTCCTGATTAAGGTGGAACGAAGAAACCATCTTAGGTAGATAGCCGGGACGAGTCCTAAGAACCCCCCGGTCACGGTGAAATATCAGATATGGGGAACTACAGGACAAGGCTCCCAAATCCGACACTCTTCTAGCTGAAGCAATAGCCAGCAGAAATACCACCTTAAGGGAAAGCCACTTAAGGTCAGCTGAACCAAGAGGGTCAAACGGAGACTCTTGTAACGCCTCCAAAACCACCGACAAGTCCCAAGGTGCCACAGGCCGGACATAGGGAGGTTGGATACGCAACACGCCCTGAGTAAAGGTATACACATCAGGTAAGGTCGCAATTTTTCTCTGAAACCACACCGACAAGGCAGATATTTGAACCTTGAGGGAGGCCAGATGCAGGCCTAAGTCCAGGCCCTGCTGAAGAAAAGCCCACAACTTGGCTATACTAAACTTGGAAGCGTCATAATCGTTAGATGCGCACCAAACAAAGTAAGAATGCCAGACCCTATAGTAAATCCGAAACGAAGCCGTTTTCCAGGCCCGCCTCAGAAAACCCTTTAGCCCTCAAGACGGAAGCTTCAAGAGTCACACCGTCAAAGACAGCCGGGCTAGGTCCTGGTAGACACAGGGGCCCTGAACGAGGAGGTCTGGGCATTGTGGAAGTAGAATTGGACGCTCTGACGATAGGCCTTGCAGGTCTGAGAACCAGTGCCGTCTGGGCCACGCTGGAGCTATGAGAAGCAGAATTCCTTTTTCTTGCTTGAACTTCCGAATTACCCTGGGCAGGAGTGACACCGGAGGGAACACGTAAGGCAGCCGAAACCTCCACGGTACCGCCAGCGCATCCACGAATGCTGATTGAGGATCCCTTGTCCTTGCTCCGAAGACCGGAACCTTATGATTGTGTCGAGACGCCATCAGATCTACATCTGTAAGGCCCCACCTTTCCACTAGGAGTTGAAACTCTTCTGGATGGAGGCCCCACTCGCCGGCATGCACGTCCTGACGACTTAGAAAGTCCGCTTCCCAATTCAGGACTCCCGGAATGAATATTGCCGATATGGCAGGTAGATGGCGTTCTGCCCACTGTAGAATCCATGAGACTTCCTTCATTGCTAGGCGGCTTCGAGTGCCACCTTGATGATTTGTGTAAGCCACTGTGGTGGCGTTGTCCGACTGTACTTGAACAGGACGATTCTGAATTAAATGCTGGGCTAGGTTCAAGGCATTGAAGACCGCCCGCAACTCCAGAATATTGATCGAGAGGAGGGACTCCTCCTTGGTCCACCGCCCCTGAAGGGAGTGTTGCTCCAGCACTGCGCCCCAACCTCTTAGACTGGCATCTGTCATCAAGAGGACCCAGTCGGATATCCAGAACGGACGGCCCCTGCACAGTTGTTGGTCCCGGAGCCACCAGAGCAGCGACAGACGGACCTCCGGAGTTAATGAGATCATTTGAGACCAGATCCGGTGAGGCAGGCCGTCTCATTTGGCTAGAATCAGCCTCTGGAGAGGGCGAGAGTGAAATTCAGCGTACTCCACCATGTCGAATGCTGACACCATGAGGCCCAGCACCTGCATCACCGAATGTATCGACACTTGCGGACAAGATAGGAAGCAACAAATCCTGTGCTGAAGTTTCAGGACTTTCTCCTGAGTCAGGAACAACCGCTGGTTGTGAGTGTCCAATAGTGCTCCCAGATGCACCATGCTCTGAGCAGGGATCAGGGATGACTTCTTCCAATTGATGAGCCACCAGTGGGCTTGCAGAAACTGGACCGTCACATCTAGAAGTTCTGGGGAATTTGCCAGGATTAACAAGTCATCCAAATACGGCAGTATCCTGACCCCTTGACGGCGGAGTACCACCGTCATCACCGCCATGAGTTTGGTAAAGACTCGCGGAGCCGTTGTTAAACCAAAAGGTAACGCCTGAAACTGGTAATGGCAGTTGCCAATCGCAAATCTCAGGTATTGCTGATGAGACACTGCTATGGGAATATGCAGGTAAGCATCCTGTATATCCGGGGAGACCATGAAGTCCCCAAGTTCCAAGGCCAGAACTATAGAGCGAAGGGTTTCCATCCGGAACCTGGAAACCTTCACAAACCTGTTCAATGCCTTGAGGTTGAGAATGGGCCGGGAGGACCCATTCGGTTTCGGGACTAAAAACAGCGGAGAATAGTACCCACGGCCTATCTGCGCAAGAGTCACCTGTACTACGACTCCTGTATCCAGGAGGGTCTGTACCACCGAATGTAGAGTGTTTGCCTTTGTCTTGTCCAACGGGACATCTGTCTGGCAAAATCAATGAGGGGGTCGGTTTTTGAAGGCTATGGCGTAACCTCGCATGACGACTTCCCGTACCCAGGCACCTGAAGTGGTCTTTAACCATTCCTGGGTATACCCTAGAAGCCGGCCCCACACCCTGGGATCCCCCTGAGGGAGGCCCGCCCCGTCATGCGGCAGGCTTATCTGTCTTGGAAGCTGGCTGACGGGCCGCCCAGACTCTTTTGGGCTTAGGCTTACCAGGTTTGGAAGTGCGGGCCTGCTTGTTGTACGCCTGACCTTTTGCTTTACCTGAAGGATGAAAGGGGCGAAAGGAAGTACCTTTATCCTTCGACACAGAAGGAGCAGTACTTGGCAGACAGGCAGTTTTGGCAGTAGCCAAGTCAGCCACAATCTTATGTAAATCCTCCCCAAACAGAATATCTCCCTTAAAAGGGAGTACCTCCAGGGTTTTTCTAGAGTCCAGATCCACAGACCAGGATCTCAGCCACAATATCCAGCAAGCCAGGACTGACGTAGTAGAGGCCTTGGCTGCCAGGATACCGGCATCAGAAGCCGCCTCTTTAATATAACGAGAAGCTGTGACAATATAAGACAGGCATTGTCTAGCATGGTCAGAGGAGATTTCAGCATCTAACTCCAAGGCCCATGCTTCAATGGCCTCTGCAGCCCAAGTAGCTTCAATAGTGGGCCTTTGTGCAGCACCTGTGAGGGTGTAAATCGCTTTCAGACAACCCTCCACACGTTTATCCGTAGGCTCTTTTAGAGACGTGACGGTGGTGACCGGTAGAGCTGAGGTAACCACCATCCTCGCCACATGTGAGTCCACTGGAGGAGGCGTTTCCCAATTCTTAGACAGCTCCGGCGTGAGGGGATAGCGAGCCAGCATCTTCTTTTGAGGCACAAACTTCGTACCCGGGTTTTCTCAGGGTTCCTGACGTATATCAATTAGGTGATCAGAGTGAGGTAAAACTTGTTTAATCACCTTCTGACGCTTGAACCTATCTGGTTTCTTAGGAGGAACGGATGGCTCGGGATCATCCGTAATCTGTAAAATTAACTTAATAGCCTCCAAAAGATCAGGAACATCCACATGTGAACCACCCTCCCCATCAGCCATATCTGAGTTAGTACCTGTGGGGTCAGTGTAAGTGCCGTCTTCATCCGACGAGGTGTCAGTGACAGCAGTGGATTGTGAGGAGACAAGCGCTCGCTTAGAGGACTCCTTGGACGTAGGCGAGCGATGGTCAGACCTTTTAGTAGTCAGGGACTGGTTCAACTTCTTTATGTGAGCAGATAAATCGTCCGCCCATGGCGGGTTAGCTGCAGGGACCACAAACAGTTGCACTGGCATTGGGGGTCCCATAGGGAGTGTTAGTTTATGAACTAGCGTATGCAGAAGCGTGGAAAAAGCGGCCTACGGCGGGTCATTATTTGCCCCCGTTGCCACCGTCCCACTGGGGGGCAAGGAGCCCCCAGAACCAGAGCCCAAAGCTGCTATATTCTCCTCATAGGTAACTGCGGCTTCAGCAACACTGGCAGTGTGTTCAGCCCCAGAACTGTTACCCTCAGAAGCAGACATGATATAACTTGCAGTATCAGGTAACACAGTACAATTTGTCAGCAGCACAATACCTCTAGCCCAAACCCCTGCGAAGTGTAGTCAGCACCAGCAGAAATAAAGGAGAGATATGGTGACTAAATCACAGAGAAAAATACGTAATACAGTTTATCTTTGTGAAAATCCTATATTAGATAAAACCTGACGCACCAAGCACCTTCAGGTTATAGAATATAGGGATAGCAGGTTGAGTGAAAGACACGAAATGGACACCACTCAGCTATCAAATGCACACACAAATATTCACAGTCTATACAATGCAGAGGTTAATACTAACAATAATACTGCACTGGACTAGCTTACACAGCTATATAACAATAGCTATAACAGTACACAGTAAGAACTGGATGTATATCACAGGGTAATTGTACTAGGAAACCCTGACTATGTGCACTCTTTCTTAACTAACACTGACTAAAAACGGCAGGTAGAATATTTAAGTGTCTTGTAAAGTCACAGCACTGACAACCAGGCGGCTTTACATAGGAGGATTTGCCCAAGCATTCCCAGGAACAGTGAGCTGAGGGATAATGGCACCGCAGACACTGCCAGGGAGTGAGGGAGAGACAGATATGCAGCTCCAGGGCGGGAACATTTGCAGAAAATGGCGCCCTGGGGCTGGGGGAGGGGCTTCAGGTCCAAGCTCTATCCCCCTGCTGGCAAAACCACCGGGTACTACGGGCTCTAATAAAACGGTTTATAGAGAAAACCTGACCTGTCCCATGCCCTGGTGATGTAGTGGGATCGCCTGTACTGCCAGTGTACACCGCCAGTGCGCGCGGCCCGCCTTCCACTGACTGCGCCGGATCGCGATAAAGACCGGGTCACCCACTTACCACCTCCCGAAGTGCAGCCACGCGATCCCGGAGAGCCCCCGTTGTGTGTGCCTGACAAGAAGAAAACTGGAGCCTCCTGCTGCAGTTACCCGGCAACCAGGGCTCGGGAGTGTACAGCGCCGCTGGGGGAGAGATGGAGCTGCAGTAGGCAATGTCTACTGACATCTAACACAATCTGTGCCTCTGCTGCAGCCCTTGTAGTCTTCTTTTTTCCTCAGAAAAAGCTTTTTCTGGAGCTGCTGTGATTAGCTCTTCCTGTTACATGCTTGCACTGCAAGCACCAACTACAAACTGAGCTCCTGTGCACGTAGGCGGGGTGATATAGGAGGCGGCGCTATGCATCTTGGGAAGAAGGTCAAAGCTTTTGAGCCTGTTGGTGCTTCGGATCAAGATCCTACTCTACACCCCATTGTCCATTCCTTGTGGAGCCCAGTGTACTCCGCAGCAGAAAATAATAATAACATGTACATTATATAGCACCATCATATTCCATTACACTTTACAATTGGGGATACAGCAGTAATAGAGGTAAGATTACCACATTCCTAAAAAGTAATACTGTTTCCATTTATTTCACTGTTTATCTCACGGTTCCAAAATAATTTGCTGTTCGGACTTCATTACCCTTAGTGTAAGACAGTGAAGACAGTTGTTGTCCGTGGGATGAGAAAGCCCATTGTCATGCCTGGGCAAAATACCAAAAAAGCCACCTCTTCAGTGTGAAATTATTTCCCCACAAATCAGAGCCGGATTAAAGGGGGTGCCCAGGGGGTCAGTACCCCGGGCCCCCCTGTTTTAAGGCCCCCCCGGCCGGAGCTCTGCACTGCTCTGTTGCCATTCTTCAAGTTGCCGGGGCAAGAGGGATTCATGCTGCCAGGGGAGGAGTGCGGCTGTGCATGCGGCTTCCTCCCCCCTCCTCTCGGGCAGCATGGTCGGGGACTGAGTAAAGCAATCTCCAGCCTACGCTGCTGCCAGGAGAAATGCTACTGGTGGCAGAGACTGGAGATTGCTTGACTCAGTCCCCCAACCCAACCGTGCTGCCCGAGAGGAGGGAGGGGGGGCGCATGCACAGCTGCACTCCTCCCCTGGCAGCGTGGATCCCTCCTGCACCGGCAGCCTGGTGTCTTCTCTCCCTGCTGAAGCGTGGCTCCCATTGCTTGTGACCAGGGGAGGTGAGCTGCACGTGCAGCCGGGGGGTGCTTGTGGTCGGCGGGGGGGCCCTCTTGTCTCGGGTGCCCTGGGCCCCCCGAGGACTTAATCCGGCCCTGCCACAAATCCAGCCAACAGGTGTCAAGCCATGTGTTGCCTTTGTCAGTCCGTAATAAGTAGGGGTAAGGACATTAACAACCTAGGAACCTCCTCCCTTATACAGTACATCACCTGCAGTGCATTCATCAGAAGTCAGTGTCAAGTTCAGAAACTTTGGGAAAGAGCGTAAGCAGTCCACTGACACCTAAATCCCTTCTTCCTGTTGTACCCAAGCTCCTGCAATCCACATCACCAACTCCCTCAATGTCAATTTCCTCCTCAGTCAGGAACGTAACTAGTCCTGCAGGCCATGTCACTGGCATGACGGACGAGTCCTCTCCTAAACGGGATTCCTCCGGAGGATCCTTGAGCGGTACGCCTACTGCTCCTGCTGCCGCTGCTGTTGTTGCTGCTGGAAGTTGATCATCATCCCAGAGGGGAAGTTGGAAGACCACTTGTACTACTTCAACTAAGCAATTAACTGGCCAACAGTTCTTTGCGTGGAAGATGAAATATGACAGCAGTGACCCTGTTGCAAAGCGGATTATTGCAAAGAGGCCATAACAACTATGCTGGTGTTAAATGTGAGTCCGGTATCCGCCATTAGTGCAGTATGATTCTGTTAGGGTCTCCTGCTCTGTGCTGCCACGTCGTCATGGCAACCGGGAGACAAGTGCTAGCGGAGTAACCTGAGCGTAGCTGATACTCCGGTTCGGGTCTTTTGCTGTGCAGTGGTTACAGGCTCTGTGCACGGCAGGGGATCCGGTGCTGGTTTTTGTGCTCACAGTCTGTGAGGTCTGAGTGGGGCGTGGACAGCACCTGCTATATAAACCCTCTTCTCAGGTTAAGCAGATGCTGCTGAATCTTTGTTGGTTAGTCAGTTCCTGAAAGCTAGCTAGTACTGTGTAAACTTTGTATTTGTTTGTTGCTTACTGCAAATAGGCCTGGGGATTTGGTATTACACTCTGCCAATCCAGACCTAGCAGTAAGACTGTAGTCAGTCATTTAACCTGCTGGGGTTCTTTTGCTACTCTGTGAACCTAGCAAGTTTGCGGCTGTATTCTCAGACTTGCCTGCCAAAATCCTTTCTCACTGTGCAAGGTGTTCAGGTGTCAGTTTAGTGGCAGTAAGCTGAACCAGTGCACTGCAAGTGAGGACTAGGATTGTGGAGACTCTCCTTGTGTCTATCATTCCATCTCTGACCAAGGAGTTTACTGCCACACCCGTTGGTAACCCTTTGGGGTTTTGCTGTTGCCCTTAGCAACAGCATTTCGGGTTCTCTACGTATTAAATCACTACATCTTGCTTCTTTCCATCTGAGCATTCCTAATATTAGGGAGACACCCAGTTTCTTAGCCTTTGGGCTTCTCTGTTCACTTTGTGTTTATTTTGTTACCCTATCACCTTCTGTGTATGTAATGTCATATTCCCCAGTCTGTCTGTGAGTTCATTTGTTTTGCATCCCTCACCGTTCAGACACCAGTACATTCCTGCTGGCACTGGTGTGCATAACATATTCAGCAGCCTAATACTCCTGTTGAAATTTTGTGGGAATATGGAGCATACCCCTCAAAATACTTTGCAACAGGTGGTCGATCAGGTGCAGGTCCTGACTCGACAATTTAATGATTTGTCCATTAAAATGCACACCTCGCTAGCCGCTGGCGGAGCTCCCGCAGCAGCAGTACCTTCAGGGGTTAAGGAGCCGAAAGTAAATCTCCCGGATCGTTTTTCTGGAGATCGCTCGCAGTTCTTTTGTTTCAAGGAGAGCTGCAAGCTATATTTCCAGCTTAGGCCTCAGTCTTCTGGGTCGGAGATTCAGCGGGTGGGCATAGTGATTTCCTTGCTACAAGGAGACCCACAGGTCTGGGCATATGGGTTGCAGCCTGACTGTCCGTCGCTTAAAAGTGATGATGCTTTTTTTACGGCACTGGGCATGTTGTATGATGACCCTGACAAGACGGCCTCAGCCGAGGCTCAGATTTCGATCCTTAAGCAAAGGCGAAGGCCAGTTGAGGTTTATTGTACGGAGTTTCGGAGGTTGGCCCATGATACCCAGTGGAATGACCCAGCCCTGAGACACCAGTACCGAAGAGGTCTTTCTAACCAGTTAAAAGACCAACTGGTACAATATCCCTTGCCTGATAGCTTGGATCAGCTCATGCAGTTATCCATTCGGGTGGATAGACGGCTGAGAGAGCGCAGGCTTGAAAGGGAGACCGAGGTTTCCTTCTTTCCCAAGGGAACCTCAGACTCTGAGGAATTTTCCGAGAAGCCTATGCAGATTGGGGCTACCCGCCTCTCCTCGCGTGAGAAGACGCGGAGGAGACAGCAGGGGTTATGTTTGTACTGTGGGAATAAAGGTCATGTGGTAGTATCATGCCCAGAAAAGCCGGAAAACTTCAGGGCCTGAGGGTGATGGGAAATATCCTGTCAGGCCAGAAGTCAGAATTTCCCAAGAAGACTTTTATCATTCCGGTGACCTTGAAGATCCTCGGTCAAACTGTCAAGACTGAGGCCTTTGTGGACAGTGGGGCCGACGGGGTTTTTATGGACCGCCAATTCGCCCTGAAACACTCTGTTCCCTTAGTACCCTTGGCATCGGAAATTGAGATTTGTGGGTTAAACGGGGAACCATTATCCCAGGGTAAAATTACCTCTTGCACTAGCCAGATTTCTTTGTTTATTGGAGCCACACACTCTGAAAAATTGTCCTTTTATGTGACTGTCTGTACTTTTGCCCCATTGGTGTTGGGGTTACCCTGGTTAAGGGCCCACAATCCTCAATTTGACTGGGTCTCTGGGGAGATTCTTAGTTGGGGTACTGATTGTTTCAGGAGTTGCTTGAGCCTTCCAGTCAGGCTTTCGCAGCTAAGTTTGCCAGGATTGCCAGGATGTTATGCAGATTTTGCGGACGTGTTCTCCAAAAGAGTTGCAGAGGTACTACCTCCCCATCGCCCCTATGACTGTGCCATTGATTTGTTGCCGAATGCTAAGCTTCCCAAGAGCAGGTTGTACTCCCTGTCACGTCCTGAGACTCAGGCTATGGCAGAGTACATTCAGAAGAACTTGGCTAAGGGATTTATCAGACCTTCACAGTCTCCAGTTGGGTCAGGGTTCTTCTTCGTGGGTAAAAAGGATGGTTCGTTGCGACCCTGCATCGACTTCAGGGAATTGAACCGTATCACGATTAAAAACTCATACCCACTGCCACTCATTTCGGTCTTGTTTGACCAGCTTCGTACTGCCACCATTTTTTCTAAGATTGACCTACGCGGTGCGTACAATCTAATCCGAATAAGAGAGGGGGATGAATGGAAGACTTCCTTTAATACCCACTCAGGGCATTATGAATATTTGGTGATGCCTTTTGGGCTCTGTAATGCCCCGGCAGTCTTCCAGGACTTCATGAACGATGTGCTCAGGGAATATTTGGATAGATTCTTAGTTGTATACTTAGATGACATCCTAATCTTCTCCCATTCCCTGGAGGAACATCGGAAGCATGTACGCTTAGTCCTCCAGAAACTCAGAGACCACCGGCTTGGGGCGAAGCTGGAGAAGTGCGAATTTGAAGTTCAGCAAATTGCATTTCTAGGATATATTATCTCCCCAGAAGGTTTCCAAATGGAGGGTTCCAAGGTACAGGCAGTCCTGGATTGGGTGCAGCCCACTAGTTTGAAGGCGCTTCAGCGTTTTCTGGGCTTTGCGAATTTTTATAGACAATTTATCGCTGGATTTTCGTCTATAGTGGCGCCCTTGGTGGCACTCACTAAGAAAGGGGCGGATGTTGCTCACTGGTCTTGTGAGGCCAAAGCGGCTTTTGCCCGTCTCAAAAGGGCATTTGTATTGGCCAAGGTGCTGCGACACCCAGATCCAGAGCGTCCTTTTGTGGTGGAGGTGGATGCCTCTGAGATGGGTATTGGGGCAGTGCTCTCTCAGATGGGCGTGTCTGATAATCGCCTTCATCCCTGTGCTTACTTTTCCCGTAAATTTTCGCCTGCCGAGATGAATTATGACGTGGGTAACCGGGAATTGTTGGCTATTAAGGATGCACTCGAGGAGTGGAGACACTGGCTTGAGGGGGCTAAGTTTGTGGTCTCAATTCTCACCGACCATAAGAATTTGGCATATTTAGAGTCAGCGAAGCGCCTCAATGCCAGGCAGGCACGATGGGCTTTGTTTTTTGCTCGCTTTAATTTTTTGATAACATATCGCCCTGGGTCAAAAAACATCAAGGCTGATGCGCTCTCGCGGAGTTTTGCTCCAATCCAGGAGACCACCGAGGAGCCATTGCCCATTGTGTCCCCATCATGTATTAAAGTGGGCATTACCCAGGACCTCTTGTCATTAGTCCTTAGATCACAGGAGCAGGCTCCTCCAGACCTTCCGGTATGTCTTTTGTTTGTGCCTCCTAGGTTAAGACAGCGAGTGTTCCTGGAATTCCATGCCAAGTAGTCGGCAGGTCACCCGGGTATTGCCAGAACTCGTGAGTTGCTATCTAGGGCGGTGTGGTGGCCCTCGGTGGCTAGGGATGTGGATCAGTGGGTTCGGGCATGTGACATCTGTGCCCGAAATAAGACTCCTAGAGGGGTTCCTGTTGGCCCATTACATCCACTCGCTATTCCATCTAAGCCATGGACCCACATTTAAATGGATTTTGTGGTGGACTTGCCAAAATCCTCGGGGATGACAGCCATCTGGGTTGTCGTTGACAGGTTTTCGAAGATGGCGCACTTCGTTCCATTGGTTGGGCTGCCATCGGCCAGACGCCTGTCTGAATTATTTATGCTGCATGTTGTGCGCCTCCACGGGTTGCCACTTGATGTGGTCTCTGACCGCGGATCCCAGTTTGTGGCCAAATTCTGGAGGGCATTTTGTTCCGATCTCCAGATTTCTGTCAGCTTGTCGTCAGGCTACCATCCGCAGTCTAATGGGCAGACTGAAAGGGTGAACCAGTCCTTGGAGCAGTTCCTCAGGTGTTATGTCTCCAAGTGTCAGACTGACTGGGTTGCTCATCTGTCCATGGCGGAGTTTGCCTATAACAACGCGGCTCACTCTGCTACAGGGATCTCTCCCTTAATTTGTGTGTATGGGCATCATCCTAAGGCCAATTCTTTTGACCCCCTGGACTCCATGCCTGGTGGTTCCTCTGTGGTTTCGGTCCTTAGAGGTATTTGGAGGAAAGTGAAGAAAGCCCTTGTGTCTGTGTCATTAGTGACCAAAAGGGTTTTTGATAAGCGGAAAAGACCCTGCAGCTTCAAATTAGGGGACTTCGTCTGGTTGTCTACCAAGAATTTGAAGTTGAGACAGCCATCTCATAAGTTAGGCACCCGGTTCATCGGTCCTTATAAGATCACTAGGGTTATCAATCCGGTGGCATTTCAGTTAGATCTACCCCGTTCTTTGGGTATCAATAAAACATTTCATTGTTCCCTTTTAAAACGGGTGACTAGTAATCCTTCTTCCAGTGGAAGACCTTCCCCTCTTCTGATACGTGGCCAGAGAGAGTTTGTAGTTGAAAGGATTCTTGACTCCAAGATGGTTCGGGGTCGGCTGTCATTTTTGGTGCACTGGAAGGGGTATGGCCCGGAGGAGCGGTCGTGGGTGCGCAGTTGTGATCTTCATGCCCCCAGACTGATACGCTCTTTCTTCTCGCAGTTCCCCGATAAACCCAGTGGTAGGGGTTCTTTGACCCCTCGTCAGAGGGGGGGTACTGTTAGGGTCTCCTGCTCTGTGCTGCCACGTCGTCATGGCAACCGGGAGACAAGTGCTAGCGGAGTAACCTGAGCGTAGCTGATACTCTGGTTCGGGTCTTTTGCTGTGCAGTGGTTACAGGCTCTGTGCACGGCAGGGGATCCGGTGCTGGTTTTTGTGCTCACAGTCTGTGAGGTCTGAGTGGGGCGTGGACAGCACCTGCTATATAAACCCTCTTCTCAGGTTAGGCAGATGCTGCTGAATCTTTGTTGGTTAGTCAGTTCCTGAAAGCTAGCTAGTACTGTGTAAACTTTGTATTTGTTTGTTGCTTACTGCAAATAGGCCTTGGGATTTGGTATTACACTCTGCCAATCCAGACCTAGCAGTAAGACTGGAGTCAGTCGTTTAACCTGCTGGGGTTCTTTTGCTACTCTGCGAACCTAGCAAGTTTGCGGCTGTATTCTCAGACTTGCCTGCCAAAATCCTTTCTCACTGTGCAAGGTGTTCAGGTGTCAGTTTAGTGGCAGTAAGCTGAACCAGTGCACTGCAAGTGAGGACTAGGATTGTGGAGACTCTCCTTGTGTCTATTATTCCATCTCTGACCAAGGAGTTTACTGCCACACCCGTTGGTAACCCTTTAGGGTTTTGCTGTTGCCCTTAGCAACAGCATTTCGGGTTCTCTACGTATTAAATCACTACATCTTGCTTCTTTCCATCTGAGCATTCCTAATATTAGGGAGACACCCAGTTTCTTAGCCTTTGGGCTTCTCTGTTCACTTTGTGTTTATTTTGTTACCCTATCACCTTCTGTGTATGTAATGTCATATTCCCCAGTCTGTCTGTGAGTTCATTTGTTTTGCATCCCTCACCGTTCAGACACCAGTACATTCCTGCTGGCACTGGTGTGCATAACAGATTCAGACAATTGATGGACGTACTGTGTCCTCGGTACCAAATCCCATCTAGATTCCACTTCACTAGGAAAGCGATTCCCGGACTGGACAGGGATATTAAGAAAAGTGTCCTTATTGTCTTAAAAAATGCAGTTGTACCCACTGTCCACTTAACCACAGACATGTGGACAAGTGGAGCAGGGCAAATTAAGGACTACATGACTGTGACAGCCCACTGGGTAGATGTGTTGCCTCTAGCAGCAACAACAGCAGCGGCACCAGTAGCAGCATCTCACAAACGCTAACTCGTTCCTAGGCAGGCTACGATGTGTCTCACTGGTTTCCGTAAGAGGCACACCGCTGACAACCTCTTACGGAATTTGAGGGACATCATCGCACAATGGCTTACCCCACTTAGACTCTCCTGGGGATTTGTGATATCTGACAACGCCACCAATATTGTGCATGCATCACATCTTGGCAAATTCCAGCACGTCTCATGTTTTGCACATATAATTAATTTGATGGTGCAGAATTTTTAAAAAAATGACAGAAGCGAACAGGAAATGCTGTTGGTGGCCCGAAAAATTGCAGGCCACTTTCGACATTCTGCCACTGCGTGCCGAAGACTGGAGCACCAGCAAACATTCCTGAACCTGCTCTGCCATCACCTGCCATGGTGGATTCCAGTGGGGACGAATTAATTCTGTGTGAAGAGGAGGATGTACCCACTGAAAGGGGTGAGGAATTGGAGGATGAGGATGAGGACGACATCTTGCCTCTAAAGGGCCAGTTTGTGCAAGGAGAGATTAATTGCTTCTTATTTGGTGGGGGGATTAATTGCTTTTTCTTTTTGTGGAGCCCCAAACAAACAATTCATTTCAGCCACAGTCATGTGGCAGACCCTGACGCTGAAATGATTGGTTTGTTAAAGTGTGCATGTCCTGTTTATACAACATAAGGGTGGGTGGGAGGGCTAAAGGACAATTTCATATTGCACCTCTTTTCTTTGTCTGCCACATCATTCCAGGGTTGCTGCCCTATATGGGGTGCTGCCCCACTGCCCTATCAGTCCAGTGGTGCTGCTCCACTGCCGTTTAAGTCCAGCGGTGCTATTGCCTGGCTGCTGTGCTGTGTAATTCTCCAGGGGCCCAAGGACAATTCTATCTTGCACTTTTTTTTTCTCTTTGCATTATGTGCTGTTTGGGGCCTAGTTTTTAAAACTGCCATCCTGTCTTCCACTGCAGTGCCACTACTAGATGGTCCAGGTGTTTGTGCCGCCCACTTGTATCGCTTAGCTTACTCATCCAGCGACCTCGGTTCAACCTCTTGGCCTAAAACAATATTGTGTGGTGTTCAGAATAGACTGAAAATAAGTGAAAATGAATGATATTGAGGTTAATAATACCATAGGATCAAAATTATCCCCAAATTTTGTGATTTTAGTTGTATTTCTGTTTGTTTGTTTTTTTAAATCATCCAGATCCAAAACCGAAACCATAACCCGAAAGGGTGGTTTTGGTAAAACCAATCCAGATCCAAAACACAAGCGGGGATCCAGATCCAAAACCAATACACAAAACCCGAAGAGTGTCCGCCGCACATCTCTAATATATACTGCACTGACATTGCTAAGCCTTGAATGGAGATTGGAGCAAGTTCTGGCCAATCAGCTCCTAACAGGAGCTGATTGGCTGGTACTTTATATCTGTCCACTTTATCTCCATCCAAGGCTTAGAAAATTGACCACTAAAACAAATTTGATCAGTTTTGGTTTCAATCACACAGAGCAAGAGCTCTGTGTCTCTGCTTTGCACTTGGGAAAGCACTTTTAGCAATCTTGCTGTGTGATTGTGATAAATGACTGATGGTAACCAAACATTCACACATAGGGGGTCATTCTGACCCGATCGCTCGCTGCAGTTTATAGCAGCGCAGCAATCGGGTCTGAACTGCGCCTGGCGCCACAGTGCGCCAGCGCATGCCGGACGGCCAAAGGCCATCATTCCTTAGCGGCACAGAGGTGGTCACTGGGTGGGAGGGGGCGGCACGGCGGAGTTTGGCCGCCGTTATGGAGGCGCGGTCCGGCCAGCGCAGGCGTGGCTGGGTTGTGCGTGGGGGGGGCTTGTGGGCCGCAGTGGCTGCGTGAGGTCACACGCAGCCGCTGCGACGATCAACTCCCGGCCAGCTGCAAGAGCTGCGCTGGCCGGGAGTTACTCCACGAGTACAAAAGCATAGCCGCTGTGCAATGCTTTTGTACTTGTGCGGGAGGGGGGGAAGGGGCGGACAGACATGCGGGGCGGACTAGCCCTGTGCTGGGCGTCCTCCCGCATGTCTGGGAACATGATCATAGCTGTGCTAAATTTAGCACAGCTACGATCAACTCGGAATGACCCCCTAAGTCTTATAAGTTACCAAAGGCTCATCAAGGGTATGTAGACAGAATTGTGGACTCTACAGAGTTGTGCCTACACAGAGAGCTGTCTGCTTTCATATGGATCTCTTTTACCTAGGATAAGTCTAGTGCAAATGTGTCTGTTCTACTTCCGTCAAGAGAAAGGGTTTGTCATGAAAATCTACATCCGTCTATGATAAGGTAGGTAGTTGATATTGGAGGTATGTAGAAACTGCAGTTTGGTGAGTGAAAGTATCTCTCCTTCCCCCAAGTCCAGAAAGATTGTAGAGTTTGGTATAATATGCCCTAAAAGACTCAATTTTTTCATTTTCAATTTGGGTAATGCCTTGGTCATCTTTTATAGCATGAATAAATGTAACTGTGCGCTGGTCCCACAATGCTCTGGCTAATAATCTTCTGGCCTTATTACACCACTGGACTTCTTCACTTGTGATATACTAATTTAATGTTATCAGAAAGAAGCGTACAGGGAGAGATCTGGGTCTCCTCAAACTCAGCATAATAATGGGGGGACAAGGGGGCTTTGTGAGAAACTTCCAAAGATTTGATTTTAGCAAGAAGAGAATTTCTTTGTTGGGTCTTCTGTTTTTTTTTTTTAATAGAACCAGTTGGATGCAAGTGCCGCGTAAAATGCATTTATGTGCCTCCCATACCATAACCTTGGAAATGTTGTTTTGATCATTGTTAACAATGCATGAATCCAAGGAGGATCCCAATTGAGACTTGCAATAACTGTCTTGCAAGAGAAGATAATTGAAACGCCATGTCCAAAGCTTTCTCGGTAGCTGTGAGAAAGTGAGCGTGAATAAGACCAGAGCATAATCAGACCATGTCATAGGCCCAGTTGAAGTGTCAGATAGAAGATGTAAGTGGCGGTGACTCAGGAACAAATAATACATTCTAGAATAGGACTGGTGAAGGCCAGAAAAGAAAGAATAATAATAATCCCATTTTCCAGTGGGAGGGCCGCTTGCTTGACTGCAGATATCTCCAGTTCCTGGAAATAGATTTCTTAGCTTTTAATGGGATAAAAAAATAGAGAGTCCCACCTTGCAGAAGGTACTGGGGACTTGGGGATCAGAGTTCAGGAGCCAAAGCAATCCACAGACAAAAATATAAAACTGCTTACCAGGCGTGTGGAGCTGGAGCAGGGACCAGCTGCTGGAAGGCTGATATCTTTGGTTCTGGGCATTGTAGAGACAAGCTGCCAGTGTCCACTGAAATAGGAGAGTTTTTGGACCCTCAGAAAAACTCTAAGTCAGAAAGAACCCGTAATATCTGGCTGGAAATACAGTATACCACTAAGTCTCAAGGATGGATTATGGAATTTCCTGGACTCACACATCCTTAGAAGAGTTTCTATTCTAAACAGAGTTACAGGTATGCCCTGCAATAATGTTACGGTAGTTCTGTCACTGACTACTAAGCAGTTAAAGATTAATACTGTACAAATGTCACTTACAGTATTTTACATGAAATTATTTATAACAAAATTATATTTGTTGATATACATTAAGAATGTTTTGTAGCCTCTCAAATAAATGTATTTTGTTTTTTGGGCTTCTCAAGAAGGTTCTGTGTTTTTCTTATATTAAGTGTGCCAACGTTGCTATTCTTTGACAATAGAGGCAAATTTGCTATTTACTGTGGAGGCACTTAGGTGCCTCAGTAATGTTAGTACTTACCAGTGAAGTGATGGGCTACTGTACACTGCTAGGAATATTGGGCCTGATTCAAGGGTGAAGGCCAGGCCGATATTGTGCAGTGCATCGATTTTTGTACTGCACATGCATCTGAATCCAACTGCACATGCATCGTGATTACTGATGGTGGCCTCAGTGCGAATTTGGGCACAGAGTGATTGACAGTCGCGGCTAAATGTAAAAGCCTCCAAGGTCCGGAAGAGCGGGAATTTTGTGCAAATGTGGAATTTTTTTTAAAGCAGCAATTATTTACAAGGCAAATCTAACCTGGCTTTGCCTTGTAAATTATTGCTGCTTTAAAAAAATGGGCAGATTCGCACAATGGCCCTCATTCCGAGTTGATCGGTCGCAAGGCGAATTTAGCAGAGTTACACACGCTAAGCCTACGCCTACTGGGAGTGTATCTTAGCATCCTAAAATTGCGACCGATGTATTTGCATTATTGCGATCACAAACTACTTAGCAGTTTTAGAGTAGCTCCACACTTACTCTGCCTGTGCGATCAGTTCAGTGCTTGTCGTTCCTGGATTGACGTCAGAAACACACCCAGCGTTCGCTCAGACACTCCCCCGTTTCTCCGGCCACTCCTGCGTTTTTTCCGGAAACGGTAGCGTTTTCATCCACACGCCCCTAAAACGCCGTGTTTCCGCCCAGAAACACCCATTTCCTGTCAATCACACTACGATCGCCGGAGCGAAGAAAAAGCCGTGAGTAAAAATCCTATCTTCATAGCAAAGTTACTTGGCGCAGTCGCAGTGCGACTATTGCGCATGCGCACTAAGCGAAATTTCACTGCGATGCGATGAAAAATAACGAGCGATCAACTCGGAATGAGGGCCAATATTCCCGCACCTCCAGAACTTGGAGATTACATTTAGCCGTCGTCAGTGTGCATTTACGGGAAGTTATGAGTGGTGGCAAGTCGAACGCAGGTGTTTTGCAAGCATTTTGTGGGGGTGCCGCAGCAAGCAACTGCATCTGTGTACGCAGTTGTAATGGCCCGGCAGCTTAGTGTCCGACAGACATTCTGAGCAACAGTAGAGTTGCTCAGATGTTTGATTGGTCACCTAAGGGCGGATAGGAGACACTGCTGGTATACGTCTCTATAGAAATACCAGCGGCTGCTGCATTGGCATGTATTCGCTGTACCGCAGTGTACACAGATGCAGGGGCAAATTCAGCTGCATCTACCTCTGAACCTGCCCTTTGACTCCACTTACAAAACAGCAATATCCAATATATATTTGAAATGTGCTCACTATAAAATCTTATCATTATAAAGTATGTATCAAAGTCTTTCAGCAAACATATATTTTTCACTATACTTTTTGAATATTGTTGTTGCCTGTTTAGATATACATTTGTGTAAATAAGTAAAGTCAATTGAAAAGCAATGGTCTCTTTTCCAGTGTGTAATCAATTTTTTATTCATGAAAGACACAATATCCAATAAGTTTTAAGAAATCATGCAAGGACGAGGAGAATTAGTTTTCCACTGGATGCTGTTTTCGTTGCTTTGCTTCTTGAAGTGGAAGGATGCTCAATAAACCATTCAGCTGGTGCCAATGTGTTAATTAAGGTTTTTGATGCACTCCCCAGAATAGAATAGAATAATCAACCTTTTCACTAGTGAAGAAGTATGGGTCAGGGATTCATAAAAAGTTGAGTAAACAAAACTATTTACTATTTCATTACCAAATAGATAAATAAAAAGCTCAATTGATACGAGTTAAAAAAAAAAACCTCTGAAAATAAAAAGGCTTGTAGAGTGAATAAGACTGAAGCTTGAAATAAAGTAATGTAAGTTTGCCAATGTGTTGATTTTATAATATTAGGAGGCAAACTAGTACAAGGCAACACACGAGTAAAGATGGGTACATACTATACGATATATTGGACAATGTATTAATCCGCAATGGACTGCATTTTATAATTATAATTTATAATTTATTGCATCTTATAATTTGCGCTGTCAGGGGCCGATTCAGACCTGATCGCTAGGCTACGTTTTCTCACAGCATGCGATCAGATCTGAACTGCGCATGCGTATGCACCGCAATGCGCAGGCGTGATGGACCGCAGCAAAGGGGATAGCCGCTCAGGAACAGTATGGTGCAAAAATTCCAAACGCACCGGCGATCGCAAGGAGATTGACAGGAAGAGGGCATTTGTGGGTGGCAACTGATCATTATCAAGAAGTGTCTGGGAAAATGCAGGAGGGACCAGGTGTTTGGAGGGAGGTTTTCTGACGTCAGCTCCGGCCCTGATCATTGCAGCAGCAGAGTAAGTCCTGGGCTGAGCAGAAACTGCACAAACTGATGCACCCCTGTAGGCGGCGACTAACTGATCACAGGGATGCAAAAAATGCACCCTAGCGACCAGATCTGAATTACCCCCTCAATTCCACCCAATTCGGAGGTTGCATCATCCCACCTGATGTGCTGAACATCAGATGGGGTGATTCCATGGACCACACTGTATTGTTACATAAAGCACGTAACAATATATTGCATCGCCATATGGCCTATCATGATGTATGTACGGCAATGCAATATATTTTCACAATGCACAGCAGCATCTCTGTGTCGTACTGTCATTCAGGTGTGTACCCAGCTTTAAAAATAACCATCAAAAGGCCACCAAACTACCAGCCATGGCTAGATTCTCAGAACGGCAAATACAGCCCTGTGTCTGTATTTTCTTTATTAATAAAAAGTTCATTTAGTTGTAGTCCCAAGAAAAGATTGTCTTCATGGTATTGAGATTGCATTGGGAGTACGCACTGGACTGTAGAGCTATACACCAGTACAATGCATTCGCCTTGGCTACAAACATCTTTGTATGGAACAGTATTATTTTCCCAGCATGCATTTGGTAACACTTTGGGCCCGATTCAGACCTGGAGGCAGCAGGTTGTCTGCACATGTGAACTGGCTGTTGTGCACGTGCACAACCTTACAAATTGTTGCCGCATCCCTGAAGGATGCAACCACAATGTGATTGACAGACGCGGGTGTTTTGGGGGCGGAGTTACGGCAGTGTGGTGGCAGCGCTGGGGAAATGGGGCGGGCCAGGAACGTTTTGCGTCACGTCACACGCAGCCGCTCTGAAAAAAAAATGCCTGCTGACCACCAGATAATGCAGCCAGGCTGCGCTGCCAGGGGTCAACCTTAGATTTGATGCCTCCGCAATCTAATTGTGGACGCATCGGGGGGCGACCTCACACATGCTGGGCGGCCTTGCCTTGTGCAGGGCAGCCTTACCCGTCACCAGAAGCGGATTTAGATCTCATGGGGCCCTAAGCAAGATACCGATTTGGGGGCCCCCTTCCTCAAACAATCCTCACTGTCTACTCCTCCCATCATCCCCCACTCACGGGTGATTGGAATTTGAAGTAGGTGGTGGAGGTTATATAAAATGTAACAAATACTGTGATAAAGCACACTTTTTTCTGTGCACATCCTGGCTCCTCTCTCTAAGCATCTGACGTCATACACACGTGTGTCATGACTGGTCACACGCACAGTACTGCAGGACTGGAGACACAGGCATGCGCTGGAGCCGGCAACCAACAGCTGTCTAATCACTGACAGCCTGCCGGGAGTATTCAGCCAGCACAGCTCTCGGACAATTTCAGCGTGGTCCGCCGGAAATGCCCTGTATACAGCTTTGTTGGCGGGCCACCTTGGACCAGCAGGGCCCCCTGAGACCAACTGGGCCCTAAGCAGCTGCTTTGGTTGCCCTGTGGAAAATCCTCCTCTGCCCGTCGCACACTTACTGCACCAGGGATGCTAGACAAATCCACAAAGAGGACAAAGGGGGTTATTTACAGATGAATGCATATCGCTGCATACACAACCAGATCTGTGTTCATCTCTGAATAACTCCATTTGTCCTCTTTGTGGATTTGCCTAGCAGCCCTGGTGCAGTAAGTGTGCGAGCGATTCTCTCTCTGTGTGGGTACTATGGGGCTGATTCGATGCGACCGCAATTTGTGAGACGGCCCTGCTGTGCACATGCGCAGGTCCCATCCTGCACATGCAGTTAATGTGATTGGTTTGGATTGATTGACAGGCAGAGGCGTACGTGGGATGGCGACCGAGTGTTTTCGGGGCGGCATCAGGGAAATGGGTGCGCGTCGGCATAGTTTTTGGGACGTTTGCGTGTTATCAGCGGAAATGTCAGTGTCCAAACTGTAATTGTGTGGTGATCGCAATTACAGCGTGATCACAGTGGGTGGGCGGAGGGTAGCATGCTGGGCTGCCTTGCCCTGCAATGGGCAGCTCCGGCATGCGATTGAAAGGGTTGCAGATTCTGCTAAAAAGTAGAATCTGCAATCCTTACAGAATAAGGTCCAATATGCAGAGAGGTAGAAAGCATCTGAGATGTGCAAAGAATGGTGGTGACCCAGCAAGGGTTCAGTAAGTGCACTACCTTCTATTCAACAGATTTGGATCATATTCTCCATTTAACACCTGACATACTGTATATTTATTTCACTGTATTTTAAAGTTGTGCTATATTTAGTCTGCATTTCTTTGGCAGATATATACATATTTGCACTTTTAGTCTTCACAACATGTATGACTCTTCACAATAGATCTTGCAGAAATCTGTATATTGCTCTATATACTACTGTATATTTGGCATCATGACTCATGCATATAAGGTTTATCACCAGGTATAACTGCTTATATAACAGCTGATATGGCTTATCTTTGTTTACCTGGCAACAGGCATTTTTCAGCATTGACCAGCATAGTATATACTATGATCCCAAAAAGTTTTAGCACTGTAAATATTTACTGGAACCAAATACAGTGCCGCATATTATGTTTGAAACCAGGGGCCAGATAGATTGACTTGCGAGATGGCCGGAGCTCCGAGACACCTGGTTGGTTTTGCCTTGTAAACGTTTGCTGCTTTAAGAAAATGTACGAGTTCGGCTGGAGTCTCGGAGCTCCGGCCGTCTTGCAAGTCATTACATCCGGCCCCAGATGTGTGTAAGCAGATGGCAAGCATTTGGTGATGTTAGTACTTCCAACACTTGTCCTGCTAGCTGTGTACCAAGTTGCACCAAAAAGCTGTTCACTCAAGCTTCACCTATAAGCTGCAGAACCGGTACATGCTTCCTTGAAACCAAGGTCGGCTCTGCGAGACACTGAGCAAGAGGCTTTGAATTCAGCAATTCACATTCCATCCAACTATTGAGAGTGGCAACTGCATTGATCGAGTGAGCTGTCAAAGAGCTACGTAATGAGTAAATTGTGCTACAGTATGTGCTCTATATAAAGGAAATACAGTATGTGCAATGTGTGTGTCACTTGGACTGCGAACTATGGCTATCAATGAGTCATATGAAATTGTTTGTTTCCACTGGTAAACCATTCACACATAGGGAACCTAGTCATGAGTATTTCCCAATGGTGTATATTGTCTAAATCTGCAGCTAAATGAAACTGTAATTGATTTATTTTTCACTGATTGCATACTAAACAGTGGACACAATGCAGTGGTGAAGGCTTGCTTGTCTGAAGTTAATATGGAAATGTCTTCCTATGTTTTCAGCTGCAGTTAAGTCAGTAAAATAATTTCTTGAATATTTGTATAGGACTGCGACAAAGTGTAAGTTGAAATGTAACAGCAGAGTTCCCAACTGTCCTAATCTAGGCGGCACAGACCCAATTCTAGTCTACCGTATTACTGTCATGCCACTTAGTGGATTGTCCTGACCTATAGATTGATAACTTGCAAGACCCTTTGGCTTTTACGTTCATGTCTGATTGTTATCGCCCAGTTTCATTTTAATACAGTTGTGTTCCCAATTGTAAGAGGCAACTGGTGCAATCTATCTATCTATCTATCTATCTATCTATCTATCTATCTATCTATCTATCTATATCTGTATATAAAACTGCTGGAGTAGCAGTGAGCAGATGACACATGATT
The DNA here is from genome assembly GCF_028390025.1 of Pseudophryne corroboree. Lineage (NCBI taxonomy): Eukaryota > Metazoa > Chordata > Amphibia > Anura > Myobatrachidae > Pseudophryne > Pseudophryne corroboree. The sequence continues at coordinate 625,974,144 of NC_086448.1, read as the reverse complement.
TGGCAGCGCAAGATTCTCAGGGACGAAAGTGCTTCAGTGGTTCTACGCGCACCTCAGGATTTGATGCCTTAAATTGGAAAGTTGGAATTTCTGTGCGTTCCTACAAATTAAACTTGAGTGGACTTTTTCTTTAACTATATAATTGCAAGAACTAGGCGACAACTCAGGTGCAATATGCAGTGTTTGTGTAATTCCCCTGTACCTGTGATACATTTATAATAACACTATATCTTTCTATCTGTCTGTCTATCTATCTATCTATCTATCTATCTATCTATCTATCTATCTATCTATCTATCTCTCTCTCTCTCTCTCTCTATCTCTCCCTCTCTCTATAAATATATATATATATATATATATATATATATACATACTGTATAGATATAATTTTTTTAATTTATTTTTAAAGATGGTTTACACCCAGAAAATGTGACTTACACATTGAGAATTGGGGAATTATACAATGTTTATGTAAAAGGAGAGATAATAATCATTAGTTGGTTCTTATTTGTTAATAACAAATTGTTGTGGGTAAAGTATGCCTATAATTTACATACAGTACATTTCAGTTTAGTTCTTAACATGATTATATTGCAAGCCACAGCCAAAATAGAATACCAAATTATAATTTGTATAAGAGCTGTCTTTAATTTAAGAATTTTGTCTACAGCAAGCTATCACAGAGAATATGAAAGGGCTTACGTTTAGCCACCCCTATAATTGAATTAAATAATAAATGATGAGTTTACTAAGTTCATTGAATTAATAATTATCCGTAATGAGAAACAGGTGATTAGCTTGCAACGTTAAATTAAATGGTTATTAACATGAATAAATAAAGTGACAATACAAAAATGTATTTCCTATCAGCTTCAGCAAAAAACTATTTGAAAGAGCCATATGCACACTGGGAAATTATTACTGTCAGAACTGTGGGAACAATTAATATGCAGCATTTTACTAATCCATGGAATACATAATTTCCCCAACAATATCATTTTCTATCTACTGTTCACATGGTCTGCATTAATGAGAGAGAAATTGAAAGATAGGAGGGAGATAGAGCGACAAGGAGAGAAGATGATAGAGGGACTGAGAACGGAATTCCTCCTATCAATCAATCTTATGGTAAGGGTAAGTTTAAGGCTGCAGTAGCAGATATAGGATTAACCCGAGTTATGTAACATGTAATTAGAATCTGTAGTCAGGTGGAAACATGGTTTACACGGGGCATTTCTAACTCTTAGCAATAATAAGCTTGGAGCATACATACTGTTGATACATAAACTATCCTCATATGCAGTTACAAGAAACAAGAAATATATATGTATATATTTTTTGGAGACCCACAACATACTTTACAAACCATCTCATACTGTTCATTTTAAAAATTGTACTTTACTATGGCTAATGCAATATATTTAGCCTTAATTTGGACTATCTCTCAGAGATCAATGTGCAAGAGCGAAAGAAAGAGAAAGTCTCACCTAACATGGTTACTATTGTTGCCATGGAAACTAAGAAAGTAAAAGCAATTGAAGTTTTCAGAATTCCCAACAAAGATACGGAAGGAGAGAATAAATTGGGTAACAAAATCAGTGATAAAAATTACATGACCTGCCATACATACTTTCTAACATGTAATATGATAGCCAAGTATTATGGAAAAATAGACAAATTACAACTTAATGTGCCCAATGGTGATAAGGACATATGGAGATACTGCTATACTCACTGAGATAATATGGTTCTGATTTCAAAGATTTTTATTGATTTTTGACAAAGAAGTAACATATGAATCAGACAGTATGTATCTTAACAAGTGCCCTCAGGTGGGAACATGAGGTATTGCACTCCATTAACCTGTACAGAAGAAATAATATCTGAGTAGTGGTCTGATCATATATAAATAAGAAAGTTCGAATGATGAATTGCCTTCATGTGTAATTTTTCTAGGATCTCCAATAATGCTGAAACAGAAAGTGATCCTGAAGCACTTTTGACAGACAACCATAATCAAGGGAGAATGAGAATAGGAAGAAAGAATAAAAGCAGATATATGATGATAAGAGGAGTAATTGAAAGAAGACAGGAGAGAGAAGATGATAGTTGGGGACACAACAGACTTGAGGGAAAGGGGGGGGGGGTTAGCAATTGAACATAGACCATACTTTACAGAATTATACATAGAGACTATGCTTAAATCTAAGATCTACTAAATGACGTTACTAGGGTTACAGCAAGTTCTTCCAAATGTCCAGTTGAGTAGAGTCATCTAAGGTAGATATATATTTTCCCCATTTTTTAATAAAGGAGTCGAAGGAGCATTCGGTGTTGAGTGAGAGTGATCTTTTGTCGAAATAGATTAGTTGGAGGATTCTGTTCCGAAGTTCTCTAATAGACGGGGCGGTTTTTTGCGTCCAATGTATCAAGATGAGCTTCTTAGCCATAGTAAATACTGTGATGAGAAATGCTGAGGGCGGGCTCTCTGTCTTGGGAAAATTCCAATCTTTAAAGTTTAGGCATATACAGGCAAGTGGATTGAGGTCCAGATTTAGGTGTAGTGTAGAGTTGAGAAAGGCTATAGTCTTGCGCCAAAACCTTAACACCTTAGTGCAGGACCAAAAACAATGAAAGAATTTGGCGTTGACCATAGAACATTTGTAGCAAGAGCCAGGGTCTGAGGTAGACATATGTCTTCTTTGTGCTGGGGAGATATAAATCCTGTGTATAGATTTAAAGTGCACTTCTTGAAGATAAGATGATTGGAGTGTTTTCATAATTTTCGGAAACTGGAAGGTATTAATAATCTCGGCACCTGTAATCCCAGGGATGTCGGCACTCCAAGCAGACACAAGGTTAGTTATACCAAATTCATTTACTGAACTTGTTAGGAGAGCATACAACATCTTGGTTGAGGATTTTTGACTATTGTAAGATTTAAAGATAGCGTCCAGAGGGTGAATAGCTTTAAGTGAGGAGCTTAGTGAAGATAGTGACATTGTATAATGTCTAGCTTGTAGATATAAATAAAAGTGGGAGTTAGGGAGATCATAGGTGTCTTTTAGGGTGGAGAAGGTAAGTATATGGCCTCCAGGATCAAAGAGTTTCGATGCTAGATTAAGGCCTTTTTGGGACCATTGGCGGAAGATTGGATTAGTTAGGGAGGGTTGGAAATTGGGGTTGCCCCATAATGGACAGAAAGGTGAGTATGTGTGTGGGAATTTGAGGTTTTTACTCAGCTTGATCCAGCTATTGTATGTGGTTTTAAATAAAGAGTGATTTGCGATGTGTGGAGGTATTAAGTGGGCAGGTGTGTGTAATAAAGCTCCTGGAGAAAATGGATAAAATAAGGATTGTTCAAGCGCCTTATCAGTGAATTTTGAGGTTTCCATAAGCCAATCTGCTATTATCCTGAATTGAGTCGTGATAGAATACAGTGCAAAATTTGGAATGCTGAGTCCACCGTTTGACTTTGGTTTGTATAGCTTTTTTAGGGCTAATCTAGGACGTTTGCCCTGCCATAAGAACTGTGAAATCCTTTTCTCGAGGGTGCTAAGGTCTTGTTTGGATATGACACACGGTAATAATTGTAAGGGGTAGTATATTTTTGGAAAAATTACACTTTTCAATATTGCTGCTCTACCTAGTAGCGATAGAGGGAGTTTTGACCACCCATCTAGTTGAGAATAGATTTTTGTAAGAAGGGGGGGGAAGTTAGCTGAATATAAGGAGTGAGATTCGTTAGTGATCTGTATACCTAAATATTTAAGCTGAGAGGTTTTAATGCGAAATTGGGACAGTATCGGTAAGGATTGGAAGTCAGGAGATTGCTTAGATATGGGGAGAATTTCGGACTTAGCAAAATTAATTTTATAACCTGCTATCGAGCTGAAAGTTGATATTATCTCTAAAATCACTGGGAGGGATTTGACGGGGTTAGATATGAAGAGTAACATGTCGTCTGCAAAGAGGGACACTTTCAATTCCAATGAGGAGACGTTAATGCCGGTGAAATCTAATGCGGATCTAAGGGCGATAGCTAAAGGTTCGATCGCTATATCAAAAAGGAGTGGTGACAAGGGGCACCCCTGTCGAGTTCCCTTCTGAATTGGAAAGGGGGAAGACAGGAATCCATTGCATGAGATTTGTGAGGATGACATTGTGTATAGTGTTCTAATAAAAGAGATAAAAGTGGGAGGAATGCCAAATCTCTCCATAGTGAGGAACAAGTGGGACCAGTGTACTAGGTCAAATGCTTTTTCTGCATCAATTGATAGAATTGCTTTTCCACTGGACTCACCTGTTCCTTCACTACCCATGTGTACTGCTGCCAGAACCTTACGGATATTTGTAAGTGAATGTCTGCCCTTGATGAATCCTGTTTGGTCGTGGTGTATTATTGAAGGGAGGATAGGGTTGAGGCGGGTGGCTAAAATTTTTGTAAGGAGTTTGTAGTCAGAATTTAATAAGGAGATGGGTCTGTATGAAGCAGATAGTGCAGGATCTCTATCGGGTTTGAGTATTAGTTTGATAATTGCCGAATTAAAATAGGGAGGAAGGGCTGCATTGAAGAGAATAAAATTAAAGACTGATACTAAAATTGGGGCTATACGTTTGTCAAATAATTTATAAAAATCTCCATTGAAGCCATCTGTTCCTGGTGCTTTCGCTGATTTTAGAGTTTTTATGGCCTGAATGACTTCAATTAGAGTGATCGGTTGTGTTAACAGATTATTAGAATCTTTAGGAGCTTGGGGGTATGTAAGAGTGTCCCATAAGGATCGGGGGGAATTAGGAGTTGGAGGAGTTCTAGAAGGGTCAATATTCGAGGGTGTCTGAGGGTGCGAATATATGTCTGTATAATAGTGTTGCATGTTTTGGGAGATCTGTTTGTTGGATGTGGTATGTGTGCCATCCGATTGGATTAGGGGGTGTACTGTCATAGGGGGTCTAGTCCCGTTAAGAATGTTGGTCAATAACTTACTAGTTTTGTTTCCATATCTATGAAAGCGGTAATTAGAGTAGAATTGTGATTTGTCTGATAAGGTTTGGAGGGTTTCCTCAAATTTTATTTTAGCTGCTAGGTATATGGACTTGTTGGCAGGGGTGGGTAGTAAGCTATAATTTGAGTAGGCTTCTGTGAGGGATTGTTGGAGTATGAGGTAAGATTTAGAACCATTCTGTTTTTCTTTAAATTCAAAGTTTAAGATGGAACCTCTCAAAACTGCTTTTGCAGACATCCAGTATAGCGGTGGATTAGTGGCTAGGTGTTGTTTGTTATTTTCGTGATATTCATCCCAGGAGTGTACTACATGGTTAATGAATCTAGGAATTTTAGTAAGGTGCGCCGGGAATCTCCAGGTCTTATGTGTAGATCTCTCATTTTGAGTTTTAACTGTAAGCCATACCAGTGCATGGTCAGATAAGATGATTGGTTCTATACCTGAATCCAGGACTTGGGAGAATAAATTATTAGAGAGAGTGACATAGTCTATCCGGGATAAGGAGTGGTGTGCGGAAGATAGACAAGTATAACCTCTGTCTGTGGGGTGTAGGGCCCTCCAGACATCAATTAGTTGTAGAGTCCACAGGATCGTGGGGATACCTAATTTTGGTAGTGATTGGTGGGATCTTCTAGCATGAGATCTGTCCAAATGTGGGTGTGAGATCAGGTTGAGATCTCCGCCCATAATGAGATTATTAGAAGAAAAGGGTAATAATTTACGGAGTATCAGTTGAAAGAAAGCTTTAGAATAGGAGTTAGGGGCATAGATTGAGCATAAGGTATAGATGTTAGAGTATAATTTTATGGTGACAATGGCATATCTGCCCTCTGGATCGCAATCAGATGATATAATCTCTAGTGGGAGTGATTTAGAGACCAAGATTGCTACTCCTCTGGATTTTGAGTTAAGGGAAGAAGAGGCTAACAGGCACCAATTAAGCATTTGTAGTTTGAGTGTTTCCGGATGTGTAAGGTGCGTCTCCTGAATAAATGCAATATCCAGTTTTTGTCTATTTAAATATATTAATACCTTGCGTCGCTTGGCTGGAGTGCCAAAACCCCCAGCATTCAGAGAGCCAACCCGCAATGAAGTTACGTCAGCGTGTGGCATGTAGTTAATCCCGGGGAGGGGAACATCCTAAGGAACTCGCAGCAAATCCTGTAGTGGAAAGGGGAACATATAGGGGAAGAACAAGAGGAGTGGGGGGGACAAGACAAAAGAGATAGAAAGGAGCGTAGGCATATCAGAGTTACATACCTCATATTTACAGCTGTATCCGCATGCGTGGATGCGCGATACTTCCGCAAATAGGAGAGAAAGGAATATAAAAACAAAACACTAAACATAGTGTTTAAATTTAACAAAACATCATAACGGAGCATAACAGGTGCATCAATACCCTAATATGGACATCATAATTGTCAGACCTCTTACGTATGTCATTAGGATAGTGTATATCCTGATCCTTCCATATCTATATTACCTCAGGACTAGCCTAAATAGTCAGGCATAAGGGGTATTAGCTGCCAGAGAGGGTTGAGAATTTTGTGGAAGAGATCGAGGGGTATAACATAACTAGGTGAGCATCCTGTGGGAAGCTGCATAGCTGAAGTGGAGGAGGAGTAATCATTTAGGAGAAGAGGTTATACAGCGGTATATACAAAGGTATATATATAATCTGTGAGGTGGACTGTCAATGAGAGTCATTGGGAGCAGGTGGTATATCGGATATATCGTCGGCTTGAGACTGGTGATCCTCGTTCAAGAATGCTCGTGCATCTTCCGGTGTGTTAAAATCATAATGATTGTCTGAGAAGAATATGCGCAAATGCGCCGGGTACATGAGGGCAAATTTCTGTTTAGCTGAGGCCAATTCAGAGCATACTGGAGTAAAGGCTTTTCTAGCTCTCGTGAGCTCTACTGAGAAGTCTTGGAATAGATGTATGCGTTTGCCTTCCCATGAGAGGTTTTGTATCTGACGAGAGGCCTTCCAAATAGCTACCTTGTGAAGGTAGTTAAGGCATTTAAAGATAACTACACGCGGTCTCTTTTCATGTGGCTTAGGAATAGGGCCGATTCTGTGTACCCTCTCAATTATTAAGTCTTTGCATTCTGACTCAATTTTTAGCATTTGAGGAAGTGTAGCAGATACAAAGGAGAGCAGGGCTGGGCCTTTAACGGATTCCGGTATTCCTACCACTCTTATATTTGATCTCCTGGAGCGATTCTCTATATCATCTACTTTGTTCCACAGTTGGTGGTTTTCCTTCTGTAGATTTAAAATATTTCGCTGAGCCTCTGACATATCGTGACAGACTGACGCTACACGGTGTTCTGTGTCAGTAACTCTTCCCTGCAAGTGGTGTAACTGTTGTGTGATGTCCGCTACAGCCTGTGTTAGCAGGGGGGTCATAGTGCTTTTAATAGCGTCTACTATGTCCTGGTAAGTCGCTGGGGAGTCTGGCGGGCGACGTACCTTTGGAGAGTTTGCATCATCTGCTGCTTCAGCTGCAGCTTTCTTTGAGGCCGGTACACTGTGAGCCGTTTCAGCGTCCGGCGCCATTGTGGGGTCCGCACGGCGTTTCTCCTGACGGCCCGGCGGGTGTTTAGCGGCAGGCGGTGAGGCCAGGAATTTCTCCATCAGGGGGAGAACGGTGTAGGAAGGTCGGGTAGCGAGGCTGTGGAGGCTCCAGGAGCCGTTAATAGTTATATAATGCCGGGTATTGTGCGGAGGAGCACGATCACGCTGTGCTCTGCATGCAACCGGAAGCGGAAGTCGAGATAATATGGTTCTGTATCATTTTACATAGATGTAAAATCTTCTGTGGCTACTAAAATTTCAGCTGTTATTTTGTAATCTTAAACTGCTAACAAGGAGTTACAGAACTAAGGGGGACATGTACTAAGCAGTGATAAAAGTGGAGAAATGAGCCAGTGGAGAAGTTGCCCATGGCATTGACGTAACATTTATAATTTGCATACTATAAAAGTATACAGAGGTGCTGATTGGTTTCCACGGGCAGCTTCTCCACTGGCTCACTTCTCCACTTTTATCACTGCTTAGTACATGTCCCCCTAAAAGTTTGAGACAATAGAAATCCAGTACAACAGATGCTGAAATAACAAAATATTTTTTGGTATTTTCTTGAAGTAGATTCAGTGGATTATTCAATAATATTGGCCCTCATTCTGAGTTGTTCGCTCGCAAGCAGCTTTTAGCAGCATTGCACACGCTAAGCCGCCGCCTACTGGGAGTGAATCTTAGCTTAGCAAAATTGCGAACGAAAGATTCTCAAAATTGCGAATAGAAATTTCTTAGCAGTTTCTGAGTAGCTCGGGACTTACTCTGCCACTGCGATCAGTTCAGTCAGTTTTGTTCCTGGTTTGACGTCACAAAAACACCCAGCGTTCTCCCAGACACTCCCCGGTTTCTCCAGCCACTCCCGCGTTTTTCCCAGAAACGGCAGCGTTTTTTCACACACTCCCAGAAAACGTCCAGTTTCCGCCCAGAAACACCCACTTCCTGTCAATCACACAACGATCACCAGAACGAAGAAAAAAACCTCGTAATGCCGTGAGTAAAATACCAAACTTCTTAGCAAATTTACTTGGCGCAGCCGCAGTGCGAACATTGCGCATGCGCAGTTTGCGGAAAATCGCTGCAATGCGATGAAAAAGAACGAGCGAACAACTCGGAATGAGGGCCATTGCCAATACAGTACATGTGAATCTAAAGTACATTAGGCAGATAAAACCTTCAAGCTGATTTTTTTTAGTAGCAGATTTGCACTATTGAGCAACATTAGTAAATAAAACTACTGTACTTCAGCATTTGGCCATCAGAACAGGTTTATTTTTATCAAATGGTATCAAAATGAGTATCCCGATTGTCCCACAGATGCTTAGTCCTAGGACACAGAAGCGAATCACAGAAACAGGCAGGAGGCATCTTTTCGACTGTTCAAATAATTGCTACCCAATGTTCTGTTAATTGCTTGCTGAAATCTCAGAAAAACACATTGAAAAACATAGACAATAACTTTAGGTGATCTTCCAAAAAATGTTTAAATATTTAAAATCATGTTGTTTGTAATGTCAATTTTTTTTTATTTTTAAATCAATGTGATTCACAATACCCAAAAGCTTGCAAAGACAACATTGTCTGTAATTACCTGCTCCAAAATCAATTTTATATTATTTTTAAATTTATACTGCCTTGGTCTGCCTGCTTGAAAGCAGCTATTTTCCCTCATCGTGGGGTATATTTACTAAAATTCGTATTTGTCCCGATTTGGAGAGAGATTCATCACGAATGACATCGAAAGTGTAATTTTGCAACTTTTTGAATTTGTTACGCCTCATTTACTAAGCTGTCGTATTTTTTTTTTCCTGTTGTCCGATGTCGATGTCATTCGTATTTTTGTAAGGTATAATGCTGCCGATTTAGTGGTTTGTCGGCCGTGTTCTGAGGTTTTTGTTACGACTGCGTCACATTTCGGTTACGGCAGTGTTTATCCGTTCCCGGCCGCGTTTTTTTTCTAAGTTTCGATTTTGTCACTCGTCCGTGATTGGTTTGATTCGTGATGGAGGAGTGTCTGTGCTCATTACTATAAAAACGCCCCAAACCGGCCGCACCTCGTGGGTTTAGCTAGTGGAGAGGAGAGAGGAAGGTGTGTTAGGAGTTGGTGAGTTTTGTGGAGTTTGTGGAGGATTTGAGGCGGAGTTTTGCGATTGTTGAGTGCTGTACTGTGTGTGTAAGTAGTCTTGTCATACTAGTTGTGTAGTTATTTAAAAGTCTGTCTAGTTTTTTGTCTTTGTTTTTTTTTTACGTCTATTGTCATTGTTTGTGAGTGAGTGAGTGAGTGAGTGTGTGTGTGTTTGGTGTGTCGTGTGTAGTGGTAGTGGAGGAGTGTGTTAATTGTTTTTTTTTCTCAGTGTTATTTGTTGTTTGTCCTGATTATGTCCCAGTCAGAGGTGAGTGTGGTGGAGGAGGTGAGTGAGAGGGAGGAGGTGAGTGAGGTGGAGGAGGTGAGTGAGAGGGAGGAGGTGAGTGAGGTGGAGGAGGTGAGTGAGAGGGAGGAGGTTAGTGAGGAGGAGGGGGAGGTTGCTGCAGCGGCTTCCACTAATAGTGATAGTGATGGTGTTGTGGCTCCGCAGCCACGCACCACTACAAAGACGGGCTGCAATGTTAAGTTCAGTTACGCTGAAAATATGGCTCTGGTGCGGGAGCTGATGAGGCATCATCGCCAGTTGTTTGGGCATGATGCTGCAAAGGTGTCGACACGCAGGAAGACTGTTCTGTGGGGGAAGGTCATTGCGGCTGTGAATAGTGAGGGTGTGGTGAGGCGGACCGAGGACACCTGTCGTAAGCGCTTCTACGACATCAAGCGCCGTGTGAAGGCGAAGATGGCGAAGGAGGCTAAATCAGCCCGCGAAACCGGGGGTGGACACCCCTTCCGAGCGTCTTATCGAGATTGGGAGGAGCCTGTTCGTACGCTGATTCCGCTTGAAGTGGTTGGTGCAACTCATGTCCGGGATTCGGATCGGCCAAGGCAGGATGGTGAGTTTGTTTAATTTTTTTTATGTAATTTAAACATCTGTGCTTTGTCCTTAGTTGTGTGAAATGTCTTTGCGCTAATTGTGATTGTTATTTGGTTCTTTCTTCTAATGTGTTGGTGAGGTAGTGCAGGCCTGGGCAACCTGTGGCTCTCCAGCTTTTGTAAAACGACAAGTCCCATCATGCCTTGCCACAGTTTTGCAATTAGTGAATGCAAAATGTGTTGCCGGGCATGCTGGGATGTGTAGTTTCACTACATCTGGAGAGACACAGGTTGGCCAGGGCTGATGTAGTGTTACTCTCAATTCTGTTTTTTTTTTTGCCTTATGTATTGTCAATGTTTCTGGTTGGGTTTGCCTTTTTCTGGTGTCTGTTTTTCCAAGTAAATGTTAGTCGGTGTATTTTAATGAAGTGTGATTACTGTGTTTTATGCATATGTTTATATTTTAACATTTTCAATGGACGTATGTTTATTTTGTGTTGTTCTGGGTTGTCATTTGTGTTGATTATGTGTATTTTCATGCATTTGTTGTTTTGATGTTTTCAATTTTGTGCAGATATTTGTGGCTACTGTTTTCTTGTTAGCGTCTAAAATTGGTAACTTAGCGTGCAATATTGTGGCTGTGTAAAGCTACGACGTTTGGGTTTTAAGTAGTATAATTTTGTGGATTATGCGCCTTTGTGTATGCATTGTTTGGTGAAATTGTTTAGCATTTAAAGTATACACACCCAATGAAGTCATGCATTCAAGGCTAAGCATCGTTTAGTTTAATTCTCAGCAGGTACCACATATGTTTACATCCCAATAAGTATTTGGCATAAACATATCAACCAAAGAGTATGTTCATATCGACATTCTTCATATTTCTACAGTACGCCGGAGAAGCAGCACAGCCAGGCCACATCCAACATTGCCTAGAGATGCAGATGGTGGCAATGCAGGTAAGATTTAACTGAAACCACATATTCTGCAAACACATAGAAACACAAAATGTTAATGATTATCTTATCACATAGGTTCTTCGGCTAATCCACCTCCACTAAGGCGCCCATCACAGGGCTCGGTTACTGTGGCTACGAGGCCACCCAAGAGGCCCCATCTTGAGGCTCAAGCTCCAGCACCAGCATCACCACCGCAACGGCGCATCTCCGCAGTGTCGGCCGTGCCACCACTCGCTCTTTTGGCTAGCCCCCAAAGTGAGGATCCACAATCCCCTCAGTTGTCTGGTGAGTAAACCTAAAAATTACATGTAAATAAGTTAAAAAACAGTGGTGTAGATTTATTAACCTGGAGAAGGCATAAGGAAGTGAAAAACACTGATATGTGCAAGATGATAAAGGCAGCAGTACAAAATAAACACAACTGTTAATGTACATATTGGAGCTGTTTGCCTTGTGCTTTTAGCACCTTGCACATATCACTGATTTCTCACTTCCTTATGCCTTCTCCAGGTTTATACATCTGCACCACTGTTAGTACTGAAAAACAAAAAAAACAAATGACCAGTCATACTTGCAATAATAAACAACAACAAGCAGATGGTGTTAAGGTATTTTTAGACGGTTCATTATCATATGTGATGTTGGCCATATCAACACATTTTTGCAATTCTTTTTTTGGCCAAAAAAACCCCATAAATGTTAAGTCTCATCCAATTGTTTTGCATGGCCAAAAACACCACTTCTAAACATAGGGCACCTTAAAACTTTTTCACCCATTGTTAATGTGTACATTTTAGACCACTATATTAGATAACGTTTTGGCCAGACCACTGACTGCCTTGAACAATGTATGAGTGTATTGGTCAACACATTTATTGTTTTGTGTGTGTTGTTCCAAAGTTAGCTTCATACCCAATATGTAAATGTAGTACTTTGTATTTGTTAGAGTTCTTCGTGTTTAAACAGTAATTATGGCTCTGAATCCTACTATTTCCACAAACTTTAAACAACTGAGTAGTGAACGTTAGAAGCCACATCTTTTAAATAAAAGGTGACCAACGTAGTTAAGTTTAGGCCACAATCTATTTAGCTATTACATTAATATTAAGAAATAATGCATGTTGACGTAAAGCTATCGTAAGACCAATGCTACATATGTACTAAATAGTGGCTGTCTTCAACCCCATACAGACCCAGGCATCATGACCGAGGATGTCCAGCAGGACCGTGACCAGGAGACCTTCACACTCCACCTGCAGCCCATCGATCCGACACAGCCAAACATGCCTCAGGACATACCCCAACCACCCCAAACATCCCAAAGCCCCCAATTGAGCACAACACAAGGCCACACACAAATGGGCCCTGAGTTTTGGAGCCGTTGGTCCTCACAACAGGCACAACACTACGCGTGCCTCACCACCCACAGCCAATACCTGTCAAGTCTGCCCCATCATTTGCCTAGACTGAGTCGCAACTCAAGCAGACTTATAGTGCAGGTGGGCCGGATTGCGAACTCCATGGAACAGATGAGGGCAGACAACACCCAAATGCACTCAAACCTACAACGCATCTTGGATGATCAGCAGCGCCAGCAACAAACACTCATCCAGATCATCCAACATAATCAAATGATCAATGATAATCTCTCAAGAATGATCGCAAACAACACTGCCGCTAATACGCAGCTCACAGCAAGTTTGAACAATCTTAGCCAAAGCCTAAGTGTGTTGGTCTCACACCATGTGACATCGAGCTCGGGGACAACAACACCAAGCCACACCCCAGTTCAATCCCCAGTTCGACGCTCAAGTCGAAGCCGCGCCAACGAGCCTGCACAATCCTCCGCACCCAGCACCCAAAAAAAAAAAAGATAATAATGCATGGCCAGAATATGGTGACCATTTAATTTTTTTCAGTTTTTGTTGTGCCTAAATTGGTGTGTTAAAAAAAATAAATTGTTAACAGAATATGTGTATTGCTTAATTAGCAACACAAACAACCTCCACATTAGTGTCTAGGGCCAGATGTGTATTGCTATAAATATATTGCCTACCCCTAGGTGTCCTCAGCTCAACGTATGTCTAATCTATGACACCCAGCACATTGGCCATGGCCGCAAGATCACATAAAGCTACCCTGACTGCATGCCACTGCGACTCCTGGGTAGGGAAGCAGAGAGAGGCATCTATGTGGCCAGCCAAAACATCCAAAACCTGAGTGGCCATTCCAAAATTAAAGGTGAGTGTCATGACCTGTAAGCAATACAATACTGTGTTCTATTACATTACAGAAGCAACACTTAGACGTAGACGTGTATGTATGTGTTAACTCACCTGAATTACATATTTTAAAAAGGTAACCTGTGAGATACTAATTACATCGGCAGTCACAGCCTGGAAGCTGCCAGTAGCCAGAAAGTGCAACACAGGCAGGAGTTTGTGCAGGCCTGAGACAGAGCGAGAGCGTACTGTCTCAGGGTCTAGGTTCAGTTTGACAAGGTCATACAGAGTGAAAATATTATTTACATTTAGTCTGCTCATCTGTATAACATGGTCATCAACAATTTTGTTATCGTTTAAACGCCCACTAAAAAAACAAGCCATGGCCAGCCTACGCGGAACATGTACAACCTGCTGACCCTGTTGATTTTCCTGGCCTGGGTTTATTGTAGCCTCATGGAGCAGTGTCAGGTATCCCCCAGCAAACAGTACAGCAGTACTAGACACAGTAGCAGCCATTTCAGATTGAGAGAGTTGAAAAATGTGTTGGGGCCCCTTTTAAAGGTCCAAAAAGTCAGGTGTGACTAATGTAGAATTGACAACACATGTAAACACGCTTCTCAAAAGCAGGTCTACTTTTTTTTAGGCTTTTTGTACGATTAGTAATTTTTTGCGGCCGCAATTCCATTTTCACGGTAGAAATTACAAATACGAATGCTTAGTAAATGACGAGTTCTATATCTAAACAGCCGCGTTTGACCGATGGTGTATTAATTCGTACTTTTACTACACAGCCGTAATAAAAATACGAATGCCCTCATCACTGCCGTGATTTGAGTTTAGTAAATTCCCGAGATGACACTTTGAAGAAAAAACACCATCTCGGTCAAAATCGGGACCTTAGTAAATATTCCCCCTTGCCTCCATACTTTTACAAAATATGCCTGACCTTTAAAAGGTCCAGCAACCCCTTAAGTTGTCTTTGCTACTACATTTTTTCCATATCCCTACAATTTTTCCATACCACATAGATTGTAGGACATACATCAGATTTCACTTGTCACCTCCTATGTGGGAAGGGTGGAGTTAAAAACAGAAAGGTTGACATGAATAGTGGATGTGTTATGAAAGTAACACAATGAGAAGGGGAATGGGGAGATGTATTTCTAGGGAGTATTTGAAGCTTTGCAGGCTAGGGGAGTAGTCTTGTAGAGAGACTGGATATGGGGATGAAGGACAGGGAGGCATCAAGAATGCTGACCAGGCAGTGGAATTGGGGACAGTGGAGATTAATTATGTTATTAACTGTGAGAGAGGTCTGGAAAGGGATGAAGATTTTGGAGTCAGGTAAGATAATAAATTCAATTTTGGCCAAGTGACATCCAGGAGGTGATGGTAGAGAGGCAGCTAGGTGCCCAAGGGCTCTATTTACTAAGCCTTGTAAAGAGATAAAGTAATGGCAAGCAGCTCCTAACTGCCATGTTACAGGCTGTTTTTGAAAAATAACAGTTATTAACTGATTGACTGGTACTTTATTGCTGTAAATCTTATCTCTCTCCAAGGCTTAGTACAGAGAACCATGGGCCTAATTCAGACCTGATCACTAGGCTACTTTTTCGTACAGTCTGCGATCAGGTCTGAACTGCGCATGCGTATGCACCGTATTGCGCAGGCGCGTTGGTCAGCAGCGACGGGGAGCACCGGGTAGTGACGGATGGTGCGAGACAAGCGATCGCACAGGCGATCTCAAGGTGACAGGAAAAGGCCATTTGTGGGTGGCAACTGACCATTTTCAAGGCGTGTCCGGAGAAACGCAGTAGGGACCAGGCGTTTGAAGGGAGGGCTTCAGACGTCAGCTCCGGCCCCGATCATCACACTGGAAGAGTAAGTCCTGGGCAAACTTCTTTTTGTGCAGCTCTCCTGCACATGCGATCCCACTTCTGCACAGCGATTTCCCCCTCCCCCTGTAAGCGACAACTACCTGATCACAGGGATGCAATAAACGCACCCTAGAGATCAGGTCTGAATTAGCCCATATATGTGAGCAGGAAGATGGCAGGGGATTATACATAGATTTGGGTAGTGTTAGTGAAGAAGTGATGTTGAAGGCCAAACGAGCTGATAAAGTCATAGATGGTATGCACATTTCCCTCTCCTATTTCCTTTTGTGCCTATATTCAGGGAAATACAGTACTTTAATTAATTACACAGAAAAAAAATAAAACCCCTGTGCGAAGATAATTACTTTTTCAAACTGATTTAAGGATCAACATTTCTCAAGTGTTTGAAGAACTAGATAAATTAAAGAAGCACATGATTTGGATAGATTCTAATATCTGCTTTCTTTCAGGATGGGAACTGATGGGAAGTAGATACAATGGGTGTCCAATTTATTCCTTCAACATACTATATTTCAAAATCCCTCCATTGCTAAAGATATTTGGGAGATGTTCTAATAAAAAATAGGATTTTCCCAAATTGAAGTAAAGGGATATAAATAGATTTAATTTGATGTCTTCTTGAAACTAGAGATGAGCGGGTTCGGTTTTCAGAGAACCAAACCCCCCTGAAATTCACGCTCCGAGCCCAGATCCGAGTCTGGCTCGGGACTTCCCACCAGACTCAGATCCCAGAATGAGGCGACGCATCATAATCCTGCTGTTGGATTCTCGCTGGTTTTGGATTCCATATAAAGAGCAGCGCATTGCTAGCATTTTCACTCCGAACTTGTCTTTCTCTGTGGGTGGTGGCATCAGGTGGGGTCAGTGTGTACTCTCTAGGGGTGCTGTCCTGTCACTGTGGTGTCCCTGTGATATTAGGGGTGCTGTCCAGGCTGTCACTGGTGTTTCATATGCTTTTAGGGGTGCTGCAGCTGTACATGGGTGTTGCTGTCCTGGCTCTCACTGTGCTGTACAGGGGCACTGTCCTCCTGTATGTTGTAAAAATACAGGGGTGCTGGCCCTGTCTTGTATGCTATTAAAAATTCAGGGGTGCAGTGAAAATAAATGTACACTGGCCCTGTCTTGTATGCTGTAAAAATGCAGGTATGCTGTGAAAATAAGTGTACACTGGCCCTGTCTTGTATGGTGTAAAAATTCAGGGGTGCTGGGAAAATAAATGTACACTAGCCCTGTCTTATATGCTGTAAAAATTCAGGTGAGCAGTGAAAATAAATGTACACTGGCCCTGTGTTGTATGCTGTAAAAATTCAGGGGTGCTGTGAATATAAAGGGGTGCTGACCCTGTCTTGTATGCTGTAAAATTACAGGGGTGTAGTGAAAATACAGGGGTGATGGCACTGTCCTGAATGCTGTAAAATTACAGGGCTGCTGTGAAAATAAATGTACACTGGCCCTGTCTTTTATGATGTAAAAATTAACGGGTGCTGGGAAAATAAAGGGGCACTGTTCTGTGTGCTGTAATAACAAAAGGGTGCTGTCCTATGAAATGGTGAACAAAAATTTGGAGGAAAAAATAGTGAAAGATCAGGAACCACTTCCGGTTCCTAGTACTAGTGCTGAAGCTGCTGCTGCCACCAGTCATGACATTGATGATCTATGTCCATCAACGTAATCTGCTAAGGCCAATGCCCAATGTCATAGAGGGCATGTAAAATCCAAAAAGCAAAAATTAAGCACCAAAAAAATAAAAAAAATCTGATAAGAAACGTAAAATTGACAATATGCCATTCACGACACAAAGTAGCAAGGAAAGGCTAAATCCTTGGCCTATGTTCATGACAAGTGGTTCATCTTCTCATGATGATAGAAGCCCTCTTCCCTCTTGAAAAATTAAAAAAATAATGCTTGTTAAAGGAAAAAATAACTGTGCATTCAGAGATATCACAAATCCCAAGGAGTGTCCGCGGTTGTGATGTCTAGGCCTGACCTTTCCAAGATTGTATGGGAAGAGGCTCCCACCACCATTTGCATGCCCCCTGCAAGTGCTGGGACGAGCACCGCCAGTCCAGTTGCTGATATGGAGATTGAGGATGTCACTGTAGAAGTACTCCAGGATGAGGAGGATATTGGTGTAGCTGGTGCTGAGGAGGAAGTTGACAGTGAGGATTCTGATGGTGATGTGGTGTGTTTGAATAAGGCACCAGTGGAGACAGTCGTTGGCCATGGGATGAAAAAGCCCATTGTCATACCTGGGCAAAATACAAAAAAAAAACACCTCTTCAGTGTGGAATTATTTCTCCACAACTCTGGACAACAGCTGTCAAGCCATCTGTTGCCTTTGTTAATCCATAATAAGTAGGGATAAGGACATTAACCACTTAGGAATATCCTCCATTATATGTCACCTGCAGCGCATCCATCATAAGTCATTGTCAAGTTCAGAAACTGTGGGTAATAGCGTAAGCAGTCCACTGACACCTAAATAATGTGGTTTGTTTGAATATTATTTCTCCATGAGGATGAGGATGTAAACACTGAAGGGGCGGGGAAATCTGAGGATGAGGATGACATCTTGCCTCTGTAGAGCCAGTTTGTGCAAGGAGATATTATTTGCTTATATTTTGGTGAGGGCCCAAACAAACCAGTAATTTCAGCCACAGTCGTGTGGCAGACCCTGTCGCTGAAATGATTAGTTTGTTAAAGTGTGCATGTCCTGTTTATTTAACATAAGGGTGGATGGGAGGACCAAAGGACAATTCCATATTGCACATCTTTTCTTTGTCTGCCACATCATTCCAGGGGTGCTGCCCTACATGGGGTGCTGCCCCTCTACCCTATCAGTCCAGGGGTGCTGCCCCACTGCTGTTTAAGCCCAGGGGTGCTGTTGCCTGTCTGCTGTGCTGTGTAATTCTCCAGGAGTACTGCCTATGCTGTATAAATCCAGCAGTGCTGCCTATCTGCTGTATTAGTCCAGAGGCGCTGTTGTATAATTCCAATGGTGCTGCTGTACTTGATGCTAGGTTTAAATTAAAGCATAGAGCAGAATATGAAACAAGCTTAATCATCACAAATAGATTGTGGACATGGAAATTGTGGACATGGAAATTGCAATTTTGATGAAGTGTTTTCCAATGAGACCACATTTGTGGCCAAAGTCAGTCAGATTTAGAAGAGACAGACTCATAATCCAGCATAACTGCTGGAGAAAACTATATTTTCCAAACACACCTATATTTATATGTCTGCCATTTATTTCCAGGGGTGCCCTGTCTGAACCCACTCATCTGCATCTTCTAGTGTGCACTGTGTACCCAGAATTAGAGAGAGGTTCTTCTCAACTATTTCATGTTAGGGACTCACTCAAATGAATGGTTCCAATTTGTCAACCTTAATTTTGATTTATTATTATTAATGTTCCACATTTTGGGATTATTTATTTACAAAATACGCATTTGTTGTACAGAGTTCTTTTCCTAAGGGCTGCATAAATGTTTTCTCCTTAATAATTGTGCAATGTAAGGGCTGCATAGGGTAATCGCAAGACCTTGCGGTGTTAGAAGAACAGAGTTTCAGTGATCTTGCATTGCATCTGCTTTCCATTGCACTGCAGCACTAGATGGGCCAAGAGCTCCCGTAAGGCACAGTTACTGAATAAGGCCCAGTATGGAGTCTCATGGTGGCTTACAGTCAGGAAGATGTCTGGCTTGCCAGGCTGAGGCATGCTGTGGGCACAGAGGTTAGCATTGCTTCCTCCCACAGTCCTACAAATAGTATGAAATGAGTTTCAACTGTAGAGTGGTAAGCTCCACTAGGGAAGGGGCTCAATAACAAAAAAATCACTGCACAGTCCTGCTTAGTACTGTACCAAACCCACTCGAACTCAACTTGCCCCATCCAGGGCTGCTGTGGGGACTCACGAGGGGCTGCTAGAACATCTAAGGGGCTGCTTTATTTAAAAAAAATATATAAATATAAAATAAACAAGACACACAGGTATGCTCACCTGCATGTAACTGGGACGCACAGGTATCCTCACATGCGTGTAACTGGAAGCTGTGAAAAATAAAAATAAGGCATCTGCCACAAAATATGTAAATAAAAATGCAATAAAAAAAATGGAAAAAAAGAAACCCATGAGATTTTCACAAAATTAGTCTCCAGACTCCGTGGAGGGGGAAAGCCTGTGTGTTGTTTCTGATTGCTTGTACCTCTCCAATTTTTAATCACCTTCTAGACACTGTCCTCTTCCTCTTGCTTTTTCTCATAATGTGAAAAGTAATCAAAGAAGGAAGTGGTATGTTTGTAGCTAGCTATGATTTGGAGAACTTGGCAAGCTTTTTCCAGGGGGACCACCTGTCGCTGAAATGATTAGATTAATGAGGGTTTATTAAACTGTGCATGTCCTGTTTAAACAATTTAAGGGTGGGTGGAAGGCCCCAAGGACAATTCCATCTTGCACCTCTTTTTTCTCTTTGCATTATATGCTCTTTGGGGCCTAGTTTTTAAAACTGCCATCCTGCCTGCCACTGCAGTGCCACTCCTAGATGGGCAGGTGTTTGTGCCGCCCACTTGTGTCGCTTAGCTTAGTCCATCTACCTCGGTGCAACCTTTTGGCCTAAAAACAATATTTTGAGGTGTGAGGTGTTCAGAATTGACTGAAAATGAGTGGAAACAAATGTTATTGAGGTTACTAATACTATAGGATCAAAAATACCCCCATATTATGTGATTTTAGCTGTTTTTATGTTTTTTCAAAAAATTCCAGATCCAAAACCAAAACCCAAAAGGGTGGTTTTGGCAAAACCAGTCCAGATCCAAAACATGAACGGAGATCCAGATCCAAAACCAAAACACAAAACCCGAAAAATCTCCGCCGCACATCTCTAGTTAAAACCCTTAAAGTTGACGTGTCTGATTTCCACCTCAGATCTGAAGTTGATAGGCAGTGTTTCCTGGGTACATGTGAGTGCTGAGACCTTGCTAAACAGACCAATTGTTATGTGTCCCAGAAGATGGATGCCACAAAATATAATTTTTTGAGAAAGAAGGGTATTTAGTACAAAGTGTTATTTAGGGGTATATTCAATAAGAGTCGGGTCCATTCCGACATGCAGTTGTCGGAATGGGTGTAGTACGGTATGCCAGCGCTCGAGCTCCCAGCGACCAGCATACCGGCGCCGGGAGCCCGACCGCCGGCATACCGACAGCGTGGCAAGCGCAAAGGAGCCCCTGCGGGCTCGCTGCGCTCGCCACGCTGCGGGCACGGTGGCACGCTACGCACGCCACACTATTTTATTCTCCCTCCAGGGGGGTCGTGGACCCCCACGAGGGAGAATAGCTGTCGGTATGCCAGGTGTCGGGATTCTGGCGCCGGTATACTGTGCGCCGGGATCCCGACATTCGGCATACTGAAGACCACCTGTCGGAATGGACCCGACAACCCCTATTCAAAGAGTGGCCAAATCCGACTGTCGGATTTGGCCGTTCCCGGTTTCCTGACCTGCTGCTGCTGTCAGCGACTGCCGGGTGCGCTGACAGCAGCTGCGGGGGAAGCTGTTAGCTGCATCGGGGGGGTGAGAAATCTGCGGCGGTGGGGGGAGCAGTGGGGAGAGCAGCGGAGGAGATGAAGCGGATGGGGGGAGGAGAGGAGGAGAGGAGGAGATGGGGGGAGCAGCGGCTGCAGCAGCGTAACAACAGGAGGCTCACGGCAGTGTCCACCCGGCTCCAGCAAGCGGGACCTCCTTTGCTGGAGCCGGGAGGACGCTGCTGCTGGGTTCCTGCTCTCCCCGCTGCTCCCCATCTCCTGCTCTCAGCTCCCTCATCTCAATCCGACTTTTTTAAAGTCGGATTGAGATTGTTGGAAACGGGGCTAAAACCTGTTGGGTTTGGCCCTGCTTATGACATTCGACATTTTGACAGCATTCCAAAAAATGGGTACGTAATGAATAGGTCGGAACCCTTTCCGACCTAAAACTGTCGGAAGCTGCTGTCTTCTTTCTGACAAGATGGCAGCTTCCGACAGTTATTGAATAAACCCCTTAAAGTTAAAAATAACCTTTAAATGACATAGAACTCTTGCTGCTTAAAACAGAGTTTTGCCATCTTTCCAGTATTGTATGGCAGGAATTTAGGGACATTTTCAAACTGCTCAAGATCATACTGTAGACAGATCAGAATGAACACAATTAATTAGAAATAGTTTAATGTGCTACAAGGTTAACCAAATGGACTGGAAATGTACACCTACTTGGAAAAAGTAGAAACCAATACCTTTTCAATTATTACGTTTCTTGCTTCATAGAGCAATAGATGCTGTAAAATATAATTTGCATATATACTGTAAATGCTTGTAAAACAGAAAAAATAGTGATTTCTTCTTTCTTAAGAAAGACTTGTCTGAGGGACATTAAGTGTGATCAAGTGCCCTCCAAATTGCAGAGGTAATAATTTATTGGACCATATGCCATGCTTAATCTGGTTTGTTTACTGTGACTGCTCATTTGACAAGACAGTGTGGATCCACCTGAAGTAAAATGTAAGTCTGGTGCACTCAGAGACAGAAAACTGTTTTTTTACATATAAAATAAATTATGGCATATGAGCATTACAGTGTGAGATAAATGTTAACATTTCAGTGAATAAGATGAGGTGATTAAATGTGTTTTGTGCTGTGTACTTTATTTTCACTTTTGCAAGATGTGGTTTTCAGTGCCACCTTGCAAATCACAAAAAGTGCACACATTGGATGTGCAGATGGTGCATGAACAAGATCACTGGGGGCATTCGTGTGAATGTAAAAAAATAGGCACAATTGATAGAGGTAATTAATCACCTAACACAAAGATGAATATTAATTACCCTACAGCTATGATTTCTATAAATCCATAAAAGGAATATATAAAAAACTACAATGTGAAAAATAGGGTAACAATCACTTGATTAGCAAATACTATTCTTATTAGAATCAAATCTTAATTACAATACAACAGTTGGTGTGAATAGTTATTGAGATTGTGGGCTTTGTCGAATAACATATGGGAAATTTGGCTATAAAGTGATTAGAAAATGAAAATTTATATACTTTGAAAACAAAACAGGCATATCGGAGGCTACCTAATTAATGTATAACAATATACTGATCTACTGATTGTTCTTATACACGTAGCATCTATACGCGCCATACAGTGCGAATTGACCAGAGTGACTGAGATGTAGCAAACCATCTTTATCTTTACATTTTTTCATCTTATTTGCATTGCAGACACAGTGAAACACCATTCAAAGGGGGTCATTCCGAGTTGATCGCTAGCTGCATTCGTTCGCTGTGCAGCGATGAGGCAAAAAAAATGGCACTTCTGCGCACACGTATGCAGTGCAATGTGCACGCGCGACATACTATTACAATGAACAATGTTTTTTCACACAGGGTCTTCGATGCTTTTCAATCGCACTGGCCGCGGCAGAGTGATTGACATGAAGAGGGCGTTTCTGGGTGTCAACTGACCGTTTTCAGGGAGTGTTCGGAAAAATGCAGGCGTGCCAGAAAAAACACAGGCGTGGCTGGGCGAACGCAGGGCATGTTTGTGACGTCAAAACAGGAACTGAACAGTCTGAAGTTATCGCAAGCGCTGAGTAGGTTTTGAGCTACTCTGAAACTGCACAAAAAACGTTTGTAGCCGCTCTGCGATCCTTTCGTTTGCACTTCTGCTAAGCTAAAATACACTCCCAGTGGGAGGCGGCATAGCGTTTGCACGGCTGCTAAAAACTGCTAGCGAGCGAACAACTCGGAATGACCACCAAAGTGTACTACAGATACTTGGCTGCGACTTTAAACACAGATTTACAAATGTTGCAAATTAAAATGTTCAGTGCAGTCCAGAAAAGTAGTTTTGTCACTCCCAGTTGTTTTATTTATGCAAATAAGACGGACATTTTAATCGAGAAATAAGCTGGAGAGGCAGAATCGCCTGGGATCTGGCTGGATAAGAGGGGGCTATTTGGCGCGACTGAAGTGATGGTGCATGAGGTCACAGCTGTACCTAAGGTTAATACAATATTTGTCTAAAAAACTTTTGTGAACTAAAGAGCATACAGAGGTGATTAATTGCAAATGGAAGAAAAAATGTCATGCAGGCAGCATAGGAAAGGGCTAAGATGTTATGAAGGTAAGTAAGCACTGAAGGAAAAGGCCAGGAGAATATATTCAATACAGTAGGTACAATTTGGCACCTTCAGAAATGGAAGGCATGCACCTTGGGAAAGCGGCATGCCCCAACATGACAAGACATCACCTCCCACATACAGTAGTATGACAAGGCACACAATCTTTACTTGGATAGGGAACATAATGGTAGCTAGGCTTTATAATGTATGTCACTGGTAAAACCTCACCTTGAAATATTAAAAAAATAAGAAAAGAAATACTAAAATAGTGTGAGCTACTTAAGAAATTCCAGGGCTGAATATGTGCAGCGTAGAGGAGAATTAGACCTAACTGATAAAAAAGAGCTTTAAAAATACATAAAAGATATTAATACAGTCTTAGAAGACAGTATTCTTTAAAAATAAGAAGATTTCTATACAAAGGAGACACGGTTTTAAATTGTAAGAAAAAAGATTGAAATGAAACATATAGAATAACTTATGTTTTTTAGAAAGGGTAATTGATCTATTGAATAGTCTCCCTGGTGGGCAATCATACAAAAAAGATTTTGAAAATGCATGGGACAAAAATATGCATTTTGTTAGGCCCTAAAAAATATATAAAAAATAATGCAATAATTTATTATACAGTCTCCAAAAAACAACCCACCTAAAATCAATAACCAGCACCTGGATTTACGAGTTGCTAAGTCAAACATAAGTGGATAGTGTAAGAAACTGCTTGTGACTGGCTAAGAAAGTATTATCTCTCTCAGTCAACTGAAAAAATGCAAATAGGGTTTTTATTTTATTTCCCATTGGACTAGGTTATGGGAAAAATGCATTTATTTTAATCAAAGGTTAATCAAGATATCCTATTATCTTTGGTAATTTACCGCACATTAAAAAAAATACAAAATGGGCTTTATACTGAGATAAAAATCCAATGGTAAATTAGGGCTATTCTTTTGTGTGGCAAATTACCCTGTATTGCATGAAAATACATAGGGTCTGTGAAAAGCCGCAGAACTATGTGCTTTCACGGCACCTATAATGGAAAAAATGGTCACTTATTGGAGATTTGGTTTCTCCTCCCTTAGGTGGGCGAAACCAAATCCCCGAAAAATGCCGGCATCAGGACTAATAGGATAGACCCCGGTGAATCAATTAGCCACAGAAAATTACCATGACTAATTAGATACCGTCCTTAGTGAGAGTTTTTGGAAGCTAATAATTATGTATTTACTTAGTAAAATAATGAAGAAATTGTCTGATTGTATTATGGCCACTTAGGTGGCACACTTGTCTCCCATAAAAGCCATAACCCCTACCAAACAGGATGTGTCCATTTCATATTGTAACAATAGGATCCATATTATAGTTGGACTAGCCCAGATAGTTTAAACCCATTAGCAAAGTAACTTTGTTCTCGCTGCCAGCTTGATGTAAAGGGACTCAGCCAAGGCTTGGCTGGTTATTAATTTTAAATGAAAGGGGGCAAAACATACATATTTTATTTTTATTAATACAATAAGTAATAGTCATCATCATCAACACCACCACATAAAGTTGCACCCGGCTTATGGACATGCAAATAAACAAAACAAAAACAAAAGTCCACTAAATGATATACCTGTAGAGACTTTTATTTCTAACTAGAAGACATGCTTAACTTGTGTGTTTATTGTATGTAAATGCACTGTCACAATGCCAATCATCATCATCTTATCGCCAATCAGTACCACAGAAAGCTTGTAGATCCAAACGCCAAGTTTTGTCAACTATAGCTTTAAGAAACTTGTACCCTTTAGGAACCTCAGTTTAACAGCAGTCCAATGCTGTTTTCAGGATTGATTGCAAACTGACTAATACCAATGACTGCATGTGTGATGCCTGAACAACCATTGAAGGTTGACATTGCCATTAGGTCGACATGTACTAGGTCCACAGGTCAAAAAGGCAACATAAGTTTTTGGACTGTTTTTGGTGTCATTTTCTCCGTAAAGTGACGGGGAACCCAAATTAGTGCTCCGCTACTGCTTTGCTCAGCACAGGTTACCAATACAATTGTAGTCCATCATAGTGGATCGTTAAGTATGAAAAAATCCCCAAAAATTAAAAAAAATTGTGAAAAACTCATGTCGACCTTTTTACCTGCTGACCTAGTACATGTCGACCTAATGCATGTCGACCTAACGGCAATGTCGACCTTCAGTGGTTGACCTAATGAGTGTTGACCTAACGACCGTATCCCTTTTTATGTGTCGTAGAATTACTCACCCATATATACTGTTTCTGTTTATTACACATTAAAATTATCATCTGACAAATAATTATGTTAATATGCATGATGGTTAAAATGTTGTCTGACATAGTATTCGTTTCTTTTATATCAATATTTTTATCAGAATTGAAATTGTAATTTGCCCTAATATTCTGTCGCTTATGTAAGCATCACCATTATGTATTGTAAATTGGCACGATATTAAGAAACGATATGAAATTGTTATATTACAGTTATACAGGGCCGCCATCAGGGGGGTGCTGGGGGCACAGCTGTCCCGGGCCCGACCTCTCTGACAGAGAGAGGAGGGCCCGGGATGCTCATGCAGCCACCTGCCTGCCGCCATCCCCGGAATTCAGCTGTAGTCCCCGCTGTCCTGCCGCTGTCCTCTGACCCTCCAGCAGCTGTATTGAAAATGTCCCTTCCAAAATGACCACCGCCACAGAGGAGACAGTTATTCAAGATACTAGAAGAGCCCTCTAGTATCTTTAATAACTGTCTCCTCTGAGACGGCGGCCATTTTGGGAGGGATGTTTTCAATACAGAGCTGCAGGAGGACAGCAGCAGAACAGCGGGGATGGAGGTGGGCAGGCAGCGGCATGAGTATCCCAGGCCCTCCTGTCAGCAGCAGCAATGGGGGAGGGAAGGAAGGAATCCCCTGACAACGAGCAAACCCCTGATAAGTAACAGGTAGTTGCATAAGTATTGTGCGGCCATAATATGGTGTCAGGGGCATTACTGTGTGGGGCATAATATGGTGACGGGCATTACTGTGGGGACGTAGTATGGTGCAAAGGGCAGAAAATGGTGTTGCTCTGTGTCTGCATAGACATTAGATTTTTTATTTTTTTAAATATATATTTATTTTTATTTAACTTTTTTTTTTTTTCAGGGGAGGGGAGGCCTGCCTATTTTGTCAGAGCCGGGCCCCACAATTTCTGATGGCAGCCCTGCAGTTATGTTGATATGTATTACGGTAATACGTTGTTATTTGTTGCAGAAATAGTGTTTTCTAAAATTATGCAGCAATGTTATACATTATTATAAATTGTTATGCTTTGTGTTTACACATTGGGCCTAATTCAGTTCTGATCGCAGGATCAAATTTGTTAGCTATGGGCAAAACCATGTGCACTGCAGGAGGGCCAGATATAACATAGAGAGAGTTAGATTTGGATGGGTTGTGTTCAAACTGAAATCTACAGACGGAGCCACGCTAGTGGTGGCTCCGTCTGTGCCTAGCGCCGTGAGCATCTCCATCCGGGCAGGTGCGCACACCCACGACGGAGACGCACCCCCTTCACTAGAATGGGAGACCGTCTCTATCTGGGGCAGAGATGCTGTCGGACACACGCCCCATTCTACTGAATGGGAGAGCGTCTCTGTGCACTCCCGGCAGGGCTAGGTAGACGGATCGCCTAGTCACACCGGGAGTGCACACTTGCAATGGAGCTGTCTCAGATGAACGTGGCTCCATCTGTAAATTGCAGTGTAAAAATAAAGCAAACAGTATTTACCTAACTTCACAGAAACAATATAACCCACCCAAATCTAACTCTCTCTGAAAATGTTATATCTGCCCCACCTGCAGTGAACATGGTTTTGCCCAACTGCTAACAAATTTGCTGCTGCGATCTGATCTGAATTACCCCCATTGTTATGTGATGGGAGTATAGGGCCCTCTTCTTCTAAAACTCTTCTGTTGTTGACCTCCGCTACTGGAATGAGCTTTTGCCACAAGTAGTAAACAAAAGAGTGAAGAAGATGATCAATAATGTGCAATCTGTGATTTGCTCACCGCAACTCACTGTGATAGGACTACTTACAGGAAGCCAGGATAGGCCCCAAAATGGAGCCAATTTAAAATGCTGTTTCCTGACTAGATGAGCCTGTATCTAAACAGAGAGAGGCCTGTAAAAAATAAGAAACAGTGTGTATTGCCCGGCCAAAGATCCAGCGATGGTGGCAACCCTCATGGAATGTTCCATCTTTGGGCAGGTAAGTGCTACTTATGGAAGTCGTCAAGCAGAGACTTCCTGCTACATTACTGCTCATCCAGCCCTTTCATTCTACCAGTCCTTTGGCTTCATTGACTCCTACGTCAAAAATTTCCGTCCCACCTCTGCAAGTGACTCATGGCTCCATCACCTCAACAAAAGTTCCTTTTTGACAGCAGATCACATCAGCATTGGACTAGGCCAGCAATTCACCTCACAGTATCATGGCAGAGACCGAGCTGTGGTGAATGAATCACTCATGAAAAATGGGTGGGAAGAAGTAGGATCCATGTTACTCCCTTCATCAGTGTGATGTCAGTGAACATTATTTATTTATTTATTTATTTATTACCAGTGAATGACTCAATTAAGTGAGTGGGGAGAAGGTCCGGCACTGTACTATTAATGTGTGTGATGTCAATGAATCCTCCTGCTGGCTACACTCTATATAATAATTCTATGGATTATGATTACACAATATTACCTGTTGTAGTATCAATTAAATATACATATTAGTTACATATATTCTCACACAATATTACTTTCCTTGTAAAAATGTATTTATCAGAGTATAAATTATAGCAGAGCAACAGGTAAATTATAGCAGAGCAACAGAGCAGGGAGGTGGTCAGACTGAGGCAACTCAGTATATGCCAGGTCTCTCAGGTCTCCTTACTAGTACATGTTGAGTCTTCCATATCCGAAATGCTTGGGAAAAGGATAGCTTTATATAGTTTTCAGAATACCTTTTCCAGGGAGTCCAGCAGGGTCCTCAGGGGTCCAGTGGGTGTACTGCAGGAGGCCAACATATGTTGTGGGGCATACGGCGTGTGTTGTGGGAGGTTCAGCATGTGTTGCGAGGGGGTCTGGCATGTGTTGCGAGGGGGGTCCTGCATGTGTTGCGAGGGGGTCCAGCATGTGTTGCGAGGGGGGTCCGGCATGAGCTTTAATTGCAGTTCCTAGGAGGAAATGGCTGCAAAGCCACTCCCATACTGACAGTCGTTGGCCACTGATACTAGTGATGTCATGATGTCAGGTGACATCATGCTTGCCCCAAGAAATTCAGTTTTTCTGAATATTTTGGGTAACTGAATAACGGATATGGGAGACTCAACCTACAGTTATAGATTGTTACACAGAATTGGTTTTTATAACTAAAAATGATGTATCACAAATTAAACAATTTTGTGACAAAGTACTACATTACAACATTACACTATGATGTATCTTGGTTATATAATGACATCTGTCACAGTATTTTCTGTATAATTTTGCACTCCAAAGGACAGGTCAAAATGAATAAAGTATATAGTGCCAGGCTTTATACCATGGCCAGGTGCAATTGTGCCTGAATATTTTGCATAACTGAGATATTCTGCACTGATTCACTTATATTTGCATATTGGTATAAATGTATTAGTCACGTTGAAACATTTTAGAAATGTACCAGCAATACTGTGTTGTTGATCACGAAACCCTTCATTACATGAAATCACATCCAATGTGTAGGTACACTGTGTGGTGGGTGCGGCAGTATATAGCAGCAAAAAGGAATCGGAGATAGGGAGTATATGATGGGTCCCTTTATGTAATAAATTAGAATTGACAATTTATAAAAATAACAAAATAGTGGCATATGATTATTCATGTTATAACTTGCATGCAGCATATGTAAGCAGTACTATACTCCAACATTCAGTAACAGTCAGAGGTGTCACATGGAGCCATGGAACCTGGAGTAATTCCATGATATGTCTCCGCTCCCATTACTGAAAGGGAAATGGAGCATGTCTAGCAATCCAAACAAGAAAAAATATTAAGGACAGCATCAGACTGGGGCATGATGGGTCCACTGGGAAGATGCTATGTTAGGGGTCCATGATAAAATGCAGGTGATGGGATGTGGGAATGAACACACAGCACATTGTGCATGAGCAGCTTCCCGATTCTTAAGAAGGTTTTAGGTACCATGAATATACTAAAAGTCTCTCCAGCTATTCGGGAGCTAGAAGTTCCAGCTTGGCCTCCAGCAGGACATACTGTATTTTATAGTTCTACAATACTAAATACCAAATAAAATGATAAAACTAAAGTGGCAGAGGCTGAAAGCTACCTACGTTGAGTTGTAATCTGGCTTGTCTTCTTATCTAGAGCAGAGCAGGAGAGCAGAGATCATCCATCTGGGAAGCATGCAGGGCTATATACAATAAATACCATAATTAATCACAAGTCTGATATTTTCAAGGTCTCTTACTATACTAAACAAGACATCTATCTCAATAATTATATTTAAAAAATATATACTGTACATTATTTATCTTTATATATCATTATAGCCACGGCCTGATTAACCAATAGGCTGATAAGGCTGCAGCCTGGAGTGCTGGGTCCTGTAGGGGGAGGGGCACAGCGCCAGCACAATAGATTGCGCTGGGATGGGAGCACTTCCTGGTGACATGGTGTGGGGCTGAGCAAGGTCTCTTGAGATCTCCTCCAGACATGTGGGAGCAGCGGTGCCTGCTGGGATTGCCGACGTCACCGAGGCAGGGATGCTGGGTAGAGGAGATCCTGTGAGAGCCGCGTCTGGCTCCACTGCCGAGGCTGTGATTGATGCTACAGCCGCCTTTGCCAGCACTGCTGGGGCGGTAAGTTGAAATATGAATGGAGCTGAGACCCGTGCCTGTTACAGATTTTTAGCTGAGTGCGATCGAAAAAATTGGTGGTGGGAAGGGGGTGTGGGGCGCAGCCACTTCTGTATTAGCCTAGGGTGGCTGGAACCCTTAATCAGGCCCTGATTATAGCAATCACAGGAGATTAATAAAAATGAGATAAGGTATTGAATTCATTTATTTCTGGTAAAAGAAAGAGATCCATTCAAATATATAGAGACCTACTGAGCATGAAGAGCCATTTGTGGTTATATACAAAGAATTGTATTGACACTAATCACAATGACAATAACTCTTTCCTATAATTTATATTTTTATTTAAAAAAAATATGAATACTGGCATGAAGCTGCTACCACTTTGCCAGGCCAGTCTATGAGCCGTCTTTCCTGATTAGGACTGTCATTTATACTAAGGTGGGAAAAAAATTATGTATAAGAATAGATAACATGGAGGGGAGTGGCCTGGACGTGGAGGGAAGAGGACGTGCTGTGCCTGGGCTCCTGTCTCAGACCAAGTTCAGAACCCTTCTGCAACCTGATCTATCCCCAGGACCCCCACTACTGCTCTGTAGAGGTCCCCCTGTTCGAGGCAAGGTGGGTTGCGGAGCCGGCGGGTGCCCCCTGTGCCCGGGTTGCGGCCTACCTGCCAGGAATAAGCCGGGGGCTGGATTTGTGTGAAGCTCGGAACGGAAGTGCCGCGGAGAGGATCCTTTGTTGGACGGAGGTACGGGGCCTGCACTATCTTCCCCCTGGGCGGCTCTGCTGTCGGTGCTAGTTCGGCCGCTCGGCCGAGCTCCCTGGACGCTGCCGCTGGCCGCCGCTGGCCGCCGCTGAGGGAGATTGCCGGGGCGGGAGAGTGGGTCCGCGAACGCGCCGCCTGACCCCTCTGCTGTACCGCTACTGCTACCCACTGCGAGCACTCATCCTCGCCCGCAGCGGACGGAGACCCGAGCATATCTGCGGCTGATACCACCAATGAACCAGGGGGACAAAAATTATCTGAGCCCCTGCAGTTTGTGACGGGAGCCAGGCGGCGCCATTTTGCTTCCAGGCACATTACCACAGTGGAAGCACATACACTCTGCCTGTCAGCCCTCTCATTCCTGCACAGCTGTACATGTGTTCAAACTACCTGAAAGGGGTTTTTATCTACCACTTTACGGGTGCATGTTTTCTGGCTCTTTGAAGGGACCACTTGATACAACAGCTGGGAGATCTTAGGAGATTATAATATTATTAACCCTTCAGGTTTATTTGGCCGGTTTCCCCATAGCCGCACCCGGAACCTGGGCGCTGCAGGGGGACTTATCCCGGCCCGAGCCGTGCTGATGTGACCTACGCTGTGATGGCTGAATCTCTCCCCCACTCCTGATGCTGTGACCCCGCCTTAGACGCACATATCAAGTAGACATAGACCTCCGTATCCTCCTCCCGATTTCTTCTGTCAGCGATTATCACTGAGGAGGGAGATATCCCCTGGGATAATGCCGCCTAAACGCCAAAAAGACTCGACCCCGGCCCGCCCGGTCGCTTTTTTCTAGCAGTCTCAGAGTCAAAGTCAGAAAACTCCCGCTATGTCGGATTCCCTATCCAAACACTCCCAAGGTAGAGATGACGTTTCCGTGACTCCCCTGGTGCATCAATCGAAACTCTCTCAACTGGATGACGATGCACCCCTCACACTCGGCTCTATGCGGCAGCTGCTGGCTTCCTTTAAAGATGATATTACAATGGAAGTTAAGACAGCACTCCAAAGCTGCCAACAGACAGTCGATGCTATAGGTTAGAGTACGGACCACCTCGAGAATAAGTGTGAGGAGGTGGTGAAGTCTCATAATGAGGTAATTAACCAACTTGAAGAGCTTGAGGACAGGTCACGCCGTAACAATATAAAGCTCCGCGGCATCCCGGAAACAGTCTCCAACTCAGAGCTCAACCAATTTGCAACGGACCTCTTCATGGCTCTTCTTCTTACCAACTCTATTGATGACTTTCTTATCGACAGCATCCATCGCCTACCGAAGGCTAGAAATGCCCCAAAAGATGCTCCGAGAGACACTCTGATGAGGATGCATTATTTCCATGTCACGGACCAAATCCTGCGGGCATCTATGCGCCCGAATCTACCACCCACGACCTTGGGAGATATTCAAGTATATGGCGACCTCTCAGCGGCTACCCTAGCCATGAGACGTGCGTTCTACCCGGTGACTACAGCACTCAAGAGAGCTGATATCCTTTATCGTTGGGGGTTTCCGACGAAATTGCTGGTCAGACGTAACGGTGTCATGCACGCGATAATCACGCCGGAAGCTGGGCTGAAATTGTTGGATTCCTGGAAGAGGGAGGATACGCCTGAGAAGACACCTGCAACCCTTAAGTTGACCCAGGAGTGGTCAATGGCCGGCAAATGACTCTAGAAACTGATTATCTCATTCAGGTTGTATGTTGTAGCTGGCATTGATATTCCTGTCTCCATTTAAATTTATGTTTGCCCCTCAGGTAACCTCCCGGGCAATGTTTCGAATGGGCACGAAGATAGATTTATATTAATATATACGTATGGTGTTAGCTTGGCTTGGGTTGCTTATATAGCATTGTTTCTACTGCCAATTTATTGCCCGCTGCTCGTTTTACATCTCCCTTGCGAGACGTTTTTGCTACCATTAGCACTGTGTATGTAACATTCGTGCGGCCCGGGAGGAGACGTGTATCGTATGTCTTCTAGGTGTTTTTCTTTCTATGTCTATGTTGATTGTTCTAGGAGTGGGGGGGAAGACCCCTCCCTACACCATGCCCCGACCCCATGTGTTGCCTAGCTGGGCAACCTTGTTTGGCATCCTTGCGGTGCCCGCTCTGCTTCCCTTTCTTACTGCTTCTTCTTCCTTTCCTGTTTTTCCTGCCTCTCCAAGTTCTAGCACACAAACACGCCAGTAGATCCCGTTACATAGCTTATGTATGTAGACTGATTTTTGCATTGCTCACCGACAGGACTTATGGTTAATGTTCTATCCTTAAACGTGAAAGGGCTGAATTCACCACATAAACGGCGATTGGCCTTGCGCCATTTTGCCAAATGTAAAGCGCACATAGTGGCCTTACAGGAGACTCACTTCATGTCCTTGTCACCCCCCTCTCTTAAGGATAACAAATTCCCAATCGGTTACATGTCCAACGGCCCGAAGAAGAAGGCTGGGGTGGCCATATTATTTTCTAGTTCCTGTGATTTCTCTCTGGTTCATCAAATCAATGATCCAGAGGGTAGGTACCTTATTCTGACAGGTAAACTGGAGGACAGACCGGTCACCATTGCCACGGTGTACGCTCCTAACACCAAACAAATACCCTTCTTTAGGAAATTTTTTAAACTCCTCCAGATACACTTATCGGGTGCTCTATTACTGCTAGGGGATTTTAACATGGTCCTTGATCCAGCGGTAGACAAATCCTTACCCCGCCCATCTCTCACAGCGACCTCGCAGCGGGATAGTTCCCAAGCATTTAGGAATATATTACATGAGTATGACCTTTATGATGTTTGGAGAGCTAAGAATCCTACCTGTAGGGATTATTCGTTCTTCTCCCCGGTACACGGCTCTTTTTCTAGGATCGATTTAGTGATTTCGGATAAGTGGACTCTCCAGCAAGTATCGAGGGCTTCTATCCTGCCAGTATCATGGTCCGATCATTCTGCCCTCTCGGTCAAATGGAACCCCCGACGCGTGCGGTCTTCTCCCTCCTTATGGAGCCTTGGAGAATACCTCCTCACAAATGCGGTTGCTCACCGGTTTATTTCACAGGCCCTCTCCTTGTACATCGAAACCAATGCTCCAGCAGACACGTCCATATTTACGCATTGGTGTGCCCTTAAGGTGGTGGTCTGAGGAGCGGCAATCCAGGCGGCTGCTTATATTCGCAGGACCTCCCGAGAAAAACAGTTAGAACTCGAAACCCGCTTTAAAGATTTAGATACCCTTTTTAAGTTGAATCCCTCTAATAAGAAAATTTATCGAGATCTGCTTTGGGTCAGGGATGAGATGAATAAATTGGCTTTAACTGAGGTTCATAAAAACCTCTTCCGGCTGCGGCAAAAGTTCTATACGCAAGGGGATAGGGCGGGTAGAATGCTTGCGCGCAAACTGAGGGGGAAGATTGCTAAAGAGAGGGTGAAATCCATTGTCACTTTAAACAATGTCAAGATATCCGACCCGTTGCACATTGCTAACTCCTTCGCTACTTATTATTCCTCCCTTTATAATCTGAAAGATGACGTATCTATCCCACAGCCCACACCAGCCAATATAGCGGCCTTCCTGAAAGATATTAATCTCCCCTCCATCGACTCACTTACTTTACAGACTTTAAATCAACCCTGGACCTCTAGAGAAATTACCCAAGCCATAGACTCCCTCCCATTAGACAAAGCTCCAGGCCCAGATGGGTTTATAAATAAATTCTATAAATGCTTCAAAGATGCTATTACCCCTGTCCTGGAAGGAGTCTACAATCATGCTTCCTCTGTGGGGAATTTCCCGGTGGAAATGCTGGAGGCTCGTGTGGCCGCCTTTCCTAAGCCAGGGAAAAATCCCACTATGATGCCTAATTATCGCCCTATAGCTTTAGTGAATACTGACTTAAAAATCTATGCGAAACTAGTGGCCAACAGGCTCAACCCCCTGCTCCCCTCGCTCATCCATTGTGATCAGGTGGGCTTTATCCCCAGAAGACAGGCCCCCGATAACACTAGGCGGGTGATAGACGTGCTGGACGCCTTTTCCCCATCTGATTCTCCCATACTGCTGCTTTCCTTAGAGGCGTTCGATCGTCTTCACTGGGGGTATCTACAGGCGGTTCTTTGTAAATTTGGCCTTACAGGTAGGATTCTCTCCTCCGTTTTAGCTTTGTATTCTCTTCCCTCAGCAAGGGTGTGTGTAAATGGACTCCTCTCCTCCTCTTTTATGATCACGAATGGCACACGCCAAGGGTGTCCTTTATCCCCACTGGTATTTGCTTTGGCAATAGAACCTTTGGCTGAGAAAATACGATCCTCTCCACTGATTGAAGGAGTGGAGTTTTTGGGACAATCGCACAAGATATGTCTGTTCGCGGACGATGTCCTGTTGACACTCACTGCCCCTACTACCTCCCTCCGAGCTTTGCACACACTCTTGTCTGAATACTCGGCTGTATCATATTATAAACTTAATAGCACCAAGACGGAGGCACTACCTATTAATTTTCCACCCCCCCTCCTATCCGCACTGAAAGCTTCTTACTCGTACTCCTGGCAGGATAGAAGCCTTA
Source organism: Pseudophryne corroboree (assembly GCF_028390025.1). Classification (NCBI taxonomy): domain Eukaryota; kingdom Metazoa; phylum Chordata; class Amphibia; order Anura; family Myobatrachidae; genus Pseudophryne; species Pseudophryne corroboree. The sequence goes on along the minus strand of NC_086448.1, from coordinate 625,938,117 downwards.
AATATCTGGGGATCCATATCACCCAGAAGCTGGATGATCTAATATCTGCTAACTATCCCCCCTTGTTGCGCAAATTTACTGCTCTGATTTCGGACTGGATGATGCACCATGTTTCCTGGCTAGGGCGAATAGCTGCACTAAAAATGATGGTACTCCCAAGACTTATGTACTTATTTCGGGCCATTCCTCTCCTCTTACCCGAATACCTTTTGTCCAAATTTAATGCCGTGTTTAACTCTTACGTTTGGAAAGGTAAGAAACCGAGGTTAGCCAGGAAAACTATGACCCGACCCAAACGGGAAGGGGGCCTGGCATACCCAGATTTGATTTTCTATCAACTGGCTTGCCGAATGGCGCAGATAGGGGCATGGTATCTACACCTTCCCTTCAAGCCATTGGTTCAATTGGAACAGGGGCTGATTGCCCCACTGCCCCTGACTGATGTTTTACTGCTCCCGAAATCGGAGGGAAAGTTAATGACCGGTAGATCCCTTTCTGTTCACGCTACCAGGAAGGCTTGGCTGACCGTGGTGCAAAGTGGAAATGATATAACTCTCCCTGCCCCTGCTCTATCGCTGACGGGCCTAGCCTCCTTGATCCCTGACTTGAGTTTTGAATCTTGGATATTAAAGGGAATCCAGTCTCTACAGGATATAACGGCACATAATACCCTTTTATCTTTTGCTCAGATTCAGGAAAAATTCCTTTTGCCCCATAGGGAATTCTATAAATATTTGCAACTCAGACACTGGCTCCACGGAACCTCAGCACCCCACCTCACCCTCTCCCCCTTGCCTAACTTTGTTCAAAGGTTCCTGGGTACCGGGGAGGGCAGAGGAGGCATCACGAAATGGTATAACTATATTATTACTTCACAAACGCTACAGAAAGCCCCCTTCCAGTTAAAATGGGAGGCAGACCTTAGATGCTCTATCTCGGAGGACGAATGGGGGATGATTTTTCGGTCCTGCTATACTGTGTCTAGATGCATATCACACATAGAGCTATTTTATAAACTCCTCCACCGTTTATATTTCACCCCATCCCGCTTGCATGCAATGCAACCCTCCACATCCAATTTATGCTGGCGTAAATGTGGCAAGGTCGGTACCTTGGTGCATACCTTCTGGGACTGCCCTATACTTACCCCAATGTGGACCTCTGTCTTCCACCTCATAGAGTTAGTCCTGGGTCATTCTGTAGCTCCACACCCGCGACTGGCTCTTCTCCATCTATATTATGACGACTTATCGCCGGGCGATCGTTATATCTTAGGGCATATTCTGATCTCGACAAAACTATTGATTGCTCACCAATGGCGCTCCACCGAGATACCCCACATATCAGCGATAAAGATGGCCGTACAGTCGCATTACGAGTTTGAGACAGTGGGTGTGGCCTATGCCTCTACACCATCCTGCCCACTGCTTCGCTGATTTTCATGGTCTACCTATTGGCATACTCGTTCTCCAGTTCCCTTACCTCCTCCAGACACTTAGGATTATATGTATGTATGTCTCTTCGTTATGTATTTACTGTTGGTCGGATTTGGCCTCACGATGTATGCCTGTGCGATGTTCTTTTTTTATATCATCTATGTAATTCTGTATTTTTGTTGAGCAGACTGTGTACCCCCCTCACCCTTCCCCTTCCCTTTTTCTCCTTTCTGTACCCCTCCCCCTTTTGCTTAGCTTACCCATAAAATAATAAAAATTAATATTTAAAAAAAAAAGAATAGATAACATGTATTTAAAAAAAAAAAATGTCTATATACAGTATAACATGATCCCATCACTGAGTGGGAAAGGGAGGTCAGCCACTGCACTACTGTTACAGAGAAAACTCATAGTAGATGAATTAGTATGATAGTTATATATTGTTGTTATCTGACACAATATTACATGGCAATATACGGTAACATTGTGATGTATCACAGTTATATGATATTATCTGCAGCAGCATTTTGTCCCTGTATAAAAATATGATGTATCACTGCATTGGTATCTGCTGCAGCTTAACATCAGATAGTTACGTCACTAAATAACACTTATTATGTACTGTATCACTATTATATATTGTAAGGTGTCACAACTCACAATATAAATCAAGTACATTACATTGTTATGCGTCACGGTTACATATTTTCTTCTACATTTTTTTTGTCCCTATATAGGATTGTTATGTATCACCTTAATATGTTATTTGCTGCAGCAACAGTTTTATTTTTTTAAATATATGATGTTTTGGAATTATACATTGCTATCTGACGCAGAAACTAGCCTGACAGGATCTTTCAGATTATTTTCTATATTGTGGTACTTCTACCCCACCACTAGTTAAATAATGGAAATTATTTCAAGGCATGCTCTGTAGGAACCTGCAAAATTATCATCTACAACAATGACATTATTTTCATTGTATTTCACTATATATTTCATTTTTAGGTAAATTCTTAAGATCACTGAAAAAAAGGCCAATTCAAAAATTTTGATTGAATTTCATTGTTTTGGTATTGGTGATTTAAATCATAAAGGTTGAAATAAAAAAAAAATATTTTGGAATTTACAACACATTGAAGGACTATAGACTATGGCCCTCATTCCGAGTTGTTCGCTCGGTAAAAATCTTCGCATCGCAGCGATTTTCCGCTTAATGCGCATGCGCAATGTTCGCACTGCGACTGCGCCAAGTAAATTTGCTATGTACTTAGTAATTTTACTCACAGCTTTTTCATCGTTCTGGCGATCGTAATGTGATTGACAGGAAATGGGTGTTACTGGGCGGAAACAGTCCGTTTTATGGGCGTGTGGCAAAAAATCCTACCGTTTCCGGAAAAAACGCAGGAGTGGCCGGAGAAACGGAGGAGTGTCTGGGCGAACGCTGGGAGTGTTTGTGACGTCAAACCAGGAACGACAAGCACTGAACTGATCGCAGATGCCGAGTAAGTCTGAAGCTACTCAGAAACTGCTACGAGGTGTGTAATCGCAATATTGCGAATACATCGTTCGCATTTTTAAGATGCTAAGATTCATTCCCAGTAGGCGGCGGCTTAGCGTGAGCAACTCTGCTAAAATCGCCTTGCGAGCGAACAACTCGGAATGAGGGCCCATAGACATTCATTTACCAGTGGTTTTGTGTTTGGATTGCACACAGCCACACAGCCCAGACAAACTGCAAGATCACCTATTCTGTAGACTGGATTGTAAAAACTTAACCCATATCTTTTGTGTTGTGGTTTGTTACCCCCTAAGCACAGGGCTGGCCCAACGCATACGCGGGCTACGCAGCCACGTTGAGCGCCGGGCAGTAGAGGGCGTTGCTGCAGAAAGTGAGTCACAGTGACTCACTCTCTACAGCAGCAGTGGCCAGCAAGCGCCTTGATCCGCTCCCGGCCACCGCTGCCCGGCGCGCACTGACGTCTCCAGCGGCGGTGTCTATCTGAAATTCGGCGCCGGCCAAGAGCCAATAAGAGCTTGCGGACCGCCAGCTGAGGATCCTGATTGGCTGCCGGACCGCGAGCTCTGATTGGCTCACGGTCCGGCGGTGAATTGAAGATAGACACCACCGCTGGAGACGGAGGGTTAGGAGAGGTGCACACTGCGCTCTCCTCCCCTCACAGCAGCAGATGAGCAGCACTTTTTTTTTCAGGTGGGGAGGCACTGTGGGGACGTGTATCAGCACTGGGGGCATATCTGTCATTGTAGGAGGCACTGTGGGGACATTTGTATCAGCACTGGGGGCATATCTGGCGCTGTGGGATGCACTGTGGGGACGTGTATCAGCACTGGGGGCATATCTGGCACTGTAGGAGACACTGTGGGGGGCATTTGTAGCAGCTCTGGGGGCATATCTGGCACTGTGGGAGGCACTGTGGAGGCATGTATAGCAGCACTGGGGGCATATCTGGCACTGTGGGGGCATGTGTATCAGCACTGGGGGGCATAACTGGCACTGTGGGGGCATGTGTAGCATCACTGGGGGCATATCTGGCACTGTAGGAGGCACTGTGGGGGCATGTGTAGCAGCACTGGGGGCATATCTGGCAATGTAGGAGGCACTGTGGGGGCATGTGTAGCAGCACTGGGGGCATATCTGGCACTGTAGAAGGCACTGTGGGGGCATGTGTATCAGCACTGGAGGCATATCTGACACTGTCGGAGGCACTGTGGGGGCATGCGTATCAGCACTGGAGGCATATCTGACACTGTGGGAGGCACTGTTGGGGCATGTGTATCTGCACTGGGGGCATACCGGGTACTGTGGAGGCATATGTATCTGCACTGGGGGCATATCTGGCACTGTGGAGATATGTGTATCTGCACTGGGGCATAGCTGGCACTGTGGGGATATGTATATCTTCACTGGGGCATATCTGGCACTGTGGGGGCATGTGTATCAGCACTGGGGGCATATCTGGCACTGTGAGGATATATGTATCTGCACTGGGGGCATATCTGGCACTGTGGGGATATGTGTATCTGCACTGGGGGCATAGATATCACCTATGTGTATGTGCACTGGGGGCATAACTGGCACTGTGGGGATATGTGTCTCTGCACCGGGGGCATATCTGACACTGTGGGGATATGTGTATCTGCACTGGGGGCATATCTGGTGCTGTGGGGATATGTGTATCTGCACTGGGGGGCATAGCTGGCACTGTGGGGATATGTGTATCTGCACTGCGGGCATATCTGGCACTGTGGGGATATGAGTATCTGCACTGGGGGCATATCTGGAACTGTGGGGATATGTGTATGTGCACTGGGTGCATATCTGGCACTGTGGGGATATGTGTATCTGCACTGGGGGCATATCTGGCACTGTGGGGATATGTGTATCTGCACTGGGGGCATATCTGGCACTGTGGGGATATGTGTTTGTGCACTGGGGGCATATCTGGCACTGTGGGGATATGTGTATCTGCACTGGGGGCATATCTGGCACTGTGGGATATGTGTATCTGCACTGGGGGCATATCTGACACTGTGTGGATATGTGTATGTGCACTGGGGGCATATCTGGCACTGTGGGGATATGTGTATCTGCACCAGGGGCATATCTGGCACTGTGGGTATATGTGTATCTGCATGGGGTCATATCTGGCGCTGTGGGAATATGTGTATCTGCACTGGGGGCATATCTGGCGCGCTGTGGTGACATGAGTATCTGCACTGCGGGCATATCTGGCACTGTGGGGATATGTGTTTGTGCACTGGGGGCATATCTGGCACTGTGGGGATATGTGTATCTGCACTGGGGGCATATCTGGCACTGTGGGATATGTGTATCTGCACTGGGGGCATATCTGGCACTGTGGGGATATGTGTTTGTGCACTGGGGGCATATCTGGCACTGTGGGGATATGTGTATCTGCACTGGGGGCATATCTGGCACTGTGGGATATGTGTATCTGCACTGGGGGCATATCTGACACTGTGTGGATATGTGTATGTGCACTGGGGGCATATCTGGCACTGTGGGGATATGTGTATCTGCACCAGGGGCATATCTGGCACTGTGGGTATATGTGTATCTGCATGGGGTCATATCTGGCGCTGTGGGGATATGTGTATCTGCACTGGGGGCATATCTGGCGCGCTGTGGTGACATGAGTATCTGCACTGGGGGCATATCTGGCACTGTGGGGACATGTGTAGCAGCACTGGTGGCAAATCTGGCACTGTGGGGGCATGTGTATCAGCACTGGGGGGCATATCTGGCACTGTGCGGGCATGTCGAGCAGCACTGAATGCATATCTGTCAATGTGGGAGGCACTGTGGGGGCATGTGTATCAGCACTGGGGCATATCTGGCACTGTGGGGACATGTGTATCAGCACTGGGGGCATATCCTGCACTGTGGGGGCATGTGTATCGGCACTGGGGGTGCATATCCGGCACTGTGGGGGCATGTCTAGCAGCACTGGGGGCATATCTGGCACTGTGGGAGGCACTGTGGGGGCATGTGTAGCAGCACTAGGGTCATATCTGGCGCTGTGGGGATATGTGTATCTGCACTGGGGGCATATCTGGCGCGCTGTGGTGACATGAGTATCTGCACTGGGGGCCTAGCTGGCACTGTGGGGACATGTGTAGCAGCACTGGTGGCAAATCTGGCACTGTGGGGGCATGTGTATCAGCACTGGGGGGCATATCTGGCACTGTGCGGGCATGTCGAGCAGCACTGAAGGCATATCTGTCAATGTGGGAGGCACTGTGGGGGCATGTGTATCAGCACTGGGGCATATCTGGCACTGTGGGGACATGTGTATCAGCACTGGGGGCATATCCTGCACTGTGGGGGCATGTGTATCGGCACTGGGGGTGCATATCCGGCACTGTGGGGGCATGTCTAGCAGCACTGGGGGCATATCTGGCACTGTGGGAGGCACTGTGGGGGCATGTGTAGCAGCACTAGGGGCATATCTGGCACTATGGGAGGCACTGTGGGGGCATGTGTAGCAGCACTGGGGGCATATCTGGCACTGTAGGAGGCACTGTGGGGGCATGTGTATCAGCACTGGAGGCATACCTGGCACTTTGGGGATATGTGTATCTGCACTGTGGGCATATCGGGCACTGTGGAGGCATGTGTATCTGCACTGGGAGCATATCTTGCACTGTGGGGATATATATGTGTCTGCACTGGGGGCATAGCTGGCACTGTCGGGATATGTGTATCTGCACTGGGGGCATAGCTGGCACTGTGGAGATATGTTTATCTGCACTGGGGGCATATCTGGCACTGTGGGGATATGTGTATCTTAACTGGGGGATATGTGTATCTGCACTGGTGGCATAGCTGGCACTGTGGGGATATGTGTATCTGCACTGGGGGCATATCTGGCACTGTGGGGATATGTGTATCTGCACTGGGGGCATATCTGACACTGTGGAGATATGTGTATCTGCAATGGGGGCATAGCTGGCACTGTGGGGATATGTGTATCTGCACTGGGGGCATATCTGGCACTGTGGGGGCATGTGTATCTGCACTGGGGGCATACCTGGCATTGTGAGGATATATGTATCTGCACTGGGGGCATATCTGGCACTGTGGGGATATGTGTATCTGCACTGGGGGCATATCTGGCACTGTGGGGATATGTGTTTGTGCACTGGGGGCATATCTGGCACTGTGGGATATGTGTATCTGCACTGGGGGCATATCTGACACTGTGTGGATATGTGTATGTGCACTGGGGGCATATCTGGCACTGTGGGGATATGTGTATCTGCACCAGGGGCATATCTGGCACTGTGGGTATATGTGTATCTGCATGGGGTCATATCTGGCGCTGTGGGAATATGTGTATCTGCACTGGGGGCATATCTGGCGCGCTGTGGTGACATGAGTATCTGCACTGCGGGCATATCTGGCACTGTGGGGATATGTGTTTGTGCACTGGGGGCATATCTGGCACTGTGGGGATATGTGTATCTGCACTGGGGGCATATCTGGCACTGTAGGATATGTGTATCTGCACTGGGGGCATATCTGGCACTGTGGGGATATGTGTTTGTGCACTGGGGGCATATCTGGCACTGTGGGGATATGTGTATCTGCACTGGGGGCATATCTGGCACTGTGGGATATGTGTATCTGCACTGGGGGCATATCTGACACTGTGTGGATATGTGTATGTGCACTGGGGGCATATCTGGCACTGTGGGGATATGTGTATCTGCACCAGGGGCATATCTGGCACTGTGGGTATATGTGTATCTGCATGGGGTCATATCTGGCGCTGTGGGGATATGTGTATCTGCACTGGGGGCATATCTGGCGCGCTGTGGTGACATGAGTATCTGCACTGGGGGCATATCTGGCACTGTGGGGACATGTGTAGCAGCACTGGTGGCAAATCTGGCACTGTGGGGGCATGTGTATCAGCACTGGGGGGCATATCTGGCACTGTGCGGGCATGTCGAGCAGCACTGAAGGCATATCTGTCAATGTGGGAGGCACTGTGGGGGCATGTGTATCAGCACTGGGGCATATCTGGCACTGTGGGGACATGTGTATCAGCACTGGGGGCATATCCTGCACTGTGGGGGCATGTGTATCGGCACTGGGGGTGCATATCCGGCACTGTGGGGGCATGTCTAGCAGCACTGGGGGCATATCTGGCACTGTGGGAGGCACTGTGGGGGCATGTGTAGCAGCACTAGGGGCATATCTGGCACTATGGGAGGCACTGTGGGGGCATGTGTAGCAGCACTGGGGGCATATCTGGCACTGTAGGAGGCACTGTGGGGGCATGTGTATCAGCACTGGAGGCATACCTGGCACTTTGGGGATATGTGTATCTGCACTGTGGGCATATCGGGCACTGTGGAGGCATGTGTATCTGCACTGGGAGCATATCTTGCACTGTGGGGATATATATGTGTCTGCACTGGGGGCATAGCTGGCACTGTCGGGATATGTGTATCTGCACTGGGGGCATAGCTGGCACTGTGGAGATATGTTTATCTGCACTGGGGGCATATCTGGCACTGTGGGGATATGTGTATCTTAACTGGGGGATATGTGTATCTGCACTGGTGGCATAGCTGGCACTGTGGGGATATGTGTATCTGCACTGGGGGCATATCTGGCACTGTGGGGATATGTGTATCTGCACTGGGGGCATATCTGACACTGTGGAGATATGTGTATCTGCAATGGGGGCATAGCTGGCACTGTGGGGATATGTGTATCTGCACTGGGGGCATATCTGGCACTGTGGGGGCATGTGTATCTGCACTGGGGGCATACCTGGCATTGTGAGGATATATGTATCTGCACTGGGGGCATATCTGGCACTGTGGGGATATGTGTATCTGCACTGGGGGCATATCTGGCACTGTGGGGATATGTGTTTGTGCACTGGGGGCATATCTGGCACTGTGGGATTTGTGTATCTGCACTGGGGGCATATCTGACACTGTGTGGATATGTGTATGTGCACTGGGGGCATATCTGGCACTGTGGGGATATGTGTATCTGCACTGGGGGCATATCTGGCACTGTGGGTATATGTGTATCTGCATGGGGTCATATCTGGCGCTGTGGGAATATGTGTATCTGCACTGGGGGCATATCTGGCGCGCTGTGGTGACATGAGTATCTGCACTGCGGGCATATCTGGCACTGTGGGGATATGTGTTTGTGCACTGGGGGCATATCTGGCACTGTGGGGATATGTGTATCTGCACTGGGGGCATATCTGGCACTGTAGGATATGTGTATCTGCACTGGGGGCATATCTGGCACTGTGGGGATATGTGTTTGTGCACTGGGGGCATATCTGGCACTGTGGGGATATGTGTATCTGCACTGGGGGCATATCTGGCACTGTGGGATATGTGTATCTGCACTGGGGGCATATCTGACACTGTGTGGATATGTGTATGTGCACTGGGGGCATATCTGGCACTGTGGGGATATGTGTATCTGCACCAGGGGCATATCTGGCACTGTGGGTATATGTGTATCTGCATGGGGTCATATCTGGCGCTGTGGGGATATGTGTATCTGCACTGGGGGCATATCTGGCACGCTGTGGTGACATGAGTATCTGCACTGGGGGCATATCTGGCTCTGTGGGGACATGTGTAGCAGCACTGGTGGCAAATCTGGCACTGTGGGGGCATGTGTATCAGCACTGGGGGGCATATCTGGCACTGTGCGGGCATGTCGAGCAGCACTGAAGGCATATCTGTCAATGTGGGAGGCACTGTGGGGGCATGTGTATCAGCACTGGGGCATATCTGGCACTGTGGGGACATGTGTATCAGCACTGGGGGCATATCCTGCACTGTGGGGGCATGTGTATCGGCACTGGGGGTGCATATCCGGCACTGTGGGGGCATGTCTAGCAGCACTGGGGGCATATCTGGCACTGTGGGAGGCACTGTGGGGGCATGTGTAGCAGCACTAGGGGCATATCTGGCACTATGGGAGGCACTGTGGGGGCATGTGTAGCAGCACTGGGGGCATATCTGGCACTGTAGGAGGCACTGTGGGGGCATGTGTATCAGCACTGGAGGCATACCTGGCACTTTGGGGATATGTGTATCTGCACTGTGGGCATATCGGGCACTGTGGAGGCATGTGTATCTGCACTGGGAGCATATCTTGCACTGTGGGGATATATATGTGTCTGCACTGGGGGCATAGCTGGCACTGTCGGGATATGTGTATCTGCACTGGGGGCATAGCTGGCACTGTGGAGATATGTTTATCTGCACTGGGGGCATATCTGGCACTGTGGGGATATGTGTATCTTAACTGGGGGATATGTGTATCTGCACTGGTGGCATAGCTGGCACTGTGGGGATATGTGTATCTGCACTGGGGGCATATCTGGCACTGTGGGGATATGTGTATCTGCACTGGGGGCATATCTGACACTGTGGAGATATGTGTATCTGCAATGGGGGCATAGCTGGCACTGTGGGGATATGTGTATCTGCACTGGGGGCATATCTGGCACTGTGGGGGCATGTGTATCTGCACTGGGGGCATATCTGGCACTGTGGGGATATGTGTATCTGCACTGGGGGCATATCTGGCACTGTGGGGATATGTGTTTGTGCACTGGGGGCATATCTGGCACTGTGGGATATGTGTATCTGCACTTGGGGCATATCTGACACTGTGTGGATATGTGTATGTGCACTGGGGGCATATCTGGCACTGTGGGGATATGTGTATCTGCACCAGGGGCATATCTGGCACTGTGGGTATATGTGTATCTGCATGGGGTCATATCTGGCGCTGTGGGAATATGTGTATCTGCACTGGGGGCATATCTGGCGCGCTGTGGTGACATGAGTATCTGCACTGCGGGCATATCTGGCACTGTGGGGATATGTGTTTGTGCACTGGGGGCATATCTGGCACTGTGGGGATATGTGTATCTGCACTGGGGGCATATCTGGCACTGTAGGATATGTGTATCTGCACTGGGGGCATATCTGGCACTGTGGGGATATGTGTTTGTGCACTGGGGGCATATCTGGCACTGTGGGGATATGTGTATCTGCACTGGGGGCATATCTGGCACTGTGGGATATGTGTATCTGCACTGGGGGCATATCTGACACTGTGTGGATATGTGTATGTGCACTGGGGGCATATCTGGCACTGTGGGGATATGTGTATCTGCACCAGGGGCATATCTGGCACTGTGGGTATATGTGTATCTGCATGGGGTCATATCTGGCGCTGTGGGGATATGTGTATCTGCACTGGGGGCATATCTGGCGCGCTGTGGTGACATGAGTATCTGCACTGGGGGCATATCTGGCACTGTGGGGACATGTGTAGCAGCACTGGTGGCAAATCTGGCACTGTGGGGGCATGTGTATCAGCACTGGGGGGCATATCTGGCACTGTGCGGGCATGTCGAGCAGCACTGAAGGCATATCTGTCAATGTGGGAGGCACTGTGGGGGCATGTGTATCAGCACTGGGGCATATCTGGCACTGTGGGGACATGTGTATCAGCACTGGGGGCATATCCTGCACTGTGGGGGCATGTGTATCGGCACTGGGGGTGCATATCCGGCACTGTGGGGGCATGTCTAGCAGCACTGGGGGCATATCTGGCACTGTGGGAGGCACTGTGGGGGCATGTGTAGCAGCACTAGGGGCATATCTGGCACTATGGGAGGCACTGTGGGGGCATGTGTAGCAGCACTGGGGGCATATCTGGCACTGTAGGAGGCACTGTGGGGGCATGTGTATCAGCACTGGAGGCATACCTGGCACTTTGGGGATATGTGTATCTGCACTGTGGGCATATCGGGCACTGTGGAGGCATGTGTATCTGCACTGGGAGCATATCTTGCACTGTGGGGATATATATGTGTCTGCACTGGGGGCATAGCTGGCACTGTCGGGATATGTGTATCTGCACTGGGGGCATAGCTGGCACTGTGGAGATATGTTTATCTGCACTGGGGGCATATCTGGCACTGTGGGGATATGTGTATCTTAACTGGGGGATATGTGTATCTGCACTGGTGGCATAGCTGGCACTGTGGGGATATGTGTATCTGCACTGGGGGCATATCTGGCACTGTGGGGATATGTGTATCTGCACTGGGGGCATATCTGACACTGTGGAGATATGTGTATCTGCAATGGGGGCATAGCTGGCACTGTGGGGATATGTGTATCTGCACTGGGGGCATATCTGGCACTGTGGGGGCATGTGTATCTGCACTGGGGGCATACCTGGCATTGTGAGGATATATGTATCTGCACTGGGGGCATATCTGGCACTGTGGGGATATGTGTATCTGCACTGGGGGCATATCTGGCACTGTGGGGATATGTGTTTGTGCACTGGGGGCATATCTGGCACTGTGGGATTTGTGTATCTGCACTGGGGGCATATCTGACACTGTGTGGATATGTGTATGTGCACTGGGGGCATATCTGGCACTGTGGGGATATGTGTATCTGCACCAGGGGCATATCTGGCACTGTGGGTATATGTGTATCTGCATGGGGTCATATCTGGCGCTGTGGGAATATGTGTATCTGCACTGGGGGCATATCTGGCGCGCTGTGGTGACATGAGTATCTGCACTGCGGGCATATCTGGCACTGTGGGGATATGTGTTTGTGCACTGGGGGCATATCTGGCACTGTGGGGATATGTGTATCTGCACTGGGGGCATATCTGGCACTGTAGGATATGTGTATCTGCACTGGGGGCATATCTGGCACTGTGGGGATATGTGTTTGTGCACTGGGGGCATATCTGGCACTGTGGGGATATGTGTATCTGCACTGGGGGCATATCTGGCACTGTGGGATATGTGTATCTGCACTGGGGGCATATCTGACACTGTGTGGATATGTGTATGTGCACTGGGGGCATATCTGGCACTGTGGGGATATGTGTATCTGCACCAGGGGCATATCTGGCACTGTGGGTATATGTGTATCTGCATGGGGTCATATCTGGCGCTGTGGGGATATGTGTATCTGCACTGGGGGCATATCTGGCGCGCTGTGGTGACATGAGTATCTGCACTGGGGGCATATCTGGCACTGTGGGGACATGTGTAGCAGCACTGGTGGCAAATCTGGCACTGTGGGGGCATGTGTATCAGCACTGGGGGGCATATCTGGCACTGTGCGGGCATGTCGAGCAGCACTGAAGGCATATCTGTCAATGTGGGAGGCACTGTGGGGGCATGTGTATCAGCACTGGGGCATATCTGGCACTGTGGGGACATGTGTATCAGCACTGGGGGCATATCCTGCACTGTGGGGGCATGTGTATCGGCACTGGGGGTGCATATCCGGCACTGTGGGGGCATGTCTATTAGCACTGGGGGCATATCTGGCACTGTGGGAGGCACTGTGGGGGCATGTGTAGCAGCACTAGGGGCATATCTGGCACTATGGGAGGCACTGTGGGGGCATGTGTAGCAGCACTGGGGGCATATCTGGCACTGTAGGAGGCACTGTGGGGGCATGTGTATCAGCACTGGAGGCATACCTGGCACTTTGGGGATATGTGTATCTGCACTGTGGGCATATCGGGCACTGTGGAGGCATGTGTATCTGCACTGGGAGCATATCTTGCACTGTGGGGATATATATGTGTCTGCACTGGGGGCATAGCTGGCACTGTCGGGATATGTGTATCTGCACTGGGGGCATAGCTGGCACTGTGGAGATATGTTTATCTGCACTGGGGGCATATCTGGCACTGTGGGGATATGTGTATCTTAACTGGGGGATATGTGTATCTGCACTGGTGGCATAGCTGGCACTGTGGGGATATGTGTATCTGCACTGGGGGCATATCTGGCACTGTGGGGATATGTGTATCTGCACTGGGGGCATATCTGACACTGTGGAGATATGTGTATCTGCAATGGGGGCATAGCTGGCACTGTGGGGATATGTGTATCTGCACTGGGGGCATATCTGGCACTGTGGGGGCATGTGTATCTGCACTGGGGGCATATCTGGCACTGTGGGGATATGTGTATCTGCACTGGGGGCATATCTGGCACTGTGGGGATATGTGTTTGTGCACTGGGGGCATATCTGGCACTGTGGGATATGTGTATCTGCACTGGGGGCATATCTGACACTGTGTGGATATGTGTATGTGCACTGGGGGCATATCTGGCACTGTGGGGATATGTGTATCTGCACCAGGGGCATATCTGGCACTGTGGGTATATGTGTATCTGCATGGGGTCATATCTGGCGCTGTGGGAATATGTGTATCTGCACTGGGGGCATATCTGGCGCGCTGTGGTGACATGAGTATCTGCACTGCGGGCATATCTGGCACTGTGGGGATATGTGTTTGTGCACTGGGGGCATATCTGGCACTGTGGGGATATGTGTATCTGCACTGGGGGCATATCTGGCACTGTAGGATATGTGTATCTGCACTGGGGGCATATCTGGCACTGTGGGGATATGTGTTTGTGCACTGGGGGCATATCTGGCACTGTGGGGATATGTGTATCTGCACTGGGGGCATATCTGGCACTGTGGGATATGTGTATCTGCACTGGGGGCATATCTGACACTGTGTGGATATGTGTATGTGCACTGGGGGCATATCTGGCACTGTGGGGATATGTGTATCTGCACCAGGGGCATATCTGGCACTGTGGGTATATGTGTATCTGCATGGGGTCATATCTGGCGCTGTGGGGATATGTGTATCTGCACTGGGGGCATATCTGGCGCGCTGTGGTGACATGAGTATCTGCACTGGGGGCATATCTGGCACTGTGGGGACATGTGTAGCAGCACTGGTGGCAAATCTGGCACTGTGGGGGCATGTGTATCAGCACTGGGGGGCATATATGGCACTGTGCGGGCATGTCGAGCAGCACTGAAGGCATATCTGTCAATGTGGGAGGCACTGTGGGGGCATGTGTATCAGCACTGGGGCATATCTGGCACTGTGGGGACATGTGTATCAGCACTGGGGGCATATCCTGCACTGTGGGGGCATGTGTATCGGCACTGGGGGTGCATATCCGGCACTGTGGGGGCATGTCTAGCAGCACTGGGGGCATATCTGGCACTGTGGGAGGCACTGTGGGGGCATGTGTAGCAGCACTAGGGGCATATCTGGCACTATGGGAGGCACTGTGGGGGCATGTGTAGCAGCACTGGGGGCATATCTGGCACTGTAGGAGGCACTGTGGGGGCATGTGTATCAGCACTGGAGGCATACCTGGCACTTTGGGGATATGTGTATCTGCACTGTGGGCATATCGGGCACTGTGGAGGCATGTGTATCTGCACTGGGAGCATATCTTGCACTGTGGGGATATATATGTGTCTGCACTGGGGGCATAGCTGGCACTGTCGGGATATGTGTATCTGCACTGGGGGCATAGCTGGCACTGTGGAGATATGTTTATCTGCACTGGGGGCATATCTGGCACTGTGGGGATATGTGTATCTTAACTGGGGGATATGTGTATCTGCACTGGTGGCATAGCTGGCACTGTGGGGATATGTGTATCTGCACTGGGGGCATATCTGGCACTGTGGGGATATGTGTATCTGCACTGGGGGCATATCTGACACTGTGGAGATATGTGTATCTGCAATGGGGGCATAGCTGGCACTGTGGGGATATGTGTATCTGCACTGGGGGCATATCTGGCACTGTGGGGGCATGTGTATCTGCACTGGGGGCATATCTGGCATTGTGAGGATATATGTATCTGCACTGGGGGCATATCTGGCACTGTGGGGATATGTGTATCTGAACTGGGGGCATATCACCTATGTGTATGTGCACTGCAGGCATATCTGGCACTGTGGGGATATGTGTCTCTGCACTGGGGGCATATCTGGCACTGTGGGGATATGTGTATCTGCACTGGGGGCATATCTGGCGCTGTGGGGATATGTGTATCTGCACTGGGGGTATAGCTGGCACTGTGGGGATATGTGTATCTGCACTGGGGGCATATCTGGCACTGTGGGGATATGTGTATCTGCACTGGTGGCATATCTGGCTCTGTGGGGATATGTGTATCTGCACTGGGGGTATATCTGGAACTGTGGGGATATGTGTATGTGCACTGGGTGCATATCTGGCACTGTGGGGATATGTGTATCTGCACTGGGGGCATATCTGGCACTGTGGGGATATGTGTTTGTGCACTGGGGGCATATCTGGCACTGTGGGGATATGGGTATCTGCACTGGGGGCATATCTGGCACTGTGGGGATATGTGTATCTGCACTGGGGGCATATCTGACACTGTGTGGATATGTGTATGTGCACTGGGGGCATATCTGGCACAGTGGGGATATGTGTATCTGCACCAGGGGCATATCTGGCACTGTGGGTATATGTGTATCTGCATGGGGTCATATCTGGCGCTGTGGGGATATGTGTATCTGCACTGGGGGCATATCTGGCGCGCTGTGGTGACATGAGTATCTGCACTGGGGGCATATCTGGCACTGTGGGGACATGTGTAGCAGCACTGGTGGCAAATCTGGCACTGTGGGGGCATGTGTATCAGCACTGGGGGGCATATATGGCACTGTGCGGGCATGTCGAGCAGCACTGTGGGCATATCTGGCAATGTGGGAGGCACTGTGGGGGCATGTGTATCAGAACTGGGGGCATATCTGGCACTGTGGGGATATGTGTATCAGCACTAGGGGCATATCCTGCACTGTGGGGGCATGTGTATCGGCACTGGGGGTGCATATCTGGCACTGTGGGGGCATGTCTAGCAGCACTGCGGGCATATCTGGCACTGTGGGAGGCACTGTGGGGGCATGGTAGCAGCACTAGGGTCATATCTGGCACTGTGGGGGCATGTGTAGCAGCACTGGGGGCATATATGGCACTGTAGGAGGCACTGTGGGGGCCTGTGTATCAGCACTGGAGGCATATCTGGCACTGTGGGGATATGTGTATCTGCACTGTGGGTATATCGGGCACTGTGGAGGCATGTGTATCTGCACTGGGAGCATATCTTGCACTGTGGGGATATATGTGTCTGCACTGGGGGCATAGCTGGCACTGTCGGGATATGTGTATCTGCACTGGGGGCATATCTGGCACTGTGGGAATATGTGTATCTGAACTGGGGGATATGTGTATCTGCATTGGTGGCATAGCTGGCACTGTGGGGATATGTGTATCTGCACTGGGGGCATATCTGGCACTGTGGAGATATGTGTATCTGCACTGGGGGCATAGCTGGCACTGTGGGGATATGTGTATCTGCACTGGGGCATATCTGGCACTGTGGGGGCATGTGTATGTGCACTGGGGGCATATCTGGCACTGTGAGGATATATGTATCTGCACTGGGGGCATATCAGGCACTGTGGGGATATGTGTATCTGAACTGGGGGCATATCACCTATGTGTATGTGCACTGCGGGCATATCTGGCACTGTGGGGATATGTGTCTCTGCATTGGGGGCATATCTGGCACTGTGGGGATATGTGTATCTGCACTGGGGGCCTAGCTGGCACTGTGGGGATATGTGTATCTGCACTGGGGGCATATCTGGCACTGTGGGGATATGTGTATCTGCACTGGTGGCATATCTGGCACTGTGGGGATATGTGTATCTGCACTGGGGGCATATCTGGCACTGTGGGGATATGTGTATATGCACTGGGGGCATATCTGGCACTGTGGAGATATGTGTATCTGCACTGGGGGCATAGCTGGCATTGTGGGGATATGTGTATCTGCACTAAGGGCATATCTGGCACTGTGGGGGCATGTGTATCTGCACTGGGGGCATATCTGGCACTGTGAGGATATATGTATCTGCACTGGGGGCATATCTGGCACTGTGGGAGGCACTGTGGGGGCATGTGTAGCAGCACTAGGGGCATATCTGGCACTATGGGAGGCACTGTGGGGGCATGTGTAGCAGCACTGGGGGCATATCTGGCACTGTAGGAGGCACTGTGGGGGCATGTGTATCAGCACTGGAGGCATACCTGGCACTTTGGGGATATGTGTATCTGCACTGTGGGCATATCGGGCACTGTGGAGGCATGTGTATCTGCACTGGGAGCATATATTGCACTGTGGGGATATATATGTGTCTGCACTGGGGGCATAGCTGGCACTGTCGGGATATGTGTATCTGCACTGGGGGCATAGCTGGCACTGTGGAGATATGTTTATCTGCACTGGGGGCATATCTGGCACTGTGGGGATATGTGTATCTTAACTGGGGGATATGTGTATCTGCACTGGTGGCATAGCTGGCACTGTGGGGATATGTGTATCTGCACTGGGGGCATATCTGGCACTGTGGGGATATGTGTATCTGCACTGGGGGCATATCTGACACTGTGGAGATATGTGTATCTGCAATGGGGGCATAGCTGGCACTGTGGGGATATGTGTATCTGCACTGGGGGCATATCTGGCACTGTGGGGGCATGTGTATCTGCACTGGGGGCATACCTGGCATTGTGAGGATATATGTATCTGCACTGGGGGCATATCTGGCACTGTGGGGATATGTGTATCTGCACTGGGGGCATATCTGGCACTGTGGGATATGTGTATCTGCACTGGGGGCATATCTGACACTGTGTGGATATGTGTATGTGCACTGGGGGCATATCTGGCACTGTGGGGATATGTGTATCTGCACCAGGGGCATATCTGGCACTGTGGGTATATGTGTATCTGCATGGGGTCATATCTGGCGCTGTGGGAATATGTGTATCTGCACTGGGGGCATATCTGGCGCGCTGTGGTGACATGAGTATCTGCACTGCGGGCATATCTGGCACTGTGGGGATATGTGTTTGTGCACTGGGGGCATATCTGGCACTGTGGGGATATGTGTATCTGCACTGGGGGCATATCTGGCACTGTGGGATATGTGTATCTGCACTGGGGGCATATCTGGCACTGTGGGGATATGTGTTTGTGCACTGGGGGCATATCTGGCACTGTGGGGATATGTGTATCTGCACTGGGGGCATATCTGGCACTGTGGGATATGTGTATCTGCACTGGGGGCATATCTGACACTGTGGGGATATGTGTATGTGCACTGGGGGCATATCTGGCACTGTGGGGATATGTGTATCTGCACCAGGGGCATATCTGGCACTGTGGGTATATGTGTATCTGCATGGGGTCATGTCTGGCGCTGTGGGGATATGTGTATCTGCACTGGGGGCATATCTGGCGCGCTGTGGTGACATGAGTATCTGCACTGGGGGCATATCTGGCACTGTGGGGACATGTGTAGCAGCACTGGTGGCAAATCTGGCACTGTGGGGGCATGTGTATCAGCACTGGGGGGCATATCTGGCACTGTGCGGGCATGTCGAGCAGCACTGAAGGCATATCTGTCTATGTGGGAGGCACTGTGGGGGCATGTGTATCAGCACTGGGGCATATCTGGCACTGTGGGGACATGTGTATCAGCACTAGGGGCATATCCTGCACTGTGGGGGCATGTGTATCGGCACTGGGGGTGCATATCCTGCACTGTGGGGGCATGTCTAGCAGCACTGGGGGCATATCTGGCACTGTGGGAGGCACTGTGGGGGCATGTGTAGCAGCACTAGGGGCATATCTGGCACTATGGGAGGCACTGTGGGGGCATGTGTAGCAGCACTGGGGGCATATCTGGCACTGTAGGAGGCACTGTGGGGGCATGTGTATCAGCACTGGAGGCATACCTGGCACTTTGGGGATATGTGTATCTGCACTGGGGGCATATCTGGCACTGTGGGGATATGTGTATCTGCACTGGGGGCATATCTGGCGCTGTGGGGATATGTGTATCTGCACTGGGGGTATAGCTGGCACTGTGGGGATATGTGTATCTGCACTGGGGGCATATCTGGCACTGTGGGGATATGTGTATCTGCACTGGTGGCATATCTGGCTCTGTGGGGATATGTGTATCTGCACTGGGGGTATATCTGGAACTGTGGGGATATGTGTATGTGCACTGGGTGCATATCTGGCACTGTGGGGATATGTGTATCTGCACTGGGGGCATATCTGGCACTGTGGGGATATGTGTTTGTGCACTGGGGGCATATCTGGCACTGTGGGGATATGGGTATCTGCACTGGGGGCATATCTGGCACTGTGGGGATATGTGTATCTGCACTGGGGGCATATCTGACACTGTGTGGATATGTGTATGTGCACTGGGGGCATATCTGGCACAGTGGGGATATGTGTATCTGCACCAGGGGCATATCTGGCACTGTGGGTATATGTGTATCTGCATGGGGTCATATCTGGCGCTGTGGGGATATGTGTATCTGCACTGGGGGCATATCTGGCGCGCTGTGGTGACATGAGTATCTGCACTGGGGGCATATCTGGCACTGTGGGGACATGTGTAGCAGCACTGGTGGCAAATCTGGCACTGTGGGGGCATGTGTATCAGCACTGGGGGGCATATATGGCACTGTGCGGGCATGTCGAGCAGCACTGTGGGCATATCTGGCAATGTGGGAGGCACTGTGGGGGCATGTGTATCAGAACTGGGGGCATATCTGGCACTGTGGGGATATGTGTATCAGCACTAGGGGCATATCCTGCACTGTGGGGGCATGTGTATCGGCACTGGGGGTGCATATCTGGCACTGTGGGGGCATGTCTAGCAGCACTGCGGGCATATCTGGCACTGTGGGAGGCACTGTGGGGGCATGGTAGCAGCACTAGGGTCATATCTGGCACTGTGGGGGCATGTGTAGCAGCACTGGGGGCATATATGGCACTGTAGGAGGCACTGTGGGGGCCTGTGTATCAGCACTGGAGGCATATCTGGCACTGTGGGGATATGTGTATCTGCACTGTGGGTATATCGGGCACTGTGGAGGCATGTGTATCTGCACTGGGAGCATATCTTGCACTGTGGGGATATATGTGTCTGCACTGGGGGCATAGCTGGCACTGTCGGGATATGTGTATCTGCACTGGGGGCATATCTGGCACTGTGGGAATATGTGTATCTGAACTGGGGGATATGTGTATCTGCATTGGTGGCATAGCTGGCACTGTGGGGATATGTGTATCTGCACTGGGGGCATATCTGGCACTGTGGAGATATGTGTATCTGCACTGGGGGCATAGCTGGCACTGTGGGGATATGTGTATCTGCACTGGGGCATATCTGGCACTGTGGGGGCATGTGTATGTGCACTGGGGGCATATCTGGCACTGTGAGGATATATGTATCTGCACTGGGGGCATATCAGGCACTGTGGGGATATGTGTATCTGAACTGGGGGCATATCACCTATGTGTATGTGCACTGCGGGCATATCTGGCACTGTGGGGATATGTGTCTCTGCATTGGGGGCATATCTGGCACTGTGGGGATATGTGTATCTGCACTTGGGGCCTAGCTGGCACTGTGGGGATATGTGTATCTGCACTGGGGGCATATCTGGCACTGTGGGGATATGTGTATCTGCACTGGTGGCATATCTGGCACTGTGGGGATATGTGTATCTGCACTGGGGGCATATCTGGCACTGTGGGGATATGTGTATATGCACTGGGGGCATATCTGGCACTGTGGAGATATGTGTATCTGCACTGGGGGCATAGCTGGCATTGTGGGGATATGTGTATCTGCACTAAGGGCATATCTGGCACTGTGGGGGCATGTGTATCTGCACTGGGGGCATATCTGGCACTGTGAGGATATATGTATCTGCACTGGGGGCATATCTGGCACTGTGGGGATATGTGTATCTGAACTGGGGGCATATCACCTATGTGTATGTGCACTGCGGGCATATCTGGCACTGTGGGGATATGTGTCTCTGCACCGTTGGCATATCTGGCACTGTGGGGATATGTGTATCTGCACTGGGGGCATATCTGGCGCTGTGGGGATATGTGTATCTGCACTGGGGGCATAGCTGGCACTGTGGGGATATGTGTATCTGCACTGGGGGCATATCTGGCACTGTGGGGATATGTGTATCTGCACTGGTGGCATATCTGGCACTGTGGGGATATGTGTATGTGCACTGGGGGAAAATCTGGCACTGTGGGGATATGTGTATCTGCACTGGGGGCATATCTGGCACTGTGGGGATATGTGTATCTGAACTGGGGGATATGTGTATCTGCACTGGTGGCATATCTGGCACTGTGGGGATATGTGTGTCTGCACTGTGGGGATGTGTTTATCTGTACTGGGGGCATATCTGTCACTGTGTTGATATGTGTATCTGCACTGGGGGCATAGCTGGCACTGTGGGGATATGTGTATCTGCACTGGGGGCATATCTGGCACTGTGGGGATATGTGTATCTGCACTGGGGGGTATATCTGGCACTGTGGGGATATGTGTATCTGCACTGGGGGCATATCTGGCGCTGTGGGGATATGTGTATCTGCACTGGGGGCATAGCTGGCACTGTGGTGACATGTGTGTCTGCACTGGGGGCATATCTGGCACTGTGGGAGGCACTGTCGGGGCATGTGTATCTGCACTGGGGGCATATCTGGCACTGTGGGGATATATGTATCTGCACTGGGGGCATGTCTGGCACTGTGGGGATATATGTATCTGCACTGGGGGCATATCTGGCACTGTGGGAATATGTGTATCTGCATGGGGGGCATATCTGGCACTGTGGTGTCATGTGTATCTGCACTGGGGGCATATCTGGCACTGTGGGGATGTGTGTATCTGCACTGCGGGCATATCTGGCACTGTGGTTATATGTGTATCTGCACTGGGGGAATAGCTGGCACTGTGTGGATATGTGTATCTGCACTGGGGGCATAATTGGCACTGTGGGGATATGTGTATCTGCACTGGGGGCATATCTGGCACTGTGGGGATATGTGTATGTGCACTGGGGGCATATCTGGCACTGTGGGGATATGTGTATCTGCACTGTGGGGAATATCTGGCGCTTTGGGGATATGTGTATCTTCACTGGGGGCATATCTGGTACTGTGGGGATATGTGTATCTGCACTGGGGGCATATCTGGCACTGTGGGAGGCACTGTGGGGGCATTTGTATCTGCACTGGGGGCATATCTGGCACTGTGGGGATAAATGTATCTGCACTGGGGGCATATCTGGCACTGTGGGGATATATGTATCTGCACTTGGGGCATATCTGGCACTGTGGGGATATATGTATCTGCACTGGGGGCATAACTGCCACTGTTGGGATATGTGTATCTGCACTGGGGGCATATATGGCACTGTGGGGATATGTGTATCTGCACTGGGGGCATATCTGGCACTGTGAGGATATGTGTATTTGCACTGAGGGCATATCTGGTACTGTGGGGATATGTGCATCTGCACTGGGGGCATATCTGGCACTGTGGGGATATGTGTATCTGCACTGGGGGTATATCTGGTGCTGTGGGGACATGTGTATCTGCACTGGGGACATCAGTCATCCACTATCTCAATGTCACCCTGCCTCAGTCACCCATTATCTCCCTGTCACCCCTGCCTCAGTACCCCACCATCTCCTTGTCACTCCTGCCTCACCAGTAACCTATTATCTCCCTGTCACCCACTATCACCCTGTACCATGGGGCGTACAATTGTGTAGCCACACCCCTTTCTTGTAAGACCACACCCCTTTTATCCCATCAAGGGGCACCAAAATAGATTTTTGCTTACTAAAAAAAATAAGCTTGGGCCGGCCCTGCCTTAGCAGCATATATTTCAGGCCAAACCACATGGCAAAACCCAACCTGGTATCTAATACTGTATTGGTAGTGGATTTCAAAGGGGGCTGAAAATCAGTAGACCCTTCCGTATATATACCCCTGTGCACACTTTTGTGGCATGCACTACATATTTGTATAGATATATTATTTTTTTCATGTGTGTGTATATGTAAACGTGTGTATGCATACAATGATGGACTTCTAAAGTTCTAATTAAATAACATAAACTGGCACCCATACAATGAAATGAGATGGAAGAATGGGCATATTTGCATTTCTAACTGACACCTAAGGAACTATGGATTGTTTCTTAATACGTTGGCTAGGTTTACCAGTTTCCCTCCTTTATAGTGCCGCTTTCAGATCGCAAATGCCGTATCCCACCCGGTAAGAGAAACGCAGGGCCGTAACTACGTGTGTGCCAAGTGGGCTTGGCACACAGCGCAGTTGCCCTGAGGGCGCACGGCCAGCCGCATGTAATGAGTCAAATTGACTCATTACATGCCGCCTCTGCTGTGTGCGCCGTGCGCCGCAGCCGCGCTGTGCAGGGAGGAGAGCTACAGCGCCGGGCAGGTGAGAAGGAGGAGGAGAGAGGGGGACTGGAGCCGCAGCAGCGCTATGTCATTGGTAGTAAGCGCCGCTGCAGCATCCCCCTCTCCTTCCGTATTGGCCGCCCGGCGCTGCTGTGGATGCTGGGATGCGGTTCCTCCATCCCAGCATCCACAGCAGCGCAGGGCAGCCAATACGGAAGGAGAGGGGGATGCTGCAGCGGCGCTTACTACCAATGACATAGCGCTGCTGCGGCTGCACTCCCCCTCCCTCCTCCTCCTTCTCACCTGCCTGCACTGAGGGACTCGGAGATGCCAGCACGAGGAGCCTGTCAGCGGGGAGAAGGTAAGTATATCCCTCTCTCTCTCTCTCTCTCTCTTTCTCTCTCTCTCTCTCTCTGGGGGACACCGTCTGCCATAATGTGTAAAAAGGGGGCCTGGCTGCCGCAATGTGTAAAAAGGGTGCCTGGCTGCCGCAATGTGTAAAAAGGGGGCCTGGCTGCCGCAATGTGTAAAAAGGGGGCCTGGCTGCCGCAATGTGTAAAAAGGGGTCCTGGCTGCCGCAATGTGTAAAAAGGGGGCCTGGCTGCCGCAATGTGTAAAAAGGGGTCCTGGCTGCCGCAATGTGTAAAAAGGGGGCCTGGCTGCTGCAATGTGTAAAAAGGGGGCCTGGCTGCCGCAATGTGTAAAAAGGATTCCTGGCTGCCGCAATGTGTAAAAAGGGGTCCTGGCTGCTGCAATGTGTAAAAAGGGGGCCTGGCTGCTGCAATGTGTAAAAAGGGGGACTGGCTGCCGCAATGTGTAAAAAGGGGGACTGGCTGACGCAATGTGTAAAAAGGGGGACTGTCTGCTGTAATGTATAAAAAGGGGGACGCTGTCTGCTGTAATGTATAAAAGGGGCTCTACCTGGTGTAGTGGCGCTACTGTGCAGCGTAATTTGAATAATGGAGACTACTGTACACCGTAGTATGAATTGCTATTATTTTGTGGCCACGCCCCTTCCCCATGAAGCCACGCCCCTATATATTTTTCGCGCACCTACGGCGCGCACTGACCCTATCTTGCATGGGGGGGGGCGCCAATGTAATTTCTTGCACACAGCGCTAAAATGCATAGTTGCAGCACTGGAGAAACGTGTCCTTACCGGGTGGGATCCGGCATTTGCTCTTCTCTGCTGGCTTTCCGACCCGGCAATATACCGGGTCGGTTGCCATAGCAGCAGGGGGGCGCAGCAGCAGCAGGAGCGGGGGTGGAGGCGGCGCTGGTAGATAAGCTCATCTCCTGCGCCGCCGCTCCCTATGCTGTAAAAGGGAACTGAGTCGCATCGAAATGGCTCCCATTCACACTGCACCTGACCCAGTATTCAACCCGGTAATAACCCTTCTTTTTAACCGGGTTGAATTACCGGGTCAGGCGACCCGCTAATTCGGCCAAAGTGCTTTTACATCGCACACTGACCCGTTTCAACACGGCAATATGCCGTGTCGATACTGGGTTATTTGTGCGATGTGAAAGGGGTATTACTTACTGTCCTGCTGATGATCACCTCCAGATCTGGTACAGGCAGTTGATCCATGTAATGCTTTCAACATACTGAGCAGGTCATGTTACATGTACACTTACCATGGCTCTGTGAGGTGGCAGCACTGGTACTGTGACATCACAAGTGGAATTCTATAGGTCATGTGACAGGCCCAGCAGTCAGCTGAGTATATTATCTAAAACATACAGTATAGGGGGCAGTACAGATGAAGTGGCCCAACACAAATTGCATGACCATTTAAAAAAAAAGTGTAATTGTTTTGTCAGTTGTCACCACTATATGTCAAATGGCAGCCACCATTATATAGTTACAGAGATTTTCATGTTCCTGGGCATTTACACAAATGCAAATATCTGAGCACTGGGAAGTCGGGAAGCCTTGGGACAAACATATTGTTGTCAGAAAAGTTTGGGCTATTTTACAGTCACACATTGATTACATTATCTCACTTTTTAATGACTGAAAATAAGGACCTAAATAAGAACAAAATATTAGCAAAATTATGAGCTTTCAGACTGCCATGGTCTCAGCTTAGAAAGACTTTTTTAAGTTTTTTTTTTTTTACAGTATATTACTTATTGTACGATGTTTATATACATATTATATTTATATAATTTGATCCAAAATAGATGAAGACTGAGACTTGTACTCCACTTTTTTGCAGCTTTGAAAATTATACTTTTTCACAATTTTATCTTTTTTAAGCCTAAATTTTGCTGATTGTCAAAACAGGAAAAAATATTTTTGGAACAAGTTAAGGTTTGTATAATATAAAACTGCTTTAAAATGTCAAAGCACTTGGAGCAAAAGCATGCTATGCAGCCACTCTCATTACTGAAGTCCTAAGTCAGCTGGGGAGGAGGTTTGTGGCCATCGGTGCAGGCAAGTTCAATGAAAACAACAACATCAGGGAGAGGGTCATACTGGGACAAGAAGGGGCCACTGGGGAAAACTTATGATAGGGGATCACAAAAAAAGAGCAGCTGGCAGGACATGAGAATGAGTACCCAACATACAGGACATAAGCAGCTCCCCAACTAACAAGGTTTTAGATACCATGAATAAGCTGATTCAGTGTAATCTATGGCTCACTACTTTTGAAGCTACACACTTCAGGTTGCCCTCTGGCAGGACATGCTGTGCTTGGTAGTTCTACAAGACTGCAGAACCCAATATACTGTTAAAACTAAAGTGTCTTGGCTGAAAGTCACCTACTTCGCATTGTGTTCTGGCTGGTCTTCTTCACATATGTAGCTTCTCGGAAGCAGTGCAGGAGAGGGGAGTTCATCCAAGTGGGAAGCTTGCAGCACTATACAAAACAAATAAGTTATGCAATCACAAGTCACACTGACAGTTGACATTTCAAAAAAATATTATTTATCATTATAAACTGTCATTTTGATACTACATGTGTAAACTAGCATCATGAAGTGATTAATATATAATAGTCAATAAGTAATTTTGTCATTGTATGGGGTTTATTCATTTTATTTTTTTTCTAAAAGCAAGAAATCCATATCAAAGATACAGGGATCAATATAGCATGAATGGCTCTTTGTGCCAATATATAAATCATTTATATTGCCACTAATCACAAAGATAAAAAATAACTTATTGCCATAATTTATCAAAACAGTATCACAAATAGTCGCAATGGTTACTCGTTACTATTGGTTAGGTTTAACGTATCCCTTTACTAGGTCTGTCTTTAAGCTTTTCAAACAAGTTTTACAATCTATAACCACCAAATATGACAATACATCAAGAAGGAGCCAGGTGTTGCAAGTGAAGGCTTAGAAGGTCCAGGGTTGCCTGTTATCCATCACTTTTTATAAAACGACAGAATCCTGTTGGGTTGCTAAGGACATCTTCTCCACGTGTCCTCTTTAGAAGTCTTGATTTATCTCACCCATGTACTAATTTTCTATTCAGTTTGGGAAACCACCCTCCCTGTTTTGTATGGTAGACACAAAAAATTCTCTTTGTATTGCATGGTAGTCACAAAAAAACTTACTTTATTGTATGGTAATCACAAAAATCCTATTGTATAGTTGACACAAATATTTTCTGTGTATTGGCTCAAATTCTTCAGGGAATGGATGCCGTGGTCAGGATGTTCATGTTAGAGCCACAGGAACACAGAGCCTGGTGCTCGAAACATGCACAGTCTTGCCACAGCATTCGTTAACTAAATAATTGTTTTGTAGATGTAAAACGTTGAATATTCTTATAGTGGTTCTATGGTGGAAATTCAACTGATATCGCTGCCCGATCTTCAGTCTAAAATGACGGGAGATTGCAGGGGTGATATTCAATTGATGCCTGTTATTGATCCGACGGTGCCCATTAGTGTCGGGTTTAGCAATGTAAAGCAGCTAAACCCAGATAAACTAATGGGCGTGATCATGGAAAGTGCCATTTGGGCGCCCAAATGGGTCACTTTTCACCTCGCCAGCACTGTGGCTGTGATCTGATCTGATCGCAGCAGCAAATTTGTTAGCTAATGGGCAAAGCCATGTGTACTGCAGGAGGTGCAGATATAACATGTGCAGAGAGAGTTAGATTTGGGTTTTTCTCTGCACCCGGGACTGGCTCCATCCCCTGACCTCCCATGAGCCACTGCGGCCTTCCGGGAGGTCAGCCGGCGGTGTATGCACAGAAGGACCTGCTGGCTGACTTCAAGACCGCAGAGGAGCACTGCTGGAGGAGACAGCGTCACTGGAACCCGGGATACCTGCATCGCTTCGCCGGATGGGTGAGTATACATGAATTGCTACTTATCACAGCTACTTATCGCATCGGACCTATGTGATATATAGTGATAAGTATAAAATAATTTTTCATTTCATGCATTAAAAGACCCCTAATTTGCAGATGCAGACACCTCCTTTTAAAAGCCATGTATCAGACTTACAAAACAGGGGGCATTTTTGTGACATTTTTGTCACTGAAATAGAATACAGAGAGCATCTTTATAACCAGGGTCGTCTTTTTGTATGGGCTCAATGGACACTTGCCCAAGGGCCCCATGAGCACAAGGGTTCTAGGCTTATAGCTAAGGGTCCAGTCTTTCCAATGGTACTATATTTTTGAAAATCGGCCAAGGAGAACCGGAGATATCTGATGTCAAAGCAGTGATCCCCATCCAAGCCTGTTAATTTCTCTTCCCAGAGAAGCTAGGGGTATCTCCAGGTAAGCTGGCTCTCAGATGCTGTAGGAGCCATTACCATGTGGCCTTACACTGGGAATTTAACCCAGACATATTTGTAATTATTTAAGGGGTGGGTGTGGGGTGTGGTGGCCCCTGTGTCGGTATGGCTGGGCTGCTTCAGGTCGGCACACCCTAACACTTTATTAACACTTATGATTTTCCCTATCACTTTGTATATATTTTTGTATTATTTTAATCACATCACTTACATAGCACTTCTGTGCTTCTTATTAACCCTTATTAATTCTCACCTGTGTGCTGACCTGGGGTAGCCAACCTGTGCCGACGTTATGGGGTCCTGCACCCCGGACCCATACCTAGTATTAGGGATCCCCAGTGACGGAGAAGCCTTGTCGATCGGCCTGGGGGCTTAACCCTATATCTGCAGATATACGCAACTAAGATCTCCGTATTATCTGACTATTATGTAGTAAAATATTTTTCACTCGGTGTGCATTAGGGAACACATTGTTTTTTCCTACACAGAATTACCCCTCCCTTTTAGCACCTGAGTGACATCACAATCTGATTGAGCAGCTTACCATTTTGTGCATTGTATTTAGAGAGGCATGGATGGGTCAGCATTTGGAGGAATTGCTGACTCCAGAGTGCCATAGGAGAAGCCAGGGGTGTCTCCAGGTAAGCTGGCTCTCAGATGCTGTAGGAGCCATTACCATGTGGCCTTACATTGGGAATTTAACCCAGACATATTTGTAATTATTTATGGGGTGGGTGTGGGGTGCGGTGGCCCCTGTGTCGGTATGGCTGGGCTGCTTCAGGTCGGCACACCCTAACACTTTATTAACACATGATTTTCCCTATCATTTTGTATATATTTTTGTATTATTTTAATCACACCACTTACATAGCACTTCTGTGCTTCTTATTAACCCTTATTAATTCTCACCTGTGTGCTGACCTGGGGTAGCCGACCTGTGCCGACGTTATGGGGTCCTGCACCCCAGACCCACACCTAGTATTAGGGACCCCCAGTGACGGAGAAGCCTTGTCGATCGGCCTGGGGGCTTAACCCTATATCTGCAGATATACGCAACTAAGATCTCCGTATTATCTGACTATTATGTAGTAAAATATTTTTCACTCGGTGTGCATTAGGGAACTCATTGTAATTTCTCTTCCCAGCCATATATCTCGGGTTCTTTCTGACTTAGAGTTTTTCAGAGGGTATACTCCAAAAGCTGGGTCTCTCTTGGTGGACACTGGCAGCTTGTCTCTCTTATGCTTATAACCAGAGATATCAGCCTTCAAGCAGCTGGTCGCTGCTCCAGCTACACACGCCTAATATGCAGTTTTATATTTTCATCGGTGGATTGCTCTGGCTCCTGAACTCTGATCCCCAAGTCCCCAGTACCTCCTGAAAGGGGGGCCTCTCTATTTTTTTTTTATCCCATTCAAAACTAAGAAATCTATTTCCAGGAACTTGAGATATCTGCAGTCAAGCAAGTTGCCCTCCCACCAGAAAATTATGAATATTAAGTTCAGTCCACTATTCACCCCTTCCATGTATATTAAACATCCCCTACCACCCTGGACGTCATGTACCAGGGCCCCTTCATTCAGCACAATGCCCCCTTCTACAGTTTAGTGTTCTCCCTCCCGCTCCATCTCCCACCACCTGTGCAGTAAAGGAGTAATTAGCAGAAATTACTGCTCCAGGTCCCACATGCTGAGTGGAAGATAGAACACCCCCTACCGCCCGTGGGACATGAAAGCTGCCGCTGATAGCACCCCCAACCCCTACCGCTGGAGGATGGGTAGGGTCCCCAGTGCATTCCTGTGCCCAGGGGCCTACACTGCTGTTAAGACGGCCATGTTTATAACCACCAAACAACAGAGAAATTTGTGACCACTGTTTTGAAATAACCATACAATACAAAGAGCCTTTTTGTGACGGCCATAAAATACAAATAATTTTGTGTGACTACCATGCAATACAAAAAACTGTTTTGTGACAGACAAACAATAGAGACAGTTTTGTGGCAGATTTATAAGACAAAGAGCATAGTAATTACCTGTATTAAATACAGAGAGCATTTTTTCTGATCACCAAACAATACAGGGTAAATTTCCATGTCCGCCATGCAATAAGGGAATCATTTTGTGACTGCCACACACTAAATAAACAGTACACTCAGAGATCATTTTTGGGACCGTCATACAATTGAGATTTTGTTTGAGACTATCATATTAAACAGACATCAGTTTTCTGACCAACATACTGTATAATAAAGAGAACAGTTCTGTGACCAACACACCAGACAGAAAGCATAGTACTGACTGCTATAAATTTGAATACAAGAAGGAAATATTCTGTCTGTATTCCATTCAGCCAGTGAAATATTTGTATGCCATACATGTTACTGTGGTAAATGATTTATGGGTAATGCATTTATATCCAATAAAACCTCTAGTTTACACTTTTCCGGTGACTGATGGAAAGTGTTATAAATTGCTAGAGAGTGTAAAATGGAAAAGTGAGAACGTGTGAGAAAATCCCTCAAAATGATTGTCTTTATATAAAATAGGTTACAGCATTGTTCAGAATGTCTGCTGATATACAGTAGTGAGTTAAGAAGTGGCAACTTCAAAACACAAATCACGACATGTAGAGGATATTTAGGGTATATTGTAAAATATGGCAAAAACTGTTAACAATTGATTTTTATATGAGATAAGTCTTAAGCAATGCATTTGTTTCTCTTGCTAACGTAGTTTGTGAGATGAATGCTGCTTACTTTAGAATAACAAATTGAAAACTAGATAATCTGCATTTCAGTTGTAAATTAACCACTTGCCTGGTGTGGTTGCATCAGATGTAACCAAAACAGGCTGGGCTTTCACTAACATGGTCGCATTTGAGGCGACCAGTCAGAAAGGCTCACCGGGCAGTTGCCGGTAGATAATCTTCTAGCAGCCGCCATTATCAGAGGGATGTCCTGCCCCATCTGCATCCTTGTTCCCTCCCCCAGTTTCTGCTGTGAAGCTGTTTACTGCTGATCAGGCAGCCTGACGGCACTCCCCACATGGCTGCAGAGAGGAGGTGATGCAAAGCGATGATACCGCAATGTTTCCTTCATCGATGGTCCATTATATCTTTGGCTGATGGTTTTAAAGAATCAAAATGAATGTTATGTGTTTAAAAAAAAATATTAGTCAGTTAAGTGGTTAATAAATTCTTTTAATAAAGGTGATATCGTCTCCTATTGGGAACAATGGAAATTAATAAGCATATTGGGGGTAATTCCAAGTTGATCGCAGCAGGAATTTTGTTAGCAGTTGGCCAAAACCAGGGGGGTAATTCCAAGTTGATCGCAGCAGGAAATTTTTTAGCAGTTGGGCAAAACCATGTGCACTGCAGGGGGGCAGATATAACATTTGCAGAGAGAGTTAGATTTGGGTGGGTTATTTTGTTTCTGTGCAGGGTAAATACTGGCTGCTTTATTTTTACACTGCAATTTAGATTGCAGATTGAACTCACCACACCCAAATCTATCTCTCTCTGCACATGTTATATCTGCCTCCCCTGCAGTGCACATGGTTTTGCCCAACTGCTAACAAAATTCCTGCTGCGATCAACTTGGAATTACCCCCATTGTTCTTCTCCCAGTGGGAATTTGTATGGAGTCAGTAACAGGGTGAAAGACCTAAATATTTTGCCATTTAGATACAGCATAAGTGGATTGTGGATAAAAATGGTGGTATTGAGAGGCTGGTTATAAATATACATATTTCTTTTACTTTCCTCATTATATAATTGTAAAGTACAGGAATCTAACATATTTCAATGTTGCTCAACCTGTGATGAGTTGGGAGCATGCCATGGTGGCAATAGTCTTCAGAGGGGGCAAGTAACCCTGGTTCCCCCTCCATGTCTGCTGTCTGTCATCTCTGTGTTTAGCACCTCACAGCAAATTATTATACCAGCTGCAGTGTATACCAGCTTTGGTTTTGGTAACCAAGAAAGAGAGCCTCGACCTGCATGTTGGGCACACCGAAACCCAAACCTCCTTGCGGAGGTCCCTAGTGAACACCACTGGCACATTAAACTCTACACCTCTGTACTGGGTCTCTGCCAATAATAAAGTATGGGTTGCATCCTATAATGTATCCGAGAGTTTGTGACAATATTGTGATACTGTGAGCACTTTTGCAGACTTGTAAAGTGGTCTTGTAAATGGCTCCCAGGAAGGAGTTATCAATTGAAAAGCAATCTGCCATAGTCTCTTTGAGAAATGCAGGGCATACAGATATATCCTCCACCATTGTTGCTGCAGTCATGTTAAATAGCACTTCTAGCCATGCCTAGTTCCAGGCGTGTTTACTAATGCTGAGCATCTTGTTGTGTGTCTTTTCCCCCGAAAATGTGTCTTATTCGCATTGCTATGCAGTCTACGTTGATTAAAATGATATGTGACATGTAAATATTCTGTGTATGACTGCAGCATACGAAATGCTGTTACATAGTTTTCCACTGACACTGTAATGTAGCTTTTCGTATGCAGATACAGCTGCATTCACACACATAATAAACACATTGCATATTATTTTAGTTAGTTGCTCGGGAGCTGGAGGCTCTTATGCGCCCAGAGTGCTGTGACTAGAGGCTAGATCAGGAAGGCTACATCTGTAGTTTGAATTAAATTGTTTGCCTGGAGAAGGTTTCTCTTGGTGGCATGCAGTGTACCCTCAAGAGATACACCATAAACATTGTGTACGAGATCGCCCACAACCTGGACAACTTCAAGTGACCAAAAAACAGAAGGACAAATTCATCAGAGTGTGTTCCAAATGGAATAGATTCCAAACAGTTTATCAGATCTAGGCGAGGAGGAAAAGCATGTCAAATGCTACTGTCAAACGCCACCTTGTAGCCAGTGGCTTCACGGGTTGCAGCCCAAAAGCCACTGCTTAGAACCATAAATAATAGGAAGAGGCTATTGTAGGCTAAAATGCACAGGAGCTGGACCACTAGTCAATGAAAGAAGTTTCTTTTCACAGACAAATCGAAGTTTGAAGTGTGTGGGTCCAAGAGGCGCAAGTTACAGTAGTTCGTTGTGTGACAGGTGAGTGCACCATGTCATCCCTTCCGGCACCTGCATTATTGGTTGTGTTTTCACACTACAGCAAGATAACTACCCAAATTGCAATCCAATTGAACTCCTTTTGATCATCTTGACAGGTGTGTTCGAGATACACAAAAGAGCCAAAATCACCTTTGGGAGTTGCTACAAGAGAAGTGGGCTGCAATCAAACTCAAACTTCAGACAAATTGATTGGCAGAATTCCCCATGTTTGCACTGCTGTGATCACCGCTAAGGGTGGATACTCTGATAAGAGAAAAATTGTAAGACATCCAAACTCAATGTGTTTGTAAAAAATCTGTATGAGTACAAAATGTTTATTTGTCAAAATAAATATATGTTCATTACAAACTAGCTTCTTGTGTTCATTATTTTCCAAACAAATAATTTGGGTGCTGTATTGAAATTATTGAACTGTAGTGTACATGTAGTTCCTGTGAAAATAAATGAGCACGCCCACATCAAACATGCTTAAATGGAAGGGAAAAATAACTCCTTGAAAGTGTTGGACAACTTCCTCCATGCTGAACACCTTTAAAAGTCACTGTACTTCTCCAGTATGGAAAATGTCTCTGTGGCCAACTACAAACCTCTGGAAATATGTCCTTTGCACTTTTATCTCATTTACTTCTCTTATTTTTTAGCTAGGTTCATTTTTTAGATTTATTTATTTATTACTAACACTTATTTTGTCTAGCACCAGCATATTCCATTGCACTTTACAATTAGTAACAAAACATTAATAAAATGAGATGGGGTAGTGATAGTCTGACAAAGAGGTAAGAGGGCCTTGTTCACAAGCTTACAATCTATAGGGACGTAGGAGTTTGATACATGAGGCTATGGCCCTCATTCCGAGTTGATCGCTCGCTGCCGATTTTCGCAGCGCAGCGATCAGGTAAAAAAACGGCAAAACTGTGCATGCGTACGGGCCGCAGGGCGCACGCGCAACGTACTATGCAGTTTTACACAAGGTCTAGCGACTCTTTTTCGTCGCTCTGTTGATCGGTGAGTGATTGACAGGAAGTGGGTGTTTTTGGGTGGTAACTGACCGTTTTCCGGGAGTTTGCTAAAAAACACAGGCGTGTCAGGTGAAAACGCAGGTGTGTCTGGGGAAATGGCTGGCCGAACGCAGGGCGTGTTTGTGACGTCAAAGCAGGAACTAAACAGACTGAAGTGATCGCAAGGAAGGAGTAAGTTTCTAGCTGCTCAGAAAATGCACAGTCTTTATTTGTAGCAGCGCTGCTATCCTTTCGTTCGCACTTCTGCTAAGCTAAGATACACTCCCAGAGGGCGGCGGCCTAGCGTTTGCACTGCTGCTAAAAGCAGCTAGCGAGCGATCAACTCGGAATTAGGGCCTATATTGGGACACCTTTCTCCAGCATCTTCCTTCTTGACTTTGCTTCTTCTGTTCCTCAATGTCTTTCTCCTGTGCTCCACCATTTGACTGACCAGCCCATTTGGAGCGACAATGTATGCATACTCAGGGATGGGACAATGATGTGACAAGCCATGATTGGCCCACCACAGTGTCCTGTGATTTGTGTGTAATGAATCTTAATATGCTTAATGCTAATGGATGCCACAAACCTGCTTCTGAACAGGTGAGCACTTACCCCAATGTTCCTGGACTTTCTTCCACACACGCTCTAAGAGAACATGTACATACGTGCAAATACACAGCACTTTGCATGCTGGCTTATAGACTTCCCATACAGCACTCACACTTTAATATGGACATTATATTACAGCTCTGTCCAATTAAATTGCTATACAGTTATAGTTGCCATTAGTAGAAGAAAGTGCTTCCAATGTGAGGACAGTTCACTTACTGAGACCCATCTGATGTCTGACGGATCTCTGCGTGTGCTCAGCTCAGCATAGCCTGCAATTCAGCCGACACGCCCATGACACTTAGGGGTCTATTTACTGAGACTTAGATGGAGATAAAGTGGGCAGAGATAAAGTACCAGCCAATCAGTGTCTAACTGCCATGTCACAGGCTGGGTTTGAAATATGACAGTTAGGAGCTGATTGGCTGGTGATTTATCTCTGTCCACTTTATCTCCATCCAAGGCTTAGTACATACACCCCTAATCAGAATCTCAATCCTTCATTTCCATTTTCCACCCAGTTATGTCTTAGCTGCTGCAAATGGAAATGCAACTGAGCTGCATACGGCAGTGGTTCCCAAACTTTCTTGCATCATGGCACCTGAGAGTATCGGTATTTGTTATCACGGCACCCCCAGGATCAAAATGTATTATTGATATATTTGGGAAAAAATATTAAATGAAGTAAATTGCACCTACCTGTCATCCTTAGGGCCTATGTGGTTGTATTGTACACATGTTTTATGATTGGCAGCCACAAGCACTGGTTTTGCCCATTACTTTGACCATAAATAATTTGATTTGGTCCTGAAACACCAACCTGAGGCACCTCTGGAAGAGCCTGGTGGCACCCCAGGGTGCCTAGGCACACAGTTTGGGAACCACTGGCATACAGTATGATGCAGAATCATCCATAGTTGCTCATAGTGGGTGTGGTCAGACAAAGAGTACGTGTAATGCTAAATATAACATAATCTGTCTGCAAAACTGAGCTGTGGGCAACTCTAAAAACAGCCTCTTTCATTAACAACACACAGTGTGGTGTGAATGTAATAGGGTGGGAGAATCAGAAAGTGGGAGATTTTGGGAGAGTTCTTCTGTGTTTTTTTTTAAAGCGCCAATCATTTACATGGCAAAATCAACCTGGTTTTGCCATGTAAATGATTGCCACTTAAAAAAAAACAGGAGAACTCTCCCAAAATCTCTTACTGATTCTCACACACTATTACATTCCCCCCCTATATGTGTGATTTATTGGCTACAATAGACATTATTATAACTTCTCGCACAGATATACACTGAATCCCTAGTGTGCTTTTTATTTGTGTTTCATTAGAGGACTCAATTGAATGGTGTAAAAATCCATTAAATATTCTCTGCAAAGAAAATATTGGCAAATACTGTGTATACGAATCTATATTGTATGTGCCCTGCTATTTAAGCTGTTCCTGATTACAATCTATTGACATCTCTATCTGCATATAACTTATAAGCAGTCAACATGCATGGGCATCATATTTCAGTGTTTATTTATTCTTGTTTACTTGAACTGTAGTTTCCAGTATGTTAGAACTGTTTTTCATGAAATAGGAAATGGCCCAGACAGACCACAAATTGAACAATGCTTGAATTCTAATTGATTATTTTTAATATAGCTTACAAAAGACAAAATTTTGCTCCCTGTCCCATCTGACTGGTGTCCAATCTAGGTAAACTTTATTCTATTGCAAGTATATATACTGTATCTTACGGGATAGTATAACAAATATCTAACTTTAAAGCACAGAAAATGTTATATTTAAATCTATTTATTTTACAATGATCACAATTAATGGCAATAGAAAAAAATAATAAACAATTAAGCAACAAATATATCACACAGAATATGTCCAAAGGTATATACCTGACTTAAATAAAAATAATTATTATTATTATAATTTTACAAAACACTCTGCAGTATATTATAGTGTAACAATCGAGGTCATTATTAAGTCAGTGTTGTAGAGCAAGAAATCTAAGGGGGCGATTCAATTGTTATGGGCACTGCTATAATTAATTGGCACCCAACGGAGCAACTCTCAATTGTCCCGGCCGCCCATTAATTATCATACTTGTGCCCAATTACACCCATCTAAACTCCTGGATAAGGTGCCCAAAAATATGTTAGAGCACTCAAACCACGGATCTTTTGCACGTGTCCACCTGCAGCACTCAAATTGATCCTTCGTGCACTATCTAGTGGCAGCCTTGGGGGAAACAATTGAACGCTCCCTATATGTATTGTATTTATGAGACATAGTTATATAGTTACATAGTTGTTGAGGTTGAAAAAAGACAAATGTCCATTGAGTTTAACCTATATTACATTTTTTTTATATTAATTAAAGGCTGTATCCCTGGATATTTTTTTCCGCTAGGAATTTATCTAATCCATTTTTAAACTTATTAATTGAGTCCACCATTACTACCTTCTCTGGCAGAGAATTCCAAATCCTTACTGCTCTTACTGTGAAGAATCCTTTTCTCCGTTGAGTATGGAATTTTTTCTCTTATAACCCCAGGGGGTGTCCTCGTGTCCTATCATCCTATGTAGTGTTTTTTTGGTAAACAAATCGTTTGATAAATCCTTGTACTGTCCCATAATGTATTTATAAATATTAATAATGTCCCCTCTCAGTCGCCTCTTTTCCACTGTAAACATATCAAGCCTTTTAAGTCTTTCCTCATAGTCCAGTGCCTCTAACCTCTTAACCAGTTTAGTGGCTCGCTTCTGAACCCTTTCGAGTTCCAAGATATCTTTTTTATAATATGGTGCTCAAAACTGTACACAATATTCCAGGTGTGGTCGCACCAATTATTTATACAGAGGCAGGATTACACTGTCATCCCTTGTCTCCATACCCCGTTTTATGCATGATAACACCGTATTAGCCTTTGCTGCTGCATTTTGACATTGCGTACTGCTACCAAGTTTATTATCGATGAGCACACCCAAATCTTTTTCAACTACCGTTATTCCTACATTTTCCCCATTTAGTTTATAGGCTGCCTGATTGTTCTTAGTACCAAAGTGCATAACTTTACATTTGTCTATATTGAACCTCATTCTCCATTTATCCGCCCAGCCCTCAAGTCTAGATAAGTCATTCTGTAGAGACTCAACATCCTTGTCTGAATTAATTATTCTACATAGTTTAGTATCATCAGCGAAAATTGACACTGTGCTTTCCATGCCCTCTCCTAGGTCATTAATGAATATCTTAAACAGCAATGGCCCGAGTACTGAGCCCTGCGGTATTCCACTGAGTACTGAAGCCCATTCAGAGTGCATCCCATTAACCCCCACTCGCTGTTACCTATTAAACAGCCAATTACTCTCCCAAGTACAAATAGTGTTTCCTACCCCAAGCTCTCTTATGGTGCCCATACACTTGTGAGATGCCCCGAACACCTGAACTGCCAAAGTGATTACCATGCAATCATGCAATAGATCACATGGTAATCACATGATGGGCACATCACCGCCGAGTGGGAGAGGCCTCCCGACGCTCTTGGCGGGTGCCCATCGCACATCGCAGTGCGATATATAGCATGTGTTTTTAAAAACACATGCGATCGCACTGCGATTCGATTAATATTAAGTTCAGCACATACTATCTTGAGACATAAGATTCGACCGGTGTGCCCGCGCATCGCGTCGAAAAGGTTCCTAAAATGTGCATACAATCCTTCGATTTTTCTCACAGATGCGGTCGAAATCGAAGGTTAGCATCGATTATCTCACAAGTGTATGGGCACCATTAGTTTGAGAATTAGTCTCCTGTGTGGAACTTTGTCAAAGGCCTTAGCGAAGTCTAAAAAGATCACATCCACTGCTTGACCCTGATCAATATTATCGCTCACTTTCTCGTAGAAGCTTATTAAGTTAGTTTGACATGACCTGTCCTTCACAAATCCATATTGATTCCTAGTAATAACCTTGGAGGTATCCAACTACTCTAGAATGCTATCCCTTAATATACTTTCTAGTATTTTCCCCACTATAGATGTCTAGCTAACTGGTCTATAGTTCCCAGGGAGCATTTTAATACCATTTTTAAATATTGGGACTACCTCTGCTATACGCCAGTCCTTTGGTATCATTCCTGATCTAATTGACTTGCTGAAGATCAAATGTAGAGGTTTCGATATCTCTACGTTGAGTTCCATAAGAACCCTGGGGTGGAGTCCATCCGGCCCAGGAGATTTATTTATCTTAATTTTACATAGTCTCTCCCAAACTACTTCCTTGTTTAAGCAAATACCAAGCAATGGGTCATTATTATTTTTTATGTTATGCTCTACTCTCATCAACCTGTTCTCTTTCATGAAAACTGATGAAAATAATTTATTAAATAGATCCGCTTTTTCCCTATCATCATTAATTAAGACATCCATCTTGCCCTTTAAGGGCCCAATATTCTACCTTTTCAACCTTTTATCGTTTATATACTTAAAGCACTTTTTGGGGTTTGTTTTACTCTTTGTGATTTGTTTTTCGTTTACTATTTTAGCTGCTCTGATCACTTTTTTGCATTTATTGTTACATTCCTTGTAGAACTGGAATGTTTCCACCTTTCCGTCAGACTTAAATGCTTTGAAAGCACTCCTCTTATTATCCATTTGTTCCTTGACCTTCTTGTTAAGCCACATCGGTTTGAATTTCCTACTTCTGTTTTTGTTGACTTTGGGAATATATAAATGAGTGTACTTATTGAGCGCAGTTGTAAAAACGTCCCACATTTCAGCAGTATTCTTACCATGAAATACAATTTCCCAATTGATCTCCTTCATTGCTTGTTTCAGCAATGTGAAATTTGCTTTCCTAAAGTTAAAAATCTTAGTTAAACCCTTATATTGTTGTTTTTGAAAGCTGATATCGAATGTGATCATATTGTGATCGCTATTTCCTAGGGTCTCCCCTACTTTAGTACTTGTTATTATTTCCTCATTATTAGTTAGAACTAGGTCCAGTATAGCCCCTTGCCTAGTTGGCTCCTCAATTACCTGGGTCAAGTAATGATCTTTTAGCATGTTTAAGAACCTGTTATCCCTAGCTGTATTTACTGTTTCGGTGTTCTAGTTTATGCCCGGGTAATTTAAGTCCCCAACAATAACGACGTCCTCCATACCTGCAGTTTTTTTGATTTGCTGCAAGAGTTGTAATTCATCAGCCACACTAATATCTGGCGGTTTATAGCATGTCCCTATTAAAAGTTTTTTTGTATCTTTACCCCCACTCGAAATCTCAACCCATAATGACTCTACGTTATCTCCAGTCCCCTCGTAAATGACCTCCTTTAAATATGGTTTTAAGAATGGTTTAACATAGAAACAAACACCCCCTCCCTTTTTATTAGTCCTATCTCTCCTGAAGAGAATGTATCCCTCGATGTTTGTCGTCCAGTCGTGAGAATCGTCCCACCATGTCTCAGTAATGCCTATTATGTCATAATGGTCATTAAGTGCAATTGCCTCTAATTTCCCCATTTTACTTGTTAGGCTTCTCGCAATTGCAATCATACACTTAAGTTTATTAATTCCCTGATCCGCAAGTTTTGTTGTACATAACATTTCCTTAGAAACCTCGGTTTCCCTTAAATTACCATTGCTGACTATTTTTCTCCTTCCCCCCTCTCCACCCCCATTATACTTTATCCATCCCACTATTCTTCGCTCTCTAGTTGTCCCACTAATTCTTTCTAATCCCTCACCCCAGGCACCTAGTTTAAAATCTCTTCCAACCTCCTAACTATCCTTCCCCCAGCACCGCTCCTCATTCAGGTGCAATCCATCGCAACCAAAAAGATGGCGCCTGACTGAGAAGTCCTCCCAGTTTTCTAAAAACACAAACCCCTCCTTCCTACACCAGTCTCTAAGCCACACATTTACCTCCCTAATCTCCCTCTGCCTTCCTGGACTAGCGCGTGGCACAGGTAATATTTCAGAGAATATTACCTTAGATGTCCTTGCCTTTAATTTTTGTCCTAGGTCCCTATAATCTCTCTTAAGGACATCCCACCTACCACTAACTTTGTCGTTGCTGCCAACGTGCACCAAGACCGCCGGGTCATTCCCGGCCCCTCCAACAATCTTTCTACCCTATCCGCAATGTGCTGCACCCGAGCACCCGGGAGACAACAGACTGTACGGTGATCATGGTCCCGGTAGCAGATTGCCTATCTGTTTTCCTGATAATTGAATCCCCTACCACCACAATTTGACTAGGTACTTCACTTTCTTTTTTCCCCTTTGTCCTGGAGGGACCGCTCCTCTTGTTGCTAGAGGGAACGGTATCCTCCAGTGCCGTCATTTCCTCGCTGCTATCCCCAGAATCTTTTGTCCAGTCGGGCAAATTTTTTTGGGTTTGGCAGGTCGGAGATGTCCTGTCTCCCCCCCTCCCTCTACTTCTTCCTTCTAACCATGACCCAGCTTGCTACCTGATTGTCCTCGTCCTTGACTACCGGTGTCCCCCCTGCAACTCCTCCACCATTCTATCTAAGCTCAGTTCGAGGTTGTGAATACTCCTCCAAGGCAACCGTTCGTGTACACCTCGCGCAGATGTATTCACGCTTGGCCAGTTGCTCCAGTTGCGCATTCATCATACACGACATGCACTGAGTGAGATTCCCAACCACGGACTCCCCCATTTTGTCTAAAAATTCTAACTCCCTGTACCTTTATAAAAACAATACAATATAATACAAACAATACCGACTATGTATTATAATACAACTTAGTACAGACTATGCTACACAACACAATACTATAGCCTAGCTGTGGAAAGAGACATTTTCCAACACAGTAAGGTAATTGGTAATGCAATGTAAATGTACAAATGTATAAGTGTATCAATGGAAACAGTCCAAAAAAAAAAAGTGTTTAAGAGTTGTGATACTTGCGTGTCCGGCCCACGTCTGGCCTGCCCTCAGCGAAGTTCTTCCACTTGGTGATCACCTTTGTTAAATTCGTTTAACTTTCAGGACAGAAAAGCAATACCTTAAATGTACAAATGTTTAGGCAGCTGCGACCGCTAGGCGTGTGTGTGTAAAACCCCTATGAAATGCGTACACATTGTGTAAGCATGCAGTCACGCTGTGAGCACAAAGTAGCTACACGTGCGGCGGAATACACTTTATAACCTTTAACAGGAAAGGAAATGCGACACCAATTGTATATGTAATATTGTGGTCCAACACAACAACAAATGTTTACTTAAAAGGGGGTTACAACAGAAATACAATAACACAAGAGAAGAAGCTACAACCAATGGATACATACGTTTGTTCGCCTGCGCCACCCGGTTTCGGTCCTCAGTCAATCTGAATAGATGACCTTCAGAGAATAGACTGAGGCCGGCCAGGAAGCTTGGTTTTTATACAATGGTCCAAAGCATGAAACAAAGGAAACTGTAATCTCTTCATCCATAGGTCAAAGAGCTGGTCATTTACAGTATGTGAGGGGTCATAGGTTGGTTTGAACAGGTGGGCGATGCTTAGTCCAGGTGTACTTGCAGATGTCTTCCACTGGGTTCCCGCGAATATCAGGAGTACAGTACATACAGTAGGATATGAATATTGTATTCCTGCGCATAACTATGTGCAGGAGCATGCGATTATCTGCAAACTGCAATCGGAATGTAGCCCTTGAATTACTGTACATGTGGATACCAAACACTATGTTCTGACCTATTTATGTCCCCTCACATCCTGTAAAGTTGAAGATCTCTATTGTTCCATTTCTAAAGTAAATGTAACTTGCTGGTGTGGTGTGTGTGTGTGCTATGTGTAAATTATGCCTACAAAAAAAGCGGTATGCTAAAATGTGTGTCAGCTGTCCCAACTTCCAAAATGACTAATGTATAATAATTAATCCATTCTCCTCGCCTTATTAAGGGCTGCAGCTCTTAAATTAATGGGTTGTTGATTCCCAATATAATTGACAAAAACATAGAAAGAATTGAAAGCGCTGTCCAAAATAAAGCCTTTATTTCGGACAGCGCTTTCAATTCTTTCTATGTGTAAATTATGCACTACGTGGATGAAATGTCAGTTATGTCTTTGTGGCTTTTCCATGGGAATGCGTATGCTACCGTATTTACTCATACCACGCGCTAATACGCAGGAGTTCATGAGCCAATGTACGCAGCATGCGGGCATGTGCACGCACGGCAGAACAAGCACACGCACGGAGGCCACTCTGTG
Source organism: Pseudophryne corroboree (assembly GCF_028390025.1). Classification (NCBI taxonomy): domain Eukaryota; kingdom Metazoa; phylum Chordata; class Amphibia; order Anura; family Myobatrachidae; genus Pseudophryne; species Pseudophryne corroboree. Next base: position 625,894,158 of record NC_086448.1, on the reverse strand, counting down.
TGGTGTTTGTACTTGATGCATGTGGGTATAATATTTTCGACTTCGACACCTTCCTTGCAGCAGCACTGTACAACGGGTTTTCTTTTTCACTTTAAAGCTCTCACATACACATAGAACAGCAGTAGCTGCACTCTAACCTGTATCACACTCACACCCTCACCTGCAGCCTGTTCTGCTCAGTCCCTGGCTCACACTCACACTCAGTCCCCGGATCACACTCACCCTCGGAGCAGCACACTCTCTGCTCAGACCCCGGGAAAACACACACACACACCACCAAACACACACACACACACACACACACACACACACACACACACACACACACACACACACACAGAGCAGCCCACTCCCCTGCTCCTGTTTGTCCCTGGCTCACAAACACATGGAGCAGCAGCAGCACAATCTCTTGCTGCCTGCTCCGCTTGGCCCCTGCCGCTGGCTCCGCTTGGCCCCTGGGTTCAGAGCGAGAGCCCGATCCGCTCTGTGCTCTGGTGCTCCTCCGGCCTGCACGAGCGCTTCCCACTCGTCCCCCCGGCGCCCGGCCACCGGCTCACGTCACTTCCGGTTCCGGGTCACGTGTCCTCTCAGCGTCGCAGCATCTCCAGCGTCTCCAGCCCAATGAATTAATGTGTGGGATAATGAGTGGGTGATTGGAAGGCATTCATCATCACTGCTGTGAACCACTGGACTAAGGGACTAATTCAGGTTGGATCGCAAGTTACGATCCAATTGCAAAAATTAAATTCGCCCTGCAGGCAGATGCACATGTACCGTCCTGCGCATGCACCCGCATTTATTGCGTATGCGCTGCATTTACTGCACATGCGCCCACATTTATTGTGGGTGTCCTGCAGTAATTATGAACACCTCTGCCTGATTGACAGTCTGAGGTGTTCGCGGGGCAGGAACGGACCATTGCGTGGGCAGTGGCAGGGAAACAGGGGGGTGTTGACGCAAACAGAGGGCGTGTCAGTCTGAACGTGGAGTGTGTCAGTGATGTTATCCGGGCTGCTGTGTGTCATCATTCCAAGTTGATCGCTCGCTAGCTGTTTTTAGCAGCCGTGCAAATGCTACGCAGCTAACACTGGGAGTGTATTTTAGCTTAGCAGAAGTGCGAACGAAATGATCGCAGAGCAGCGGCAATGTTTTTTTGTGTGCAGTTTTAGAGTAGCTCAATACCTACTCAGCGCTTGCGATGACTTCAGACCGTTCAGTTCCTGTTTTGACATCACAAACACGCCCTGTGTTCGCCCAGCCACGCCTGCGTTTTTACTGGCACGTCTGCGTTTTTCCGAACACTCCCTGAAAATGGTCAGTTGACACCCAGAAACGCCCACTTCATGTCAGTCACTCTGCGGCCAGCAGTGCGACTGAAAATCTTCGCTAGACCCTGTGTGAAACTACATCGTTTGTTGTAATAGTATGTCGCGCGTGCACATTGCGCCGCATAGGCATGCGCAGCAGTGCAGTTTTTTTGCCTCATCTAGCGATCAACTCGGAATGACCACCAAGGTCCTAAGTACCTAAACCAGAAAAATGGCATTCCTTTTTTGGGATGGATTATTTAAATGACATGTTAGACTAGGGGCTAGCAAGTGTACAGTATATATCTGAAATAACAGTCTGTGAAGAGAACTAAGTAGAACCAAATACTTGGGAAAGCTTAGCTGGAGGATTGGATGAACCCAGCTGTAAGGATTTCTAATGCTTCCTACCAGTCATTATTATCAAGTTTAAACTTCAATTCAGTCTTGATCAGCAGTGTAATTGTAAAGGATTTATCTATCTATATAAATGAGAAAAAACACTCCCTCACTCATCACTAATTCTCTTACGTCCCGATATGTTAGGAAGCTGAAATATAACATAGGTTATCTGCAGGTTGGAAATAGGAAAACTGTGTAATTAGATTTTTAGTAAACCTCCCCTAAGGGGTTGAAAAGGGTGTTGACATAATGATGTCATTACTGATGCGTGGCTTGCGTTGAGTGAACGCACAATCGATCAAAATCTGGATTGCACCTCCAGTGTTTAATAAACTACATAAATGGTCCTGTCACTTTTTACCGTTTCTGCTACGGGTGCTGCTCAGATAACGCCAAGAACCATGGATTAATATTTACTTACATTAAGACATCTCAAATTTACAGCTCTATAGATTTACTACATTTTTAACACTCATTTATATTTACAACCGTAAAAATCAGAAACTCCCATGCGAAGAACGGGTACAACTGCTAGTAGTGTATCTCTCTCTCTCTCTCTCTATGGGGTGTATTCTATACCTGTCATAAGACAGCAGTTTCCGACAGGTTTAGGTGTTCCGACCTATTCAATGCGGCTCTGTTTTTTTCTGACAAGTCGGAATAGCCGCCGATCCACATGCTTCTGTTGGAAAGGGGACCAAATCCGACAGGTTTTGGTCCTGTTTCCGACAATGTCAATCCATCTTTGTAAAAAGTTAGATTGACATTGCCGTCGCCTTCTCCATCTACCCTGCTGAGCTGTTGATATCTCGCTCCGGGGTGAGGGGAGTGGCGCCGGGGTGAGGAGCAGCGCTGGGGTGAGGGGAGCGGTGCCGGGGTGAGGGGAGCGGCTCTGGGGTGAGGGGAGCAACGCCAGGGAGCTGCAGCACCGGAGTGAGCATCAGCAGCAGCGGCCAAATCTGACAGTCAAATTAGGCTCAAATCCAACAGTCGGATTTGGCCACTCTTTGAATAGGGGTTGTCGGATCCATTCCAACAAATGCATGTTAGAATGGATCCGACTCTTGAATATACCCCTATATCTATCTATCTATCTATCTATCTATCTATCTATCTATCTATCTATCTATCTATCTATCTACCTATTGGCATTTCTATAATGGGGGCCCACACCGCACCCATTGCACCCATTTTAACACTTACCTTTCCGGAGTCCAGGGCTGGGACCTGCAATCGCGGCAGAAATTGCCGCCAAAATAGCCGCCACGCATGCGTGGTAGCCAAATTGGTCTCCAGATCATGGCGGGTGTCATGTTTCCAGAGACCTGCGCATGCGCAGTAGACTCCGGCACAATGCCGGAGTCTACAGCGCCGTACAGAGGAGGGGGCCCACCCGGAGGTGCACACGAGCCCCCTCCTCTGTAGAAATACACCTCTATCTATCTATCTATCTATCTATCTATCTATCTATCTATCTATCTATCTATCGATACACTTTATATGTAGATGTTTTGTATTGTGAGCTATTGGTATATAATTATATATATATATATATATATATATATACATACACACATATATATATATATATATATATGTGTTTTCTACTAAAAGAAATAGCACTCACTCAAGTTTAAGCAAAAGATGTGAATATAGAAATAAATTATATCTAGAGTAGACAAAAAAGCCAGCCTCCTTGAAATAAGCAAAAGTGTAGCAGAATCTGTGTGTAAAAGCAAAAAGGAGACAAAGGACGCTAAACTTAGTGCTTTAAATTTGACATATAGGGCGGTATTCAATTATTTTCACACCCATTCTATTTCTGCTGATAGGCATGGTATAATCATTTCAGTTTGTTACCCCCAGGGTAGTGCGGGCGTCCAACCCTTTATGCAGCTGAACCTGATTACTATGGGTACTTTATGCACGATAACGTGAATCACTTTACAAAAGAGATTTGGCATGATATATCATCTGAATACCGCCCATAGATGAACTAATGCTGTGTACCAGAAATTCAATAATGTAGCTAATCTAAACATTTTCCTCTATGGGTGACAGAAGAAGAAGTCTGCACCTACAGAGAAAATGTGTTGCTGACCTACTAGTGGACACCTACCATTGGATACCAATGGAACCACCTAACTTGTGGATTTTTTCCTGGCCATAAAAATGCTCTACTTGAGGCATTGAGGATAGATTGAATTGATGAGAGGTAGGAGAGCGGTAGGCCAGAGAGGAGGTTGTGCAATTGTTAAAGTGATAAATAATAAGAAAGTGGATAATTGCATTGACTTTCTGTAGCATGTAAGGTGGTAAAGGATCTGATCCTGGAGACATTGCAGAGGTGAAAGCAGCAGAATTGGGAAATGGACCGGATGTGGAGAGTGAAGGAGAGGGAGGAATTGAGGATGACACCCAGGCAGTAGGCTTGAGCAATACACAAGAGGGTAGTATTATCAGGGAGAGAAAGACAAGAAACCTGGTATGTAGATCCTGAAAGGGGGTTGGAGGGAAGATGTTGAGTTCTATCTTGTATATGTTGAAATTTTTTAAGCACTGGGACATCCAAAAGCAAGAAGCAGACACCTAGACATATGAAAGTGAAAAGGAGAAGTCAGGGTAGAAAGGCCACAAGAGATAAGGGAGGCAGTCTACAGAGAGAAGGAGACCCTGACATCTAAAGGAAGAGGATGTGAAGATGAGAAAAGTTTATAGACAGAGAAGGGGCAGTTGGAAAGGTAGGTAGTAAACCAGGACAGGGAAATATCATGGAGGCCAATACAGTAGAGAGTACATATGAGGAGAGAATTATGCATTGTGTAGAAAGCTGATGAGAAGGTGGATGAGTAAGTAGAAATGTTCATTAACTTGGCAGAAAGAAGTTTGCCAGTGACCTTTTTAAGAGCTATTTCATGGTAATGAATAGAGAAAAGGCCAGATGTTAGCTTAATGAGAAGGAAAAGGACGCTAGTAAGGTGATTGCAGATGACAAGCTTGGGAAAATTAAAGGTGAAGTGTAGTAGACTCATTGAGATATAGGTAGGGTCTATGGAGAGTTATTGAGGAGTGGTCAGACAAGGCCATGTTTAAAGGAGGATGATAAGGTACTAGTACAGTGGGTCAAGGATAATTGGTGGGAAAGGTATTACCAGTCATTGGAGATGGAGCAGAGAAGGGCACATGGGATAATATTTAAGGGACATGTGCTTAGGAAAGAAAGATGCAAAAATGGGTGGTTGGAGGAGCAGCTTGTGGAATGATTTGTCAGGTAAAATGGCAAAGTCAATGGCAAAGATGGATACATGGAGCAAGCAGAGAAGGCTGTTAAAGGTGGCATTAAAGTTGGTGTGAGTGCATGTTTCCTCCAGTAATGCTGAGCTGTGTGAGACCATTTTTTTCAGGCAGCAAGTCAATTTGGAATGCCATATTTATGGGATGCACTGTCAAATGCTAAGTAGGATGACAGTACATAAGAGTCAGCGGTAAAGGCGATAGCCTGGTAGTGACAAGAGAAAATACAGTAGTAAGTGCTTTGAGGAAGACAAGTTGGAAGAATCAAGGGTGGCAGTAATGTTGAACTTGATAGTAGCCTTAGAAGAAGGGAAATGGTAGCCAGTAGCCAGTCTGAAAAAAGAGGAAATTGGAGAATTGGAGATTGCACAGATATTAGGAAACTACCAAGGGCATTACAGTGAATAGGAGATAACACTATTGAGGTATTGGGAAATGGAGCAGTAGTCTGCAACATAATAGTGAATTAGGTGGAAAGTAAATTAGGTTTTGTAGTCACAATTGTTGGAAGGACAACTGTAGTGCTGGAGAGTTGATGGAAGTTACAGAAACACTTATTTGCTGGGAAAATGAGTGAAGTAGCTGAAGCTGAAAGACTGGACATGTTTCTGATTAATGTGTCATATAAAATGGAATGCATTATGTACACTGTTACCTTACTGTATGTACAGTTTAATGTTTTATTTTTATTTTTTTTAAAGGATATCTATGCTTTGGAACAATATAATATAATTGTTGTACAAAAACATAGTAACAAATTCCATTTTTGTTGATTGTATTGCACTTTTCTCTGGTTTATACTGAATGGCAGCTTTTAAAATGCCTAATTAATGAACTGCTGCCCGTAAGGTAGTGAGCCAGACAGACTTAATCTGTTTCCGTTGAAATGACTAAAACTCATCCTCCATTACAGATGAGATAATTGAAGAAAATGACATGTCAATAAGTAACATTACTAACAATTTCTTTTTGCTAATGACTTTTCTGAATAGCAAATGCAGATAAACATTTATTTTGTTCCTGTCTAGAAACTAAACAAGGGTGTGACAGTTATATCATTTAATACAAATAAATACAGCATTTTAACTGTAACTGTCCTAACTCGATCTCGATCACTTAAAACTCAGTTGCAGCCAGGATGATATACATTACCAGATTTAAAAATGTCCAGCTCTCTCTTTGCATGTGTGTATAAATATATATATATATATATATATATATATATATATATATATAAGCACTTTGAAGAAGCACAGTGTCAACAGAAGTAAAATTGATAAAACTATGACAACCCAGTCCATCTGTCCCGGGGATAAGGTCTTGGTTCTAGTACCAACCCAAGAAAGTAAGTTCTTTGCTCATTAGCAGAGGCCCTATGAAGTGGTACAGGAAGAAGGCTGGGAGAAGGAAGCAAGAGTAGATAGATAATGTATTGAAACCATGGCATGATTAGGATTTAGTTGCAGGGGTGTTGAGTGGTAGTAGAAATTTCCTTGATCACCATAGAAACTACCTTGTACAAAGGAACAAAAACGTGTTTTGTTCCTTATGAGTGCACATGGCTTTGACTGAACATGATATTGCCAAACCCCCTGGAGTAGTAGTGAAAAAAAATCCCTACCAGATTCCTGAGGCTAGGTGAAATGTGGTTAGAAGGGAGGTGGAGAGCATGGTCCAACTGGGGTAATTGAGGAATCTACCAGTGAGTGGTGTAGCACGATTGTGCTGGTTACAAAATCCAATGGCAATTTATGGTTCTACAATGACTTTATTTATTTATGTATTATTTATTTATTAACAGTTTCTTATATAGCGCAGCATATTCTGTTGCGCATTACAATTAGAACAACAGTAGTAGAACAAAACTGGGTAAAAACAGACAGACATAGAGGCAGGAAGGCCCTGCTTGCAAGCTTACAATCTATAGGGAAATAAGCATTGATACACAAGGATAGATGCTACCTGTTGCATAATGGTCCACCAGGTTGCTAGGTTCTTAATGGGTTGTATGATATGATCACCCAGCAATGTTGGCCAAGGGTCAGGAGGGTGTGAGTAAAGAAAGACAAGATATGTGTGGTTATGTGTACTGTACAGAGAGGATGTAATTAGATAGGGAAGCACTGAAGGTTATGTGGGTGGGTCTGGAATTTGATAGGCTTGTCTGAAGAGGCGAGTTTCCAGGGATCGTTTAAAGGTTTAGAGACTAGAGGTGAGTCTTATTGTGCATGGGAGGGCATTCCACAGAGTGGGTGAAGTCCGGATAAAGTCCTGTAATTTTGAGTGGGAACAAGTAATGCGTGTGGATGAGAGATGCAGATCTTGTGCAGAGCGGAGAGGTCGGGTAGGGAGATATTTTGAGATGAGTGAAGAGATGTATGTTGGTGCAGTTTGGTTAATAGCCTTGTAGGTAAGTAAAAGTATTTTATACTTAATACGGTAGACAGTTTAGACAGTTAAACAGCATGTCCTAGTTCAATGCTTATCGGATGCCATGGGCGGACAAATTAATGGAAAGTTCAGCCAGCAACAAATATTTAACAACCATTGATCTCACAATGGGCTACTGGCAGATTCCTCTTATGTCTGCAGCCAAGGAAAAGACAGTTTTTTCTACCCTTGAAGGCCTTTTCCAGTACAAGGTCTTACCCTTTGGTTTGCATTGAGTGCCGGCAACTTTCCAAAGAGTGATGAATAAGATAATGAAACCATATATTGCCTATGTGGCTGCCTATCTAGATGACATAGTCATATACTCACAAGACTGGGAATTGCATCTTCCTAAGGTTGAGGCAATACTGACCTCATTAAGATCAGAATATTTCACAGCTAGCCCTGAGAAATGTGTTACATAGTTGTACAGGATCAGGTGAAACCTCATATAGGAAAGGATGAGGTAGTGAAAAAATGGTAGAAGCTTAATACCAAGTCAAGGCCAAGTTGAGAACTTTACAGGGTTTGGTAGGCGGCTATAGGCTATTTATCAGTTACTTTGCAATTAAAGCGGATCCATTAACAGACTTGCCTACAAAATGCTGTCCTAATTGGCTGGAGTGGACAAGTCTTGCTGAGACAGCATGGGCAGATCTCTGTTTGGCCCTTTGTACCTCTAAGGTACTACAAGCACCTGATATTTATTGCAGATTCTTTCTCCACACAGACCTCTGATATTGCAGTGTTGTCCCATGAAAGCAAAGGGGGAGAACACCCTGCATTGTACTTGAACAGGAAGTTATTGCTGAGGGAACAAAAATACAGACTTGTATACGTGGGAGATTATTAAGAACTGTGGTAATGCAACGACCTTAAGACATCCCTGAGGAAACTGTGGAAAATATGTTCCTTATTATTCCCACAATTCTTCCCGCTTCCCGCTTATAACAAGTTATTTGATATACATAACTACACATATTAGACATTTCTGGTGGAATACAAAAGAATAGATACTTACCCACCTGCGGAGAATACCAGGGATGTGGGAATTTAGGGTGAAGAACCAGATAGATAAAGTTTCTCCCCCTTCTCCTAGATCTTAGGACACGGTGGTTTTCACACACCATGGAGTGTACAATTGTTATATAAGAGTTCATCCAATGTGAAAAGATGAGCTTTATATCAACGTGATTATGAATGTATTATTTATGAGATATCCTAGTTATAGGCTCTACATGCGGGAGCATTGCTATGTGAGTTTCTCAAAACAGTGGATTAACATCTACATGGATCTGGAGTATTGAATGTATACAATATAAAAATTCATTTTTTATTATATAGATAGAGGACCATTTGACACAACACACATATAACACACCAGTAGTTGAGATGGGGGTTTCCCCCTATAGTGAAAAATACCTAGGGAAGAATAATCATACTACATTCCCCTCAATTATTAGTGAATTATACTGCTCCATATCATGTACCTTGTACCAGCTTATTAAATACGGAGGAGGGTCCCCGTACAAATGTTACAACTGCTTTAAGCTTATGGTATATTATACTTATATTTACAGGGAGCTATCAACCCACATATTAATGTGAGCTTATCACTGTTAACTATACATATATGCAAAGCCCTGGACACCTAATAGCACAGTCAGATATCAGATAAGGTGCAGCAGCCGCAACTACTGTCAATTTGCACATTGGATCCTGAAAAATGAGACCGTATCATACAACTATATATCAGACGGTATACAGCACTTACCATTAATGTAATTGTATAATACAGCTATATATTACATTAAATACAGCGCGTGCTACTGATCTCAGGAGTTGTGTGCTGTTTGCGTTGAATGTCCAGTGACCTAATTACAGTATATTACATACACAGTGCAGATGCTTATTGATACTATTACGGCCGTAGGTACCGTTTATGTTACTGGATTGTCTATCTCCAGTTCGTGGTTTATTTGAAGCAGAATTATCGTTCTAATTATAGTGGAATATATTTAAATACCACTGTATGCACATATGAATGCAGACAAGGTGTGTTTGGCATAGGATATCCCTAAAGCTTTAACTTATTGCTACTAAGTATTCTGGAATATATTACAATAGATCACTCACAGTACCATAACATCAGGGTTTAAAAGAAATGGTAGGAGTGATAGGCCAATTGCCAAGAATCACTGCTGAAGCTGAAACAGCAACACTTATTGCAAATCTTTATATAAACAGTAACATGTATTGAAACAAGGATAAATAATAGTTACAATATACATTTATACACTGGAAAAGAGTAGGCACAATAAAGATGTCTAGGCTGTTTTAAATTCAATATCTTTATTCACTTTTCTCTCTTTATTCACATCGTCGTTAACCTTTACGCCACTTTATATGTTTTTTAACAAATATTTTGCATAAAATGTTGTTCTCTACAGTGTGGTATGTTATCCACTTTTAAAATGAATCCATAAATGTTATCTTTTAATAACAAATGCACCCTAAGCAGATCCTTTTTCTTTCTTCTCTTTTTTGCCTCTGTGGAGCAAAAATATACTATGGTAGAGGAGTACTAGACCATAAAGTGGCCATAGAGTCACTTCTGTACTATTTGCTGGAGAGCGAATTTCTTTAATCACAGAACATGCTCCATTACAATGGATGCAGAAAAACCAAGAGGTGAACGCCAAGGTTACCATGTGGATCCTGGCACTATAACCCTTTCAGTTTCCAGTGGAGCATAAGCTTGGGGTCCTACACAAAAGTGCAGATGCCCTGTCCTGGAAATTTGCACTTCCCATGAGGACCGCGTCACCTGATTTGTCGATGCTCGAGCAAGGGATATGTGGCAATAGCATGCATTTGGTGGATAAAAAAGTGTGACTTACCTGCTTGTTGCCTTAAGTGTGTTTTCCCTGCAGCCTGGCACAGCAGGTATGTGACTGATCAAAACAGAGCAGGTGTAAAAGCCCTGGTATCAACGCATCTGATGAGGAATTGTTACTAAAGCAAATTGAAAGAGCAGCAGGAGTAGGAGACATAGAAGTGATGGGAGATTTTAACTATCCAGAGATAAACTGGAAAAACGATTCATGTGATACTGCTAGGGGCAATATGTTTTTAAACACACTTAATGATAACTACTTAGTCCAACTAATTGAGGAACCAACTAGGTACAATGCAATCTTAGACCTGGTATTAACAAACAATGGGGAATTGGTATCAGGTATTATAGTAGGGGAACCCATAGGAAACAGCGACCACAATATGGTCACATTCAATATCAGTTTCCATAAACAGCCCTATACTGGCTCAACTAGGACTCTAAACTTTAGCAAAGCAAATTTTGAAAAGTTGAGGGTATTTTTCAGGGATATTGAATGGGAAGGTTTGTTTTTAGGAAAAAATACTATGGAGAAATGGGAGGTACTAAAATTCCTGCTAGCTAAAAATACACTCAAATTTATTCCTATAAGCAGCAAAAAAAGGAATAAAAATCATAAACCGATGTGGCTTAACAAAAAGATTAAGGAACTTATGGGCAAGAAAAGGCGAGCATTTAAAAAATACAAATCTGACGGGGAAGCAGAGTCATTTCAGCACTATAAGGAATGTAACAAAATTTGCAAAAAGGAAATAAGAGCGGCTAAAGTAGAAACTGAAAAACTAGTAGCAAAGGAAAGCAAAGCGAATCCCAAAAAAATCTTTAAATACATTAATAGCAAGAGATTAAAGAAGGAGAGTATAGGCCCTTTAAAAGACAAGTTGGGAGTCTTAAGCAAAAATGATAATGACATAGTGGACACACTAAATGAGTTTTTTTCAACAGTATTCACTAGAGAGGACCCAATTCAGGGACTGACACACAATCTCAATAATGAGAATATCCCACTGATAGGTACTTATTTAAGCGAGGAAGTAGTCTGTGACCGATTAAAACATTTAAAGAATAATAAATCACCAGGGCCCGATGGTATTCACCCAAGGGTTCTAATGGAGCTTCACTCTGAACTGGCAAAACCGCTATCTTTGATCTTTAAGGATTCAGTTATATCAGGTATGGTTCCCAAAGACTGGCGTATAGTGGAAGTAGTGCCTATATTCAAAAAGGGAAGTAAAGCTGAACCAGGTAATTATAGACCAGTTAGTCTTACATCTATAGTGGGGAAAGTATTGGAAGGTATTCTAAGAGATAGTATTCAGAAGTTCCTTGAAGTCAATAAGGTCAGTAAAAGGAATAAACATGGGTTTATTAAGGACAGATCCTGTCAAACCAACTTACTAGGCTTTTATGAAACAGTAAGCGCAAACCTAGATCAGGGTAAAGACGTGGATGTAATCTTTTTAGACTTTGCCAAAGCGTTTGATACTGTACCACACATGAGACTTATCTACAAGCTACAAGAATCAGGGCTAGGAAGCACAATATGCACTTGGGTCAAAAACTGGTTAGATAATAGGGAGCAGCGCGTTGTGGTTAATGGATCTTTTTCAACTTGGACTGAAGTGCTAAGTGGTGTGCCGCAAGGCTCAGTATTAGTACCGCTATTGTTCAATATTTTCATTAACGACCTAACAGAAGGTCTAGAGAGCATGGTGTCAATTTTTGCAGATGATACCAAATTGTGTAAGGCTAAAAATACAGAGGAGGATGCCGAGTCTCTTCAGAACGACTTAGTTAAATTAGAAGCATGGGCAGCCAAATGGAGAATGCGCTTCAACACAGACAAGTGTAAGGTAATGCACTGTGGTAACAAGAACAAAAATTACACCTACCTACTAAATGGGGTAAAATTAGGGGATTCTGTACTGGAAAAGGACTTAGGTGTCCTCATAGATAGCAAGCTAAGCAGTAGTACCCAAAGTAGGACTGCAGCAAAGAAGGCTAATAAGATATTAGCATGCATAAAACGGGGTATTGATGCTAGGGACGAGAGTATTATACTCCGTTATATAAATCACTAGTGAGGCCACACCTTGAATACTGTGTACAATTCTGGGCACCGTACTACAAAAAGGATATTCTGGAGCTAGAAAAGGTACAGAGGAGGGTGACCAAACTAATTAAGGGCATGGAGACGATGGAATACAAGGAAAGGCTTGAAAGACTAGGCATGTTTACATTGGAAAAGCAGAGACTAAGAGGGGATATGATCAACATCTACAAATATATAAGAGGACAATACACAGAGCTTGCGCGGGACCTGTTTTTGGTTAGATCAACTCAGAGGACTCGTGGACACTCAGTCAGGACAGGACAGGTTAGAGGAGAGGAGATTCCGCACAATACGGCGTAAAGGCTTTTTCACGGTAAGGACAATACGTGTTTGGAATTCCCTGCCCGAGGGAGTTGTAATGGCGGAATCTGTCAACACCTTTAAGAATGGGTTAGATAAATTCCTAATGGATAAGGATATCCAGGGGTATGGTGCACAGTTATGCATTATAGTTACTATAAATAGGGATAAAATGCAACGGCTGACCGCAGCATCAGTCAGAAATTTTAGTCAAATTATCATGCATAGGAGACCACAAATAGGTTGAACTCGATGGACAATTGTCTTTTTTCAACCTCAGATACTATGTTACTATGTTTAACACTTGCCGATAAAATGAGTGTAGTAGCTCATTTTCCCCCTCTCTGACCGACGTAATTTTATCGGCAAGTGTGTATGCCGCCACCGATGACCGATGCACGGCCCCGCGGGTTGGCAACAATTGTCGCTGTCGGCAGTGCATGCATGCTCTATCTGGACGGTCTTCCAGGAGCTGCATGCACGGCCAGCGGCGGCGTGATGTCACTGAGCGATATGAGCGGTCATATCGCTCAGTTTGTACAGGCAGCAGCTGACCGGCCGGCCGGGAGGGGAAACACTAGACGACGTCGCTCACAGAGCGACATTGTCTAATTTGTATGGACCTTAAGACACTTCCTTATGAAGGTAGGCTGGGTGTGTCACTTGCTTATCAGTCTGGGAGGGGAAGGAGGAATCCAAGGCATAAAAGGCTGCCTGGGCTATTTATCTATATGATCGATGCCGGGAAAGCTGGCCAGTGACTAGGGAGTAGATCTCGGTTAATGACAGGTCCATGAACATTTACTGTATAATGGTTACTGGTATGCGGATGTCCTGATGAAATAAAGCCATAGTGGAGAAGTCCAGAGTCAGTGTGTGCTTCCACTACAAAGCTTCTGCATCACATATTTGAAAGATATTTGGACTATTTCTACAAAGAATTGTAAAACGCAACGGAATTTGCTGCGCTATATAAGAAACTGTTAATAAATAAATAAAATTTAGATAGCAGCTGCTTATAATGCGGGATCCGGTCTGAAGATCGACAGTGTCTAGGTCGACAATGTTTAGGTCGACCACTATAGGTCGACAGTCACTAGGTCGACATGGATGTAAGGTCGACAGGGTTTCTAGGTCGACATGTGCTAGGTCGACAGGTCTAAAAGTCGACATGAGTTTTTCACATTTTTTTCCTTTTGTTGAATTTTTTCATACTTAACGATCCACGTGGACTACGATTGGAACAGTAAAGTGTGCCGAGCGAAGCGGTAGCGGAGCGAAGGCACCATGCCCGAAGCATGGCGAGCGAAGCGAGCCATGCGAGGGGACGCGGTGCACTAATTTGGGATCCCGGTCACTCTACGAAGAAAACGAAAAAAAAAAAAAATCCTCATGTCGACCTTTAGACCTGTCGACCTAGCACATGTCGACCTAGAAACCCTGTCGACCTTCCATCCATGTCGACCTAGTGACTGTCGACCTATAGTGGTCGACCTAAACATTGTCGACCTAGACACTGTCGATTTGATGAACCACACCCTTATAATGCACCTTCCAACCATGCATGAAATGCATGACATCTGCCATCTAGTGGTGCACTTTTTTCTTCAACAAGTATATGCAATAAGATAAATATGTTTTCATTAAACATGACTCCATAGTGTACGCCTCTTATTAAAAAAAATTCATTTATTTGTTTTGGTACACATACTGTACAAGCAACACAAGATTAGAAGCATACAGTATATAGATAAATGAATGTATATTATACAATCTATATGTACTGTATATATAAATGTGAAAACCCTGACTAACTGACTGACTCATCACTAAGGGGTACATTTACTAAGCAGTGATAAGAGTGAAGAAGTGAGCCAGTGGAGAAGTGCCCATGGCAACCAATCAGCACTGAAGTAACATCTATAATTTGCATACTATAAAATTATACACAGCTGCTGATTGGTTGATGGGGAAACTTCTCCACTGGCTCAATTCTCCACTCTTACCACTGCTTAGTAAATGTACCCCTAATTCTCTTACTTCCCGATATGTTAGGAAGCTGAAACTTAACATAGGTATTCTTCAGGTGGGAAATAGGAAAACTATGTAACTAGATTTTTAATAAACCTCCCCTAAGAAGATGAAAAGGGTGTTGACATAATGATGTCATTACCGATGCATGGCTTGAATTGCGTGAACGATAATGCCCAAATGCACAATTGGATCAAAATTTGGATTGCACCTCCAGTGTGTAGAATTTAGTAAACTACAAAAATGGTCCTGTCACTTTTTAATGTATTCGCTACGGGTACTCCTTGGGTTACACCAAGAACCATGAATTAATATTTACTTACATTAAGACGTCTCAAATTAACAGCTCTATAGATTTACCACATTTTTAACACTCATTTATATGTACAACCGTGAAAATCAGAAACTCCCTTGCGAAGAACGAGTAGAAGAGCTGGTGTAAAATACAGCCATTCCATGCAATTACTGTACTGTTTGTAGGCAAAGTTGAAATATTGGCATGTGGAACACTGATAATCCAAAGGTCTATTATCCAAATCATTTATTATTTTAACATGGTCTTTGTGAGAAGAGTACTGCCATCTTAATCATGGTGAAATCATAGATTGCGTACATCTGCCATATATGGAATCCTTGAGGCACTCCAATACAATCTGATTGCCCACCATTCTGTGAGGTGCATTTGAACAAGCAGCTTTAATTTTGGCTTTCCTCTTCTATTGAGCAGGGACGGATTAAGGATCACATGGGCCGGGGGCTGAAAATGATCAAGAGTATAGTGAGAAGGGAATAGCTGTTACCAGCTTTGTGTGGCCAGAGCCACATGGGTGTGTACGTGCCCTACACTATCAGCCCCACTGTCTCCCTAAATATATAGAAATATTATTATTATTATTACCATTTATTTATGTAGCGCACACATATTTCACAGCGCTTTACAGAGAATATTTAGCCATTCACATCTGTCCCTGCCCCAGTGTAGCTTACAATCTATATTCCCTATCACATGTACACGCTCACACATTCATACTAGGGTTTATTTTTGTTGGGATCCAATTAACCTACCAGTATATTTAGATTGTGAGAGGAAACCGGAGTACCCGGAGGAAACCGAAGCAAGTATGGGGAGAATATACAAACTCCGCACAGGTAGAGCCATGGTGGCAAACGTACCAATGACCACAGTGCTGTGAGGCAGTAATGCTAACCATTACACCATCCATACTGCCCATACTGAAAGAGAAAAATTGCATTATTTTGTGAGAAAACTAGAAATATAATTTAATGACTGCTATGAGTTACCACTGCAACTCATGTCTTTTGCAGGGTCCCTGACATGGCTAAGTGACCTGGACGTCGCGTCTCTCTCCCAAGCTGCCTGACAGTTCCGCTGGTTGCTAGGCAAACGGGATGCCTGGTGGCCGTGGGGAACTCTGTGGCTGCTCTTGCTTAGCAGTCAGGACTCATGATGTATGTGCTGTGATTCAGCTGCAAACAGTTATTCATTAGAGGGCCTTCCCTCTCTGGCTGCACTGATTGATGCTTAAGCCTGTTTAAAGGCAGTCAGTCCTGCTCTACACTGTCGGTGATAGTTTCTCCTTGGAGTCTTGTCATTCGGTCCCCGTTCCTGATTGCTGAAGTTTTGATATCTAGTAGCTGTTATCCTGGCTGTATTTCCAGACCTGTTTCTCAGCTAAGTGAATGAATCATCTTGAAATACCACTGATAACTCATTAGTAGTTTCTGTGATAAACTAGTGTATTCCCCCTTGCTGTGAATTACACCTGCAGTTTGCATTACCATTGGTAATTACTTCAACCAATCTATTTGTAGTTGCTCAGCATACCTGCAGCATGTCTACTACACTGTGGATACCATCTGTGGAAAGCATTGTGCAGTACTTCAGGGGGGCCATTACCCAATCATTATTATTACTAGTGATGAGCGAGGTTCGGTTTTACTCGGTTTTACTCGGTTCTCAAAACGGCATCTTATTGGCTATCCAAAACACGTGACATCCGTGAGCCAATAAGATGCCGTTTTGAGAACCGAGTAAAACCGAGTAAAAAAAACCGAATCCGCTCATCACTAATTATTACTAGCATACACTGTTGCATACTGCCCTGTGGAAATATCCTCACTGTTGCTGGTTTATCCAAATGCACTTTATATTAGTGCCTCTGCCAAACTTACTTCCAGCTATATCCTGCGATCTCCTGTCAAATATATAAACCTCTCCCCTTTAAGGCGGTATCCTAAGTAGAGATGTGCGGCGGCCACTTTTCGTGATTTGTGTTTTGGTTTTGATTCTGGATCCCCGCTCGTGTTTTGGATCTGGATAGGTTTTGCCAAAACCACCCTTTCAGGTTTTGGTTTTGGATCTGGATGATTTTTGGAAAAAAACAATAAAATAGCTAAAATCACAGAATTTGGGGATAATTTTGATCCTAAAGTATTATTAACCTCAATAACATTCATTTCCACTCATTTCCAGTCTATTCTGAACACATCACAATATTGTTTTTAGGCATAAAAGTTGCACTGTGGTCGCTGTATGACTAAGCTAAGCGACACAAGTGTGCGGCACAAACACTTGGCCCATCTAGGAGTGGCACTGCAGTGGCAGACAGGATGGCACTTTAAAAAACTAGGCCCCAAACAGAACATCATGCAAAGAAGTAAAAGAGGTGCAATGAGGTAGCTTTATGACTAAGCTAAGCGACACAAGTGTGCGGCACAAACACCTGGCCCATCTAGGAGTGGCACTGCAGTGGCAGACAGGATGGCACTTTAAAAAACTAGGCCCCAAACAGAACATCATGCAAAGAAGTAAAAGAGGTGCAATGAGATAGCTGTATGACTAAGCTAAGTGACACAAGTGTGCGGCACAAATACCTGGCCCATCTAGGAGTGGCACGCAGTGGCTGAATGTTGAAAGTGACCTGCAATTTTTCGGGCCCCGACAGCATCTTTTGCATGCCCCTGTCATTTCTCAAAAAATTCTGCACCACCAAATTAATTGTATGTGCAAAACATGGGACATGCTGGAATTTGCACAGATGTAATGCAAGCACAATATTGGTGGGTTGTCCAATACCACAAATCCCCAGGAGAGTCTAAGTGGGGTAAGCCATTGTGCGATGATGTCCTTCAGTTTCCATAAGAGGTTGTCAGCGGTGTGCCTCTTAAGGAATCCAGTGAAACACAGCGTAGCCTCCCTAAGAATGAGCTGGTGTTTGTGAGATGCTGCTACTGGTGCCGCTGCTGTTATTGCTGCGGGAGGCAATACATCTACCCTGTGGGCTGTCACAGTCATGTAGTCCTTAGTTTGCCCTGCTCCACTTGTCTACATGTCTGTGGTTAAGTGGACAGTGGGTACAACCGCATTTTTCAGGACACTAAGGACACTGTTCTTAATGTCCCTGTACAGTCCTGGAATCGCTTTCCTAGTGAAGTGGAATCTACTGTAGATGGGATTTGGTACCGGGGGCACACTGACACCAAGATAGCGGTCAAGGCCTAGGTTATCTGCTTTGCAACAGTATGACTGCTGTCATATTTCATCTTCCTCACAAAGGACTGTTGGACAGTTAATTGCTTAGTTGAAGTAGTACAAGTGGTTTTCCGACTTTCCCTCTGGGATGACGATCGACTCCCAGCAGCAACAACAACAGCAGCAGCAGCAGCGGCAGCAGCAGTAGGAGGAAGGGGTTCTTGAACTTTTCCAATTTTATCCTCCAAATTTTTGTTCTCCATTTTTTCCTGGAGATATATAACAATATGCAGCACAGGAGATCGTACCTCTACAACACACGGGGCAAACCCTGTAAAAATTATTTGGATTAAATATTAATTACCCCTTTATTTGGAGTAAGTAATATACAGTACAGGACAGCACCTCTGAAGTTATATGGCAGCACCACTGGATTGGATTTATATGGCAGTACCACTGGACTGGATTTATAAGGCAGTATCACTGGAATTATATGGCAGTATCACTGGAATTATACAGCAGTACCACTGGACATATATGGCAGTATCACTGGACTTATACGGCAGTACCACTGAACTGGATTTATATGGTGGTATCACTAGACTTATACGGCAGTAACACTGGATATACGGCAGTATCACTGGACTTATACGGCAGTATCACTGGACTTATACGGCAGTATCACTGGACTCATACGGCAGTACCACTGGACATATATGGCAGTACCACTGGACTTATATGGCAGTACCACTGGACTTATACGGCAGTACCACTGGACTGGATTTATATGGCAGTATCACTAGACTTATACGGCAGTACCACTGAACATATACGGCAGTATCAATGGACTTATACGGCAGTGCCACTGGACTGGATTTATATGGCAGTATCACTGGACTTATACAGCAGTATCACTGGACTGGATTTATATGGCAGTACCACTGGATTCATACGGCAGTACCACTAGACTGGATTTATACGGCAGTACCACTGGACTTATACGGGAGTACTACTGGACTTATATGGCATTACCACTGAACTGGATTTATACGGCAGTACCACTGAACTTATACGGCAGTACCATTTGGCTTATATGGCAGTATCACTGGACTTATAGGGCAGTATCACTGGACTTATACGGCAGTATTACTGGACTTATACGGCAGTATCACTGGATTTATATGGCAGTACCACTGGACTTATACAGCAGCACATGGACACCACCACTGGATTGATGCAGGACAACACAGCACCACTGCAATGAACTGGACTTATACAACAGCACTGGACATATGGCAGCAGAGGACACCACCACTGTGACTGGACTAATGCAGCACAAGACACCACCAGTGGACTGATGCAGCACAACACAGCACCACTGGACTGGACTTATACAGCAGCATTGGACATATGGCAGCAGAGGACACCACCACTGTGACCGGACTGATGCAGCACAAGACACGACCACTGGACTGAGGCAGCACAAGACAGCACTGGAATGACACACAAAAGACAGAGCAGGTCGCCACACCACTTTCTCGCACAGACAGACACTGAGGAGAGAGACACGTCCTCTCGCTACACTCTCCAGGACAGGAGTGAAAATGGCGTCGACGTGCGGCTCCTTATATGGTATACAAAACCTGCGAGAATCCAAAAGTGGGATGATGACGTTTTGCCTCACTCTGGTTTCCGAGTCTGGCGGGAAGTCCCAAGCCGGACTCGGATCCGGGCTCGGGACGTGATGTTCGGTAGGGTTCAGTTCTCAGAGAACCGAAGCCACTCATCTCTAATCCTAAGTACCGGTATATGCATTCACCATGGTTACTATAGGCAGAGGACCCTCCCTAGTGGCTCTAGGGGTCTTTTTAAATTGTACAAGAGTTTCATAACAATAACTCTATATGTGTGCCAGCTAGGCAGCTGGTCATTGTCAGACTGCTATGAAGATGGGCCTATATACACTATATGTGGAGGCTTGGAGCTGTAAATTCATCCATTTTACTGTTAATCTGGCCCTCATGCTGTGTTGTGGTGACCCCTGCCAGCAATGTCTTTCTATTGTAATAAGACCGGACAATGATCGTTGCGTAGCCTCTATACTGATTATCCTCAGTACCTGCAAAGGTACTCATGGCAGATAACTTCCTAGCACCATCAGGATTGGGGTTAATACTGTCCAATTATCTGAACAAACTTTTCTTGTATACCCCATTAGTTCTGGTATTGAGAGTTATACTGTACATGAAAATTGGCATTCAATGTATCACTCCTGGAATTCTCATGGGAAACAGTGGCTTCCTTAAAGTTACTGTTAACCATTTTTATGTAAAAAGTATATTTTTGAATAATATAAATTTTTTTAGGCTTAGAATCTTGATGTGACATATATGGACAAAAATGTTTGGACACACCTGTTAATTAAATAATTCAGATATTTCAATCAGACCATTGCTACAGGTGTATAAAATTAAGTATCTAGCCATGCAGTCTCCATTTGCAAACAATTATGATACAAAATGGGTAATTTTGAAGAGCTCAGTGACTTCAAGAGTGGTACTGTGATAGGATGCCACCTTTGCAATAAGACCGTTTGTGAAATTTCATCCCTGTTGGATATTCCATGGTCAACTGTAAGTGATTCTGGGGCAGATATATTAAGCCTGGAGAAATGATAAAGCAGTGATAAAGCAGTGATAAGTGGAAGGTGATAATGCACCAGCCAATGATTGGCTGGGGCATTATCACCTTCTACTTGTCACTGCTTTATCACTTCTCTAAGCTTAATACATCTGCTTCATTATTAGAATGTGGAAGCATTTAGGAACAGCAGCAACTTAGCCACAAAGCAGAAGACCACAGAAAATCGCAGAGCAGGGTCAATGACTGCTAAGGTGCATGGTGTGTAAAAGTCGCCAACACTCTGCTGATTCCATAGCTGAAGAGTTCTGAATTTTCTCTGGCATTAATGTAAGCACATAAACTGTGCAACGGGAGCATAATGGAATGGGTTTCGATGGCCGAGCAGCTGCTTTCAAGCCTCACATCACCAAGTCCAATGCCAAGCGTTGGATGGAGTTGTTTAAAGCACATGCACACTGGACTGTGAAGCAGTGGAAACATGTTTTGTGGAGTTACAAATCATGCAGGTGGGGCAGATATAACATGCAGAGAGAGTAATAGGCCCTACACACGATAATACTCAAAGATATGAATGATCTCGTTCATATCTTTGAGTGTGGAGGCACCAGCGATGAACAATGCACGGCCCCGCGCTCGTTCATTGCTGGTGCCCACCGTCGCCTGTGCATGCAGGCCAATATGGACGATCTCGTTCATATTTGCCTGCACTTCTATGGAGCCGGCTGACGTGGGGAGTGAAGAAACTTCACTCCCCCGTCACTGCCTTTCCACTGCCAGGTCGCCCGTCGGCCGTATCCGCCGTCGGGCAGCTCGGGTCTGGGACTCAGGGTCGACAACAAAAAGGTCAACACACCTTAGGTCGACACCAATTGGTCGACACACCTTAGGTCGACATGGACAAAAGGTCGACGTGGACAAAAGGTCGACAGGAACAAGGTCGACATGGAAAAAGATCGACATGAGCTTTTTATGTTTTTTTGGTGTAGTTTTCTTCGTAGAGTGACCGGGAACCCCAATTAGTGCACCGCGTCCCCTCGCATGGCTCGCTTCGCTCGCCATGCTTCGGGTATGGTGCCTTCGCTCCGCACCGCTTTGCTCGGCACAGATTACCGTTCCAATCGTAGTCCACGTGGATCGTTAAGTATGAAAAGGTTCCAAAAAAGAAAAGAAAAACATAAAAAACTCATGTCGATCTTTTTCCATGTCGACCTTGTTCCTGTCGACCTTTTGTCCATGTCGACCTTTTGTCCATGGCGACCTAAGGTGTGTCGACCAATTGGTGTCGACCCAAGGTGTGTCGACCTTTTTGTTGTCGACCTGGAGTCCGGATACCGGGCAGCTCGGCGGCGGATCGGTCAGTGTGTAGGGCCCTTTAGATTTCGGAGGGTTAGTTTGTTTCTGTGCAGGGTAAATACTGACTGCTTTATTTTTACACTGCATTTTAGATTTGTTTGAATATACCCCACTCAAATCTAAATCTCGGTGCACATGTTATATCTGCTCCCCCCCCCCCCCCTTCCCCCTCAGTATACATGGTTTTGCCCATTAGAGAAAGATTTTTCTGCTGCAATTAGGTCTGAATTAGGCCCTATGTTTGTATGGGTTTCTGTACACCTGAGATAGGAAACTTAAATTGTAAGCATCACTGATGCAAAGACAGATATGAATTCATTCTCTGATAGTACGCTGGTGCATAATATGTATAGTATGCATAATAACATAATATTTTTTCTATGTAATACATTGCCTAAATTGTTGTGGTTTTATCTGCTTTGCTTTGTTATAACCACACCTAACTTGTTTACTATATTGAGTGTTAATGTTTCTTATGGGCTCTCTGCATGCATTTCCTGAACACAAAGTGTTTATTTTTAACTGATAAAATCAATATCTTGTCAGAATAACAGGATCTCTTCTCTGACAGTGTTTCTGCAAGTCACTGAAAATAATCTAGCCAATAATATAGGTTATAAAACACAATAAAAATGAGTTGCAATTTTGACTGACATTGAAATCAATTTAATGTGTAGTAAATGGGAATAAAGTTTAGAAAAAGAAACAAAAATACTTTTTGCAAGTAACAAAATAAAAAAATAGGATTTTAAATACCTACCTGTAAATCCTTTTCTCGTAGTCCGTAGAGGATGCTAGGGTCCACTTTAGTACCATGGGGTATTGACAGGTCCCTTGGGAGCCATGGGCACTTTAAGAGTTTAATAGGGTGGGCTGGCTCCTCCCTCTATGCCCCTCCTACCAGACTCAGTCTAGAAACTGTGCCCAAGGAGACGGACATACTTCGAGAGAAGGAAATACACAGATAGTGGTGAGATTCACACCAGCTCACACATAGCAACAGAAAAACAAGCTAACCAGCTTGAATCAAGTCAGCAATGGCTGAACAACATTATTACTTAACCAAGTCACAATGCAGGACTTAACCAAGGAACAAGGCAGTAGTGAGCCAAGAAACAACTGCAGGAAAAAGAAGCGCTGGGTGGGCGCCCAGTATCCTCTACGGACTATGAGAAAAGGATTTACCGGTAGGTAATTAAAATCCTATTTTCTCTTACGTCCTAGAGGATGCTGGGGTCCACATTAGTACCATGGGGATGTACCAAAGCTCCCAGTATGGGAGGGAGAGCGCGGAGGCTCCTGCAGAACCGATTGACCAAACTTTAGGTCCTCAGAAGCCAAAGTATTGAACTTCTAGAACTTAGCAAAGGTATTCAACCCTGACCAAGTAGCTGCTCGGCAAAGCTGCAAAGCCGAGACACCCTGGGCAGCCACCCAGGAAGAACCCACTTCACGAGTAGAGATAACAGATTTTGGACACAGCAATCCTGCAGTAGAATAAGCATGCTGGATAGTAAGCCTGATCCAGCTAGAAATTGTCTGCTTAGAAGCAGGCCACCCAACCTTGTTGGGCTCATAAAGGACAAACAAAGCATCCGACTTTTTTTGACAAGACATAAATCTTCAAAGCCCTCACAACATCCAAGGACTTTGAGGTAATTGAGGAGTTAGTAGCCACTGGCACCACAATAGGTTGATTGATATGAAAAGCCGACACAACCTTCAGAAGAAATTGCTGACGCATCCTAAGCTCAGCTCTATCTTCATGAAAAATCAAGTAGGGGCTTTTGTAGGACAATGCCCCCAATTCCGACACATGTCTAGCAGATGCCAATGCCAACAGTGTGACAGTCTTCCAAGTAAGAAACTTGACCTCAACCTCCTGTAAAGGCTCAAACCAATCCAATTACATGAACTGCAGTACCACGTTAAGATCCCAAGGTGCCATAGGAGGCACAAAGGGAGGTTGGATGTTCAGAACCCCTTTCAAGAAAGTCTGAACCTCAGGGAGGGCAGCCAATTGTTTCTGGAAGAAAATGGACAAGGCCGAAATCTGGACCTTTATGGAACCCAGGCGCAGGCCCACATCTACCCCTGCTTGCAGGAAGAGGAGAAACCATCCAAGTTGAAACTCCACCGTAGGAAACTTCTTGGATTCACACCAAGCACATACTTTTTCCAAATCTGATGGTAATGTTTTGACAGTACTCCTTTCCTAGCCTGTATCAGGGTAGGAATAACATTGTTCAGAATGCCCTTTCGAGCTAATATCTGGCGTTCAACCTCCATGTCATCAAACGTAACCATGGTAAGTCTTGATAAGAGAACGGCCTCTATTGCAGAAGGTGTTCTTGAAGAAAAAGAGGCCTCGGATCTTCCAGCAGTAACTCCAGAAGATCCGCATACAAAGCCCATCTTGGCCAGTCCGGAGCAATGAGGATCGCCTGAACTCTTGTTCTTCTGATTATTTTGAGAATCCTTGGGATGAGTGGAAGCGGAGGGAATGCTACACTGACTTTAACACCCACGGAGTTACCAGGGCATCCACCGCTACTGCCTGGGGATCCCTCGACCTGAAGACCGTTATACACGGCCTTTAGTTCCAGAATGTTTATCGGAAGGATGGAATCCAGACTTGACCACCTTCCTTGGAAGTTTTCCCCCTGGGTGACTGCTCCCAACCTCTGAGACTTGCATTCGTGGTTAGGAGGATCCAATTCTGAATCCCGAACCTGCAGCCCTCTAGTAGGTGAGAGGTCTGCAGCCACCAGAGGAGCGAGATTCTGGCTCTCGGAGACAGACGTATCCTCTGGTGCATGTGAAGATGAGATCCCGACCATCTGTCCAGGAGATCCAGTTGGAAGGACCGAGCATGAAATCTTCCATACTGTAGAGCCTTGTAGGAGGCAACCATCTTCCCCAGAAGGCGAATGCACTGATGAACCAATACCCGGGTTGGCTTCAAGACCTCCCGGTCCATTGCTTGTATCACCAATGCTCTCTCTTCCGGTACGAACACCCTCTGTACTTCCGTGTCGAGTATCATTCCCAGGAAGGACAGTCTCCTTGTCGGCTCCAAATGCAACTTTGGAAGGTTCAGGATCCACCCATGATCCCGGAGCAGTTGAGCTGAGAGAGCAATGCTCTGTAACAGCTTCTCCCTGGAAGACACTTTTATCAGCAGGTCGTCCAGATAAGGAATTAAGTTCACACTCTGCTTGCGGAGGAGTAGCATCATCTCCGCCATCACCTTGGTGAACACTCTTGGAGCCGTGGAGATGCCAAATGGCAGCACCTGATACTAATAGTTAGTGACAGTCCAGCAGCGCAAATCTGAGATAAGCCTGGTGAGGGGGCCAGATCAGAATGTGAAGGTACGCATCCTTGATATCCAGGGATACCAGGAATTCCCCCTGGTATCTTACCGAACCATCTGGTTTCGGGACCACAAATAGGTTTGAGCAATAACCCTTGTGGTGTAGGTGAGGTGGAACTGGAACAATGACATTTGACCTTAACAATTTTTGAATGGCTTCCTGTAGGATAGCACTTTCTGTCAGCGAAGCTGGCAAGCCTGATTTCAAGAATCTGTGAGGTGGGAGTTCTTGAAACTCCGGTTTGTACCCCTGGGTAACAATATCTTGCACCCAGGGATCCAGGCCTGAGGACGCCCAGGCATGACTGAAATTTCTTAGTCTTGCTCCCACCTGCCCAATCTCCAGGCTGTGAGGTCCACCGTCATACCAAGGATTTTGAGGAAACAGAACCAGGCTTCTGTTCCTGGGAACCTGTGGGTGCAGGTTTTCAGGAATTCCCCTGAGCACCCCTAAAGAAAGTGGAGGGGGATTTGTACTGTTTTGCTTTAGCGGTCCGAAAGGACTGCATCGCAGATGTAGGATATGATTTCTTAGGTGGTGGTGTAGCAGAGGGAAGAAAAGTTGACTTACCTGCAGTTGCCATGGATATCCACGCATCTAACGCTTCCCCAAACAGAGCCTGACTTGTGAAGGATAGGTTCTCCACACTCTTCTGGGATTCCACGTCCGCAGACCATTGGCGCAGCCAGAGTCCTCTGTGTGCTGAGACAGCCATGGAAGAAGCTCTCGCGTTCAGATGTCCAAGTTCTTTCATGACTCCCACCATGAAACCTGCAGAATCCTGTATGTGACGTAAAAACAATTCAATGTCACTTCTATCTATAGAATCTAAATCCTCTATTAAAGTCCCTGACCACTTTACAATGGCTTTAGAAATCCATGCACAAGCAATAGTGGGTCTAAAATCTATGCCATTTGCTGTGTATAAATATTTGAGTGTAGTCTCAATCTTGCGGTCAGCAGGCTCTTTTAAAGCAGTGGACCCATTGACAGCTAAAACCACTTTTTTAGACAACCTAGAAACAGAAGAGTCTATGACCGGTGGGCTTTCCCACTCTTTCTTATCCTCCTCCGGGAAAGGAAAAGCAATGAGAAACCTTTTAAGGATCTGAAACTTTTTCTCAGGATTTTCCCAGGATTTTTCAAACAACGCGTTCAATTCTTTAGACGCAGGGAAGGTAAGGAAGGCTATCTTATTGTCACTAAATGAAGCCTCCTCCACCTGCTCAGGAACCTTATGAGTAATGTTTAAAACATCCCTAATAGCCTCAATCATGAGTTGCACCCCCTTAGCAAGGGGATGCCCCCCCCCCCCGTATACCACCATCACCATCCCCTGAATCAGAGTCGGTATCCGTCTTGACATGTATTATTTTTGCAAGAGCACGCTTTTTAGGATATACATCAGGGGTCTTGGATGAGGAAGCGGGAGCAGAATACGACAAAACCTCTACAGAGCTTTTCAAAACCTGAGTTTCAGTCTCATTATCAGCTATGGGCCTAATTCTGAGTTGATCGCAGCAGCAAATTTGTTAGCAGTTGGGCAAAACCATGTGCACTGCAGGAGGGGCAGATGTAACATGTGCAGAGAGAGTTAGATTTGGGTGGGGTGTGTTCAAACTGAAATCTAAATTGCAGTGTAAAAATAAAGCAGCCATATTTACCCAGCACAGAAACAAAATAACCCACCCAAATCTAACTCTCTCTGCAAATGTTAATTGCTTACAAACTTGCTGCTGCGATCAACTCAGAATTACCCCCTATGCTAGATGAAATCTGGGATATCATTCCCTTAATAGAAGCCACCCATTGGGGTTCGGATTCAGAAGGCTGAGACAGTACATTTCATTCCTAAGTACATGGAATAGACTCCTCTGGAGAAGATACACACTCTGCAGCACAAGACACAGAGTCCCAAGACATGGCAATGTGAGATATATAAACATACACACACACACACACACACACACACACACACACACGAAAATGTCAGACACAATTTCCCCTAGAGTACCTTCAGAGAGACACAGAGAATAAGGCGCCAGCACACACAGCGGCCCAGTAGGCAGTTATATGATAAATGCCTGGTGCTGACTGAGTAACCTTAATAGGTTAAACAGTTAATAACACTCTCTTCCCCCCTTCTATAACCCCATGGTACCAAACAGGATAGCTGGAGTTATGTGGAGGGTCAGCTCAACCTGTCAGCATCTCTGTATGTGATCTGCAGGGAGAAAATGGCACTGGTGGGTGCTGGATCCGCTCTGAGGAGAAGCCCCACCCCCTGTAATGGCGCGTCTTCCCGCACTTATTAGTTTATACTGGCCTGAGGTTTGCTGCAGCTAACAGTGGGATTAGCCCGTTAGCATAGTTTTGACCAGTGTTAGGGTGTTATACAGGCCAAGGGTGCCCCTCACAGTGCCGCACACTATGGTACAGCTGAGCCCTCCGGAGCGCAGCCTGTCAGCGCTGCGCTCCGACCCCTATGCCGCCATTCCCACCGGTGACCCGCTTACCGGGGGTCCGGCGTCATACTCACCACTCAATCTTCTGGCTCTGTTAGGGGGTGGCAGCAGTGCTACGGGAGTGAGCAGTCGCCTTAGGGGCTTGCGATCATCACTCTCATGAGCTCAGTGTCCTGTCAGCGGAGATAGGGGCCATTAACCTCAAGGGTTGGATCAAACTCCCCCCCTAAGTCCCACAAAGCAGGGAGGCTGTTGCCAGCAGTCTCCCTGTACCTAACTCTTGAAAAAAACAACAATAAAACTAAAAGAACTCCTAGGAGCTCCCCTAGCTGTGACCGGCTCCACCGGGCACATTTTCTAAACTGAGTCTGATAGGATGGGCATAGAGGGAGGAGCCAGCCCACACTGTTAAACTCTTAAGTACCCATGGCTCCTAAGGGACCTGTCTATACCCCATGGTACTAATGTGGACCCCAGCATCCTCTAGGCTGTAAGAGAAACATGTAATTTTCTAATTTTATTAAACACCTATTTTAAAGACCATATTCACTTTAAAAGCTTATGTTAAAGATAAAATTATATGTGCCTGATGCAAAGTTGGCCTCAAGCATGCCACAAATAGTTTTCACAAAAATCGTGACCGCAAAGCTACAACAAAATGCGCATTGATCAGCAGCACCAGTATATGAACCTGGTTTACCCCAGGCACATCATGTGTCTCAACTTCAAGAAGGGTGTGTCGAGGCCTGGGAGTATGTGAATGGTATAACCTTGCCCCCAATATGCCATGGACATGTATCACTGCTACACACCTCTATAAAGCGACATCACACAACATCAGCACTTGGGGCCTGATGTATTGGAATGCAAGATGGCGAGAGCTCCGAGACTCCGGCCGAACGCGAACATTTTTTAAAGCAGCAAACTGGTTTTGCCTTGTAAAAGGTTGCTGCTTTAAAAAAATATATGAGTTCGTCCGGAGTCTCAGAGCTGCGGCCGTCTCGCATTTCCAATACATCCAGCCCATAGTATACAATGCTGCATTGCCCCACATGTGGCTACACATTTCTTATGCTGTAGCTCGCTCAATATCTTGGCAGTCCTGGGCACCTGTCACTGAGACCTTCATCCACTTACACCAGTGTTTTGAACCATTTCATTTATGTGCAAAAAACACATTTCCTTGTTAAAGTAAAAAACAACTCTGTGTTAAAGAAACAACTCCCCATCTTAATGTATGATGCATAATACATACCAATGACATCAGTCAATATCAGTGGATCATTCTCCAACAAACATTATGAAGCAGAACACTAATGCTGAAGATCATCATAATCAACAACTCCTATTTGCACCTATTTGCTTGTTCTAAGTAAAAATTAGATCTTATTTTCTTTTTTTTTTCAATGCAAAAAGGTACTTGCACTATGAACACTAGATACATGAACTCACCTAAGCTGCTGTAAGTCCTGTGGTCAGGTCAGTGTCTCCAATGTCCATTAAGTACCTGGACTAGTCCTTTGATACTAATTCCAGGAAAGAGTAAAAAAAAAAAAAAAAATACTAAAAATGATGGTATAAAAGCTTTTTGTTTACAGAAATACTGTATAAACCCTTTGAGTACCATCAGAAAAAACATCACTGGATCTTGGACCCTATTCAGTATGAGTTGCAGATTCTGTTATAAAGCAGAATTGGCAACTGCTTCTATAGCATGCTGGGGTCCGCCCAGTGCAGGAAAAGGGCGCCCAACATGCTAACCGTCAGCCAGCGATGCGATCACAAAACTATTGCAATCGCATTGCTGAGGCAAGAATTAAGGATGACCCCCCTGCAGATGCAGCATGGCTGCGTATGCAGGCGGTCCACTGCCATCTTTTTCATTGGAGCGGCTGTGTGTGACATCACGCAGCTTCCCCCCCCCCCCCTGACGATTGGAAGCTGATTGGATAGTGCTTTATATCTCTCTTCATGCTTGGATAGATTCCAAATTTGCATGGCAATTCCAAACTCTATTTGAATATCAAGAAAATCAGACATTATGGGTGGAATTCAATTGAGCACAAGGTTTTTCAAGGTTTGTGGTAGGCACAAAAAACTTGCGCCCATCACGCCCAATTTTCAATTACTGCAGGTATGCATGCTTCTGATATCCGTGGTATCCAATTTAAAAAAAGCTTTGAAACCCTCTGGCGAGAGAATAAGAAAAAAAAAAAAATGAATGGTAGTTACTTAGTGTACATATGTACATACAGCATAGTGACCGTTTTTTGCACCATAGCTGGTGGTCTGCTTAATAGCAGCCAGTGGTGCAAAAAACAGTCACTGTGCTGTATGTACATGTGTACATTAAATAACTACCATTCATCCTAACGATGTAAATTTAATAACATACTGAATAATATACGTTGGGAGGTTGTCAGTCATTGGGTCACATTCCTTGAACATTTAGTGGATTCCCTGTCAGACGAGTACCTGCTAATAAAAAGATCAGTGTGCCCAAACATATTCAAGTTATCTGACCTACTGAAGGTGTATGGACTATGCATAAAAACTCTGCCTAAGGGGCTGGTTATTCACTGCTGCTAAATTATTTATGCCTAATAACCAAACACACAAGTCTAGTCCAGATTGTAAAGTGTATCTCTGAATAATGTGAGCCACTCTGACAGAGGATTCACTCTGATACATGAGAATAATACACTGGGAAGTAATCGGATTTAATAATGGGTCCACTATATATTAGGCAAAAGTGTGAAAAACTGTCATAATGCCTAATGATCAGCAAAGACGTGATGATTGTCACATATCGGTTTATTTTTAAGACGTAATGTCATACCTAGACATCTATTCCTATTGAAATATGCCACAGCCTGGCAAGAAATGAAAGTGTGAATAGAGGACATACCGTACTGTGAAGAAACCATTATAAAAGTGACAATTGGTACTTCCTACTTAACAGTGTAAAAGCAGTCAGACGTGGTAATTATAACTTACGCACATGATCTAACTAACTCCCTACAGCACTCAGAGCTGCCAGGGAGAAATATTGGTGTATTTACCAGGGTAAAATTGTTGGGCACTCTGCATGTGCCATATGATATACCAGGTTACCAGTATCGACTATAAGACATTCCTTGATATTGAGAATTAATATTAGTGAGGACACTCAAGAAATGGGCCGTGACTAATTACAGTCTGCATCAGACATGGTCACCCAGGACTTTGTTCGCGATTGTAGGTACATCCCAAGTATGAGTCATAATAACTAAGAGGGGCATTAAGATTTATAAAAGATAGTCACAATAGCTCTTATCTAACTATACTTTAGAACGTGCAGCATATACAGTCTCTTTGTCCTATGAAAGATAATACAAGAGGACCACCCTAATATTGGAGAATATCTGGTACCTATATTCATACAATATCGATGAACACCATCATTATATTATATATGGTAACACACGTAGAGTAATAGCGTTTGTATAGGGGGTCCACTTTTTATTGATGCTGCAAGAACTCTGTGGAATATAGAGGAAACACTTGTAACAAGATATTATCATTGGAGACGGTACAAATTATCTACAAGTTTATTGAGAATTACTTGCAACCAGTAAATAAAACAACTATATACATTTACAATCACTCCTGAGCGGGGCTATTAAGCCTTTTCTTGGTAGAGGGGCATGACAGCCTTTATTAAAAAAAGTTTCTCTCTACCACAGTGTATTATAGTAGCTTTGACTATTTAATTCTATTTTAATATACCTTTTATTATAATTTCATTCTTTATTATTTTTTTGTTTTGTAAATTTCATCTTATTTCACATTATGCAAAATTATTAATGTATACCAATAGATATTGAACTTTGTATTATTGTCCCAGTGCACCCACGATTGAGCTCTTCTTTTCTTTGTGTCGATAAGTTTTATAATTGCCTTTTTAGACTACATTTGTCTATTTGCATGACTTCAACACAAAATTAATATACAGTAATATTTCTGCAACAAGTACTAGGATAGCTAATATATATATTTTTTTATTATGGATGACTAAATTATGTTTTTCATTCCCTAACACCATTCACAAGCTCAATATGCTTAGAATATTTCTGCAGGAGCATAGGGAGTAATGAAAGAGTGACTCTGCCTCGTGAAAAACAGTTAGAAAGTTGCAGTCAAACTCCACTGGGAATTTGTATCATAAAAAAACATAAATACAAACTGACAGCCATATCTGTTAAACTGCCTCGTTTATCTAACCTTCCTCACCTGGGCTTTCTGTGATTGCTGTGTTACCTTACTTTACAGCAATGAACATTAATGATGCCATCTTCTCCCTGTGAAGTGTACATTATATTAGGCAACTTGTGTCTCATCTTGACATCAAAATCTGTTTTGTGTTCACATCATAATATACTATTTCTTCCTGTGCCGAGCCTTCTGAAATAAAATGTAAGAAAAAAAGGACATAAAAACAATAACTCTTTATCCCATCAACAGGATTTCTTAGACAAGATAAAAGTGTTAAAAATGTTTTATGCATGAATGTATGCTTATAAGCCAGGGTCTTCAAAATAATTTATAGAGTTTAGAATAAGGCATGTTTGTTCTACTTTAAGATAATATACATATTAACATTTTAGAACCTTCTGTATTGCTAAAAGAATCTATGCTTAAGGGAATCTGAATACACTGAAGTGCCAAAAGTCATGGGATAGGTGCCTAGTGTCATGTAGGACCCCCTCTAGCCCGGCGATGTACTGTACAGCAACTTGATATGGCATCAATTCCACAAGTTACCGGAAGACCTATTGAGAGATGTTGACCCATGCTGTCTGAGTAGCTTCCCACAGCTCCCTGAAGTTTGTAGGTGCAGGAACATGGGTGCGAATGGACCTCTCCACCACGTCCTTTAAATGTTCATTTGGGTTCATGGCAGGCGAATGTTCCTCTACCAATTCTGGACAACTCAGGACCGATGATCCTGCTGGAATATTACATCATTGTGGAGGTACATGAAGGGCTGCAAAAATTGATCAATCAATGCAACATAATGTTACTGGGCATTGACATGGGCGGTCCAGCAGATCTAATCCATGCCACAAGAATACACCCCACATCATTATGGAATCACCACTAGCCTGCACGGTGCCTTGATTACAACTGAGGTCCATGGCCTGCAACACTCCCGAACCCTACCATGAGCCCTAAACATCTGGAACCATGACTCATTAGACCACGCCTTGTGTTGCCAGTCCTCCAGGGTCCAATTAGCAGCACCTGGGCCCAGGTGAGGAACTGTGTCTGGTGTTGTTGTGTTAACAAGGTGGGTTTTGTGCATCCATATCCAACGGAAGCTAAAGAACACTGCACTGACCTGCTGGATATGCGCCTAGTACCTCTTGTATTGAATGTGGGTGTGATTTGAGTGAGTGTTGCTTGTCTGGACAATTCTGGCCAGACACCACTGGTCACGAATATTAAGCATCCATGGTAAGTGGTAATGCCTACCATGAGGTATTCCTGGTACACACGTGACACCATAGATCAAAGAATGTTGAATATTAACACAACTTCAAAAATGGATTGTCCCATGTGTCAGGCACCCACTATCATGCACCGTTTGATCCCCAATAGTTGCCTTGCCTTGAGCACTTGAGCAGCCTTGCCAGTGTTCAAACCAAGGGCGTACTGGGATGGAAAACCAGTCCGGAAAACTTATGGAAGCAGCCCTAATTGGGGTGGGGTAAGTTCAGGGGGCAGGGTCTGTTGAGGAGGCAGGATTCCTCATTGGGCTTGATTCTTATTGGACACAGTTGCTGCAGTTGTATCTGCGGCTAATGGTGCCACAGTGCCCATCCCTGGTGAACATCCATGCTTCCACATATGCAAGGATTGAGATGCACACTTTCAGTGTCTATATACGCTGCAGTCATGCTTTGTATGCCATCATTGATCGCATCTTTAAAACTTTCACCAGCTTTATGCTGCGACTGGGCGGGGGTAGGGTATGTTCCATAGGTCAGCAGATAGGGGAAGGTCAGAGGTCTGGAAGATGGGGGGGGGGGGGGGTTGTAGCGTTTCCTCCGGAGGCTGTGGGGTGGGCGGGTATGCAACTGATCCAGGGAGTAGGGCCAGATAGCTTAACATCTGCAACTGGTACCAGCACCACTGCTTCCCACTAATGGTACGCAGAACTTTCCCTGCCAAATCCACCCTTGCATGTTGCTTACAGTACAATGCATATTATTTACACTGCACTTCACTTACACTGCATATCAATATCATACAATTTGCATTGCCTATCACTTATGCTGCATATCACCTAAACTGCACATCACTTACACTGTATTTTACTTACAGTACATTTAGTTTAGACTACACAACACTTATGGGATCCAGTCATGATCCTTGCTGTTGGGATCCTGGCAGACAAAATACAGATGCCGGAATCCCAACACTACCCAGAATGCCACTACCAGCATCCCGAAAAGGGTCACAAAAATGGATGACTCACGACCGCCGGGATCCCGAACGAGCATGAAGTACAGTAAGCAGTAGGGGGGGTTTCAGGTTTATGCTGCAGGAGGAAGGTTAGTGTTAGGCTATGGGAAGGGGAGAATAGGTTTAGGCACCTCCAGGCACGGTTAGGGTTAGGCTGCTGGGGTGGGGTTGGGGATTAGGTTTAGCCACCACCAAGAAGGGTTAGGCTGTGAGGTAGGGGAGGATTAGGTTTAGGCTGCTAAAAGGGAGGATTAGGGTTAGGCAGCCATTGGGAGAAGGTAAGTATACTTAACTTTGCATGTAATATATTTTAACTGGATTATTCAATAAAATATATAACTTTGAATGCCCTACCTTTTGGAATACTTTAAATGTTTTGTTCTTTCCCCACTATCTTCCTGTCAACCCAGCCACCCACTACAGTATCTCCATGTCACCCCAGCCTCTACAATCACCTACTATCTCCCTTTACTCTTGGGGGTACTATTGCATCAGGGCCCACTGCAGTGAAAAATATTGCCTAGGGCATCAGGTTTGTTAGGGTCAGCTCTGAGACTACAGTTCCCCCCAAAAAAGAGTTTAAGTGTATAATAGATAGATGAAAGGCTGCATTCATCTGTAAATGTAACTGTTTAATCCATGGAGCAAATGTTGAGAAATGATCTTTTAAACTTTGTTGTGTTGCTGACTTGCTGTCCAGATGACTAATATGTAATCTACTGTATATAGTGGATGAAGAAGTTCTTAGCTTTTCCAATAAATATTTTTTTCTTAACATGTAACATACATGAGTTAGCAAGTAACACAGCTATGTTTGACCCCATCAAACATCCAATGATTTGGAGGTAGTATGCATCCAGTTGTACAGATAATTTGACATTTGGTACTGCTCAGTTTGCATTGTTGATCAACAATTCTAGAGTGTTAAAGTTTTAGAATAGATAATAAGTATACTTTGCCTGTATCATGTCTTTTCCATACTGGGACATAGTACAGGTGTGTCCTCATACATCTGCTTCAATATGCCACATAGCAGGAGATGCTTGGTGTGAGTGAGTTGACAGATCCTCTGAAACTACGTTAGTGTTGGGCGTCTTTTTTTGCTGAAAATTTGTCTTATTCACATTGCTATGTGAATAGGACACACAAGCACACTCTGCTGATATAAATGATATGTGGCATGCCTATGGGGGTCATTCCGACCTGATTGCACGCTAGGATTTTTCGCTGCGCTGCGATCAGGCGAGAACTGCGCATGCAGATCATTGCTGAGCGATGGATTTTACAAAGAATTCATTAGCACAGCCGATCGCAAGGAGATTGACAGGAAGAGGGCGTTTGTGGGTGTCAACTGACCGTTTTCTGGGAGTGTTTGGAAAAACGCAGGCATGTCCAAGCGTTTGCAGGGCGGGTGTCTGACGTCAACTTCGGACCTGAACAGGCTGAAGTGATCGCAGCGGCCGAGTAAGTTCTGAGCTACTCAGAAACTGCACAAAACTTTTTTGTACCGATTGGCTGCACATGCGATTGCACACTTGCAAAGCAAACATACACTCCCCGATAGGCTATCTGTTCGCAGCGCCTAAAAAAATAGCTAGCGAGCGATCAACTCAGAATGACCCCCTATATTCTGTGTGCAACTACGGCTGTAACTGCATACGAAATGGTACGTTACAGTATTTTCTAGGAAATCACTGTAATAACATAACATTTTGTGTCTAGATACAGACACGGTTGCACACAGAATATAGGCATGCCACATATAATTTTAATCAGCAGAGTCTGCTTGTGCATCCTATTTGCAAATAGACACATATTTGCGAATAAGACACATATAATGTAAAAAGTCACAAGTAAAGACGTTCAGAATGCTATGAGATGCTAAGCTACGATTGCTCGCAGCTGCGCCTCTGTAATGCTAAATGAATGGCAGCTGCAGCATACGTACATAAACACCCTGCTCTGCCATGACTCGCATACTGCATGCCAGAGTCTACAGCACCATGAAGATGAGGGGGCCCACCCAGATTCTGCACACTAGTCCGCTCCTCAGTGAAAATGCCCCTGAGTGAATGGTCCTGAAAAGGATCACACTTTTGAAGGATGTGGTACAAAGGGGGGAAAACTTTGAGAAGGAACACAGGTCATCTACCTCTGGATAATGATGCAAATTAGGAGTAAATGACAGGGCAGGCTGGCGTATTCTCTGACTGTTTGGAATAGGGTATATCAGGAGCAGAACAGAAATCAGTATAGCTTCCAATATCACTGTCTTTCAGAAATTACTGTAGAACAGAAATCATTGCCGAGCAGAAATCTCTGAATACCAACATTGGAGGCCATGGCTAGTAACTGTCAGTGCAGATGCAGTGTGACAGATGATCCTCTGACTCACTGCTTTTCTGTTGGAGGTCTGCCTGCCCCCACTCTTCCATTGGAGATCGTTCTGCCCCCAACTGGTACATAGCAGCCTGTGCCTTCAGATCAGTGCAGTTTTTCTGAG
Organism: Pseudophryne corroboree; assembly: GCF_028390025.1. NCBI lineage: Eukaryota > Metazoa > Chordata > Amphibia > Anura > Myobatrachidae > Pseudophryne > Pseudophryne corroboree. The sequence goes on along the minus strand of NC_086448.1, from coordinate 625,857,044 downwards.
GGAAGTTGCATAAGTGAAAATTTCAATTCTGAGACTCTTTGGCCTAGTTGGTGACCACTGTGCAGACCTCCATGGCCCTGATGGAGTTCAGACCTAGGCAAAAACGTAATCTTGGTCAAACTACACCACCATGGCATATTTGATGAAGCTAGGTACTCTGGTCCTGCATAAAGGACAAACAGACACACACACACACAGACACACACACACACACACACACACACACACACACACACACACACACACACACACACACACTTTCTTGCTTATTATATAGATGTCTGATTGCTGAGTCTGCTCCTGATGTGCTAAGGATGTCACTAGTGTAGTTGTAGCTGGATAATGTCAGCACATTTGGTGATAATTATGTATTAAAGTAATAGTTTGCTTCATTATTTTGTAACTGAAGAAAGTTTTTCATTAAACTGAAATGTTAGAAATGGTATTGTGATCTTTAAAATAAATACTATGTTGGTCATTCCGAGTTGTTCGCTCACTAGCAGTTTTTAGCAGCCGTGCAAACGCTATGCCACCTCCCACTGGGAGTGTATTTTAGCTTAGCAGAAGTGCGAATGAAAGGATCGCAGAGTGACAGCAAAGTTTTTTTGCGCAGTTTTAGAGTAGCTCAATACCTACTCAGCGCTTGCCCAGCCACGCCTGCGTTTTTCCGAACACTCCCTGAAAACGGTCAGTTGACACCCAGAAACGCCCACTTCATGTCAATCACTGTGCGGCCAGCAGTGCGACTGAAAAGCTTCGCTAGACCTTGTGTGAAACTACATCGTTCGTTGTAATAGTACTTCACGCGTGCGCATTGCGCCACATATGCATGCGCAGTAGTGCCGTTTTTTTGCCTCATCACTGCATAGCGAACGAATGCACACTAGCGATCAACTCAGAATGACCACCTATATGTACCAGAGTACTGCCCAGTGATGTCACTGGTACGACCGCACCAGGGTGTCACCAACAAGGGGTGACACCAAAATGCCAGCTCCAGCTTAGTTATTGAGAGCCATATATAGTAAATTTGGTTATACCAAGTATTAACAATGAAGTCAGATACTCCAACTAACCTTATGATTCTGAGTGCTAAACTACATCCTCATGAATAATGAATTAGCCCACAACACGGCTGCTCCCACTGATAGTGGGATCTGGTTATCCTTCAGCTATGGAATGCTATCAGCCATCAATAGTAGGCAATGATCTGATACTGATGGGAAATAGTTTTTCACTGATGGATGTTTACTGATGATAAACATTGATAGTACAGGGCTGATGACGGCTGCAGTCTGCGCCTGTGTCTACTTATAGTTCAACTATTAATGGTTTTCCCCCAATTGATGAAACCAACTGATGATTAACTTATTGATAGTGATCCCTACCTTTATCACAATATTATATGCATTGCATAAACAATACACTAACAGATATGTTAGGAGTACCAGAAAATCACGAGATTACGTAATATACACATTTACTTAATTAACAATATTTAAAAAGCAAATTACAGACTTTTTGTACATTTCTCTTAAACATTATTTTACAGTTTGCACTATAACATTTCATTTTTTCCCTTCACAGTTTGTTTTCATTAGTATACTAAATGCAGACCAGATTGAAGTCATGTTGATGTGAAAATCTTACGTCTCTCTGCTATGTCACAACAATTGTATTTTAATTCTAGGATTAGTCTCTGTAATATGATTCCACTGAATAAGGCTGTAAAAAAAAATGGGTTTGCCATATTAAAATCCCTGTTGCCTAGGCAACAGCATTGAGTGATGGAAGAACTTGTTGTATATTACACTCCTTCATTCTGAAAGCTTTTTGTTGTAACAGAACTGATGTAGTACTGTATGCCGCATTGTTTAATTTCCCAAGACAGGTGCGCACGGTTTTCATAAGAATGATAATTTTGCTCCAAAGTCTGGTGGAAATTTAAATATATGATAATAATAATACTTATATTTTTCCTTTTTGCTTTAGGATCAAAAGGACAGTACAGACAGGAATAGGAATCTTAGCAGAATTATGAGTTTCAGATGTCTTTGTTGCACTCATAAAAACTAGAATGTATATTTTATTTGACTGTACTAAAGCATTTGGGAATAATCTGCCAGGAGCAGGCAACATTTCAAGGCAACATTTTAAGTGAGTTACCTCCTCCACAGAAGTTTTGTCCTAGAATGTGTTTGTTCCTGAATGTGAGAAATAATAAAGGTTTCAGATTACCACTAAACAAATGCAAGTCATTATCACGAAAGAGAGTTACATTTTTAGATTTTCATGTTCATTTTCAAGCAGTGTCGGACTGGGGCATGTAGGGCCCACTGGGGGAATACAGTGGTAGGGACCCATGTTTAGGGGTGTGGCCAGTCTCTAGAGGGGGGGTGTCCAGCCGCCACATTGGTTTGCCAAATTATTTTGCAAGTGTTGGTCCCCTGGATAAATATATACAGTAAATACTGTAGTGCATGCAAGATAATGTACTAGATTAGTAACAGCACAGTCTGGAACCTGATGCCTTGAGGAGGGGGTGGGCCCCAGGCAGTAGGGCCCACCGGTGGTTTCCCCTGTACCCCTGTGGGCCAGTTCAACCCTGTTTTCAAGAGTCTACCTACTAAAATACTATGCAAATATACGTAATAGCTGCATGTTACATGATCTCCAAGCGCCACCCATCCACACAGAGTGAACGGAAAATGGGTCTCATCGATACAGCACAGCGAGCCGGGTTGGACACGTGTTCAACCCTGCTCTCTACCCGAATTGGAATACCGGGTGGCTTGACCTGGATTATTCCAACTGGGCCCTTTCAGACAGCACAGCAACACGGGTTATGCGCGCTCATGTGCAATAACCCATGTTGAAAGCTGGTGGTCTGAAAGAGGTATTATTAATACCAATATTTGATTTATGCTCAAATCAGGGGTCTAGAGGCTAGAAGACAAGTTGAGAATTTCATATCTGCTACACTTAGCATTCTCATGTCACATAATGGGAAGAATAGACTTGCTCCTAGGTGTACAATGTTGAAGTTATACACTAACACTTTATAACTAAAAGATATTTATATTAAATTTACAACACAGTCTCCAAGATGAAAAATTTTGAAAAACCATCAACCACTTACCTGGTGCGGTTGCTTTCCCTGTTAAAGGGCTTAATTCATGTTTGGACACAATGTGTGATTATCATGCAACGGGGGGGATTATGGACGGACTGTGCATGTGCTGCTATCACAATGTGCATGTGCAAAGGGGGCGCTGCGATCCTGCTCACAATGAGGATTTCATGCAAAAGTGATTGACAGGAAGTGTTTGGTTGGAGGTGTTAACAGGGTTTATGGGAAGTGGTTGAGAAAACACATGCATGTCAAGGCTTTTTTTGGTGCATGTGTCTGCTGACGGTGGCAAGCTTTTACGTACAAAAGCACGGCATCTGAGTCGCTACTGCTGTGTCCAGTCTGCGTAGCCATAGACCAACCCTTAGCTCCGATATTCCCCATGTCTGTGTACAGGATGTGAAAGTGTACACAATCAGGAATGAGTTTGCATTGGCTTTGGTGGGCATCTCTTTTCATTCCTAGGTGACAGCTTCCCATGCTAACATTAGCAGCTCCGTAGCCTACAAAATTGCATTTGCTTACAGACATGATTTAGGCACATCTGATGCAACCAGTCAGAAACGATAATCTTCCAGCAGCCGCCAATCTCAGATGGACCTCCCGGCCCCTTTACTTCCTTGTTCCCTCACCCAATGGCTAGTGTGCAGCAGATCACTAATGATTGGGCAGCCCGGTGGCTCGCCTCTACTCAGAAGCTGCAGAGATTAGCAGACATTGAGGAAATGTAAAAGAAGCAGCCCTCAGCTGACCTGTGTACTCCCGGCAGCTGCAGAGAGGAGCAGCCATCTGGAAAATGTAAAACTGCAATGTTGCTTAACCTATAGCTATGCCCCTTTTGGTATGCATACTATGATAAGAGGTTGGTGCTGCCCATGAACATACCTCCCAACATCTGGGAGTAGGGAAGCGGCCTGATAAAGGGATGACCCCAAAGGTTGGGAGCATGGTTTTGTCTGATGCCCCCAGACTTCCCCTGTAGCGTTTAGATACCACGTGCATGTGCAGAGCATCTATTCCTCCATTGCTCTGCTATGAAGAGGTGCAGTAAGAAAGTGTCCCCCATCCTTTCTCCCCCTCGGGGCAATGTGGCTCACTGGTGCAATGGTGGAAAAGTGCACGAAAAGTGGAATGGTTGGGGGTATGCATGAATGTATTGCTATTGTCTTGCTATTGTCTGTTTTTTTTTACACTTATCCACTTACAGTATGGGGTAATGTAAACCCAGTCATGTGGACAACCGCACAGTAAAGCGGGATGACACCAAGGTGCCTGAAGTGTGAAGTACTTAGGGTAAGTTCATGGGATACTGTAACTAAATGAAACTTGTACTACTGCAATACCTGAAAATTATTTAAAAAATAGCTTTATTTTTTCAGTCTCTATAGATTTTTATTTTGTTGTAAATATTTTTATTCTATCCTTTAACTTTATATATATTTTTATGTTATATGTATAGCACTCTGTCTCATCCCCTGCTGTCTCTTTCTCTCTCTCTCTCTCGCTCTCTCTGCCTTGACAGTGGTGGTGCTGTGTGTTTGTGTGTGTGTGTGTTTGTTTTTGTGCGTGTGCGCGTGTGTGCGTGTGTGTGTGTGTGTGTGTGTGTGTGTGTGTGTGTGTGTGGGCTTGATGAGGCAGGAATTCCCTGCCTGTTTCATTTGTACCATGCCCCACTATTTCTGATGGTGGCCCTGAGGATACTAGCCAACTAGTCAGACAGTTTCTCCCTATGCCATTGAGGTGCTTAGATATTAAACAATCCAAGACCTTCAGGCTAGTATAATAAATCATAACACTAAAATGTTAGTTAGTCTGTAACATTTATTTGGATTGTGCAGTGAGTAACATTTGGGTCTTTGGTTCGAATTCAGTCAGGGGGCTATCTGCATGTGCTGCATGTGCTGCCTGTGCACGTTGAATTTTTTTAGATGCTGTCATTTCCACCCACAGGGCATAATTCAAGGTTGATTGCAAAACAATATTTTCCTCTAATAGGCAAAACCATGTGCACTGCAGGGAGTGCAGATATAACATACAGAGAGAGTTAGATTTGGGTGGGTTATATTGTTTCTGTGCAGGGTAAATACTGGCTGTTTTATTTTTACACTGCAATTTAGATTTCAGTTTGAACATACCCCACCCAAATCCAATTCTCTCTGCACATGTTATATCTGTCCCACTTGCACTGCACATGGTTTTGCCCATTAGAGGAAAATGTTGTTTTGCAATCAACCTTGAATTAGGTCCACAGTCCAAAAACATACAGTACTGGTAGTTAAATTTGTTTCCATTTATGTGAGTGTGGCACGGAGAATAAATTGTAAACTCTGCTAGGGCAAGACTTATGTAAATATAGAAAAATTCTTTGTTCAGAGATTCATAATACTGTATGTTGGCATAAAATAAGTTCAGAGAAAAAATAACTTGCATTTCTATACAGTAAAAATTGAAAATATAATATATTTTCCCCTAAGCCTATGTTGTGATATTGGTGCTGGTCATATCTTCTGTGTTTTCTCTCTTCACTAACCAGATGGGAGACAGAAAGATTTATTACCATGTTATTGCAATTTGACAGGTAAGGGACACAGTAGGAAAGCATATTATTAATTTAAATTGTAGTTATAAAGCTAATTTGATTTCACTGTATATTGTAATAAATCTCTGCTTTTTTAAAGCAATTCCCTGTATATGATCAATATGGTCAGTGTGTCAATATAGCACAGTAGTACACCCTTAGATAACTCTTAATATAAATGTTGTTGCTTGGGAGGTGCCATGACTTTGGGTGCATGAGGCAGAACTTAAAATGTCATTCCTCTCAACCACACGCGTGACATAATCATTTTTATTACAGTGGCCAAACTGAGAAGAAATGTAGTTCACATGAGATTAGACAGGACAAGGAGACTATTTCTACTTATATCCTGTGTGATCTGGGAATACTGGCAATTTAATCACACTAGATCTATCACCGGGACAGAGCTTTTACGTCTTAAGTGACAACAAGAAGTTTATTTTTATTGTTCCCTTGTAATCTAAATCTCAATCTTGCTGAATGGGTAAACAATTCCAGTGTGGATTTCTGGAACAAAATAGGCTAATTAACCAAAATGGAGAAGATATGATCTTTTATAAAGCAATCAAGGCCTGTATGCAGTGACTACTACACAATGTAACTGACAGTGCAGTTGAACTGATTTATGTAAACTTAGCATTAAAGCTGGCAAGAGGTCAGATGAATGAGGCCTCTATAATTGAGAGTTCAATGTGATAGAATGGTAGTGGGATGGGAAAAAAAAACAAATGACATATAGGACCTTATTCAGAAATGCAGCAGCCGCCGCCATGGTGCGCATTCGCTACCCTTCACCATCTGATCGCATCCCAGAAGGATGCATTCGCATGGTGATTGACAGGCAACAGGTGTCCAGTGGCGGCGACACAGCATTGGGGGTGAAGATATCGGGAAATGCAGGTGTGTCATGGCCGTTTTTTTGGGGGGCGGCCAATGATGACGCCTGCGTTTCCTGCAATAGGAAACATGACGGCGAGACCCCTGTCAACGCAGCCAAGCTGTGCTAGGTAGGGGTCAACCTCTATTCAATGTGATCACAATTGATTTGCGATCGCATCAAAAGGTGGCGTGGCACCACACATGCTGGGTGGCCTTACCCTGTGCTGGGCAGCCCCCAGAATGTGAGTATATGGGTATACTGTATACTATGTGCTGGGCAGCCCCCAGCATGTGAGTATTTGCTGCGAAAGCAAAATCTGCAATCAACTCCCATAGTGTTTGAAATTTTAAGGGGAAGCTGAAAAACTGAAATATGTGGATGAAATATATAAACTCAAGGTTTCCTTTTTGAGGATCACAATAACTTGTTTGTAATACAGCAATGATTTAGTTACAATTAGGAAAGTTTGAAATTTCCAGACTGTATGCTTAGGTTAATGTAAATCATGCCATATACAACTTATACACAACTTATTATTATTATTATTATTATTATTATTATTATTATTAACTGTTTCTTATATAACGCAGCATATTCAGTTGCGCTTTACAATTAGAACAACAGTAATAGAACAAAACTGGGTAAAAACAGACAGACATAGAGGTAGGAAGGCCCTGCTCGCAAGCTTACAATCTATAGGGAAATAGGCATCGATACACAAGGATAGATGCTATCCATTGCATAATTGGTCCACCAGATTGCTAGGTTCTTAATGGGTTGTATGATGATACCCCGCAATGTTGGCCAAGTGTCAGGAGGGTGTGAGAGTAAAGAAAGACAAATATGTGATGTTATGTATACAGTACAGAGAGGATGTAATTAGATAGGGAAGCATTGAAGGTTATGTGGGTGGGTATGGAATTTGATAGGCTTGTCTGAAGAGGTGAGTTTTAAGGGAACGTTTAAAGGTTTGGAGACTAGAGGCAAGTCTTATTGTGCGTGGGAGGGCATTCCACAGGATGGGTGAAGCCCGGATAAAGTCCTGTAATTTTGAGTGTGAACAAGTAATGCGTGTGGATGAGAGACGTAGATCTTGTGCAGAGCGGAGAGGTTGGGTAGGGAGATATTTTGAGAACTTAATTACTTAACCATTTGGACACTACAAATTTCAGCCCATGTTGAATTACTGTATAAAGAAATCAAGATACTTTCACTTAATTACACTTCACAGTAATGTGGCAACCACCTCCTCTGACCCTAATCAAATTGAATCCCATCTGAAATCCTCTCCCCATTCAGTCTTTCATTTTAGTAAATACGTGACAAGCACATAATGTAAATTTGTGAAAGAACACAGTTTATAAATGTAGAGACTCATGCATACCTTCTAACATTCGCAAATAGAAGATTGCTACAGGGGTGCAGCCATACTATATTGATGAGGCACATCCCAATCCTAGAGTGTGCGTGTCTGCATTCTAGGTGGTATAGTAATTGGTGAAGGACAATAAGGCTTGCCAACAGTTACTGTCTCAAGATTTTTACAATGACTAGGTCATCTTTCATGTCTACAACATCTGCTATCTCTCTTCATTCCAACTCTACCACACTACTGATAGCTGTAAAAAAATCAAGTCACCAATTGCGACTTTGGTACTGGTGTCTGATAATAAGTATGACTTACATTACTGTATGTTATGGGCCACTGAGATATTAGATAGGCCCAGTCAGTGTCAATTATCTAAGCTTTTACCACTGGGATGATGTAATTGCAGGTTAGTAAATGAATGTACTGTAGCACTACATTGCCATTCCATTCACTAGCAGGAACTGTGGCCTGATACAGAGATTTAAGGTGAATCAATAAAGATACAGATATTTGAATTTTGATGATCTGTGCATGCGTAGGTTTTGGCCTGCAGTGTTGAATGCATTACGGCTGCATATGTCAGGTGAGTGACAGTCTGCAGCAATTTTGGGGGATGGAGGAGGAGTTCCAGAAATGGTACTACAAATACACAAGAGTTAGCACCACAAATTGTGCCAAGGGCAGCTGAGGGGGGAATGCATATAGGGTGTTATCCACACCCAAGCCAAGAATGTACCAAAAATTATTTGAGCTCCCACCTTAGCACCTCATATGTTCTTATTGTTGTCACAATAGTTTAAAAAAGACTACTTATCATTTGTAGGGATTGTAGAATTGTCACAAATGTGTCTTCGCAAATACTGGCATAAATAATGATTAAGTCCCAATACGGAACATGTGAAAACACAAAATACACACAATCCAGTGCAGCATGTTCTAAAAAAGTGTTAATGAATGAACATTTCCGTATGTTCTATTCAACAGAATATGTCCAGAAGAAATCAATTATTTCGAAAACATTTAATAAAAAGTTCCAAACAAAAAACGGTTCCAGTTGTAGAAAACAATATGTTGTTCTCTCAAGAATGTCCCCCACATAACATTTATGAGAAGTAGTTCTAGTACCACCAACTACTGTATCCTCTCCCCTTGGGAGATACCAACGCGGTACAACAAGTAATTTTTAAAATTAAAAAACAAATCTACATCCCCAAGTTTGGAAGCCTTCTCTTCCCCATTAACTGTAAATACAGCATTAAACACATGTGCTGCAGTAGCACTGTTAAGAAAATCTAGTAGAAAATCAAGGAAATGGTATTTTTATCAGATAACTGTCTTTATCCACTGCCCTAGATGGCAACGTTTTATCATGGTTCCACATAGCAAGATAAAACTTTAATTCTCTCTCCAATTCCACTGTTTAAAATACTTTTCTTTGGATTCTTCATCACATTTGCCATGTTAGTATCCTGGAGGGGTAGTTTGCAAAAACCAGCATCTTCTTTTGTCTCCTTCAAGAGGATCTTTCTCTGCACCTGTATTCAGTATTTACAGTACATACTTCTCTTTCAGTGCCATCTCTTTCCCTTTCAAAGTGTCTCTCATTTCTTTCTCATGGAGGATTCTGTCAGAGAGAAGATCAGGGCATATGGTAGCTTTGTTACTATGTTGGCTACTATCTTGAATGCTTGTTCCTTTTCTGTAACCAGTAAAATGGTTCTGTGGTAAATGTTACCCAGTGCTGGAGACCAGGGTAATGTCCACTAAGGCAAACACCACTTTCATTTTTGTTTCAGTATTACAGTTACCTGAAAGAATCTGGATATCTCTATTGTGAGACATATAATGCAGAACCCTGGGTGGACCAAGCCCGCATGATACAAGCTGCTCTCTGAGCTTCTGTAACATGGGACATGTTCCAACCTTAATACTTTCCTTGCTGGAATCTTTTCCTCCACTGTTACTGATATTTATTTGATTTGAGTAGAATGCCTGTGACTTAGACATCTGCTGCATAGCCCTGAAAGCATTGATTAGCTCCTTATATATGTGTAGGTAGCTTTGATGTAGTCCCCTCAGCAGACCTCAGTCCAGAGCTCTGATGACATGATCTATTGCTATAAATCATTCTGGTTAAAACTATTGGACAAATCAGGTATGTGTGACTTAACCTGTTTCTCTATTGTAAAGCAGCAATTATGAGATTGTTGGGCTCTTTTGACAGATGTGACTCCAATCCACAATTTCCTGCTTTAATTGTTGGCAACCCACACCTATATGGATCTAAATCCATATAATTTTTTCTTGTTTCATCATGCATATACACTGCTAAAATCTAGGCACAATTTCCAGCAGCTAATTAGCACATTTTATAGTACTCTTAAATATGCCTTTGTCATTCATCGTTGTTAATTTTTGAAGAGTGTGTCTAATCACACTGTCCTGCTCTGTCTGTGTTGATGGGTACAGTTGTGCATGTTTCCTTCTTTGCCTTACTTGTAACAAATGTGCTTACTGTGCAACATTAACTGCAAGAATGCCATTTAGAAGATCTTCCATTATATCTGTTTGACCAGTTGAGAACTAGAATTTAGGGTGACATTTACTAAGCAGTGATAAGAGTGGAGAAGTGAGTTAGTAGAGAAATTGCCCCATTAACCAATCAGCAGCTCTGTATCATTTTACAATATGCAAATTATAGATGTTACTTCAGTGCTGATTGGTTGCCATGGACAACTTCTCCACTGGCTCACTTCTCGGCTCTTATCACTGCTTAGTAAATGTCCATCAAAGTTTCCCTAAGCATCCCACGGAAAAATCACTGACACTTTCAAGATAATGATTGCACAGTAATTCTCTTATAATTATAGTCTGCTTTATTTGTCAGGAAGTCAGACAATGTACCAATCAAAATTTTAGTTTGAGAACCCTATAACTAATCTGACACAGTTGGCTTCTCCATTAGATGAGCTAGCTTGCCCAGCACTGATTGCCCAACTCCCATGTGCCAGTGTCTACTCAGTGCAGTTAGTTGCATGATAGGGGGGTGGACGTACAGAGAGAGAACATTGGTCCTTGCCTCTCTTAAAATGCCTGTGATCCTCTTTAATGCCCATTCAGGGTCCAATCACTACACTTGATTTTAACCAAAATGTCTGAGAATTGATCAAAGCCTGTTCACAGTAGACTATGAGCATGAGAAGCATAAATAGCACAGAAGCTGAACAAAATTAATGGATATTGTTTGGCTCAAGTTCAATAAAGCTTATACTAGAAAGGCTGGATTACTTTTGTATTGTGGCATAAGATTGCTGCAGTGGTAAAAGATCATTTGCGGTAGATATAAGGTCAGTCTAATTAAATGAGGTTTGCAGTATTCATTAACAATGTCCAGAATCTCAAGAGCTCCTATTAAGGCAACAACCATACTAAGAGAACAAAAATGACAGTAGTAATATTCTATTTCTTTCCCTAAAAATTTATATTACATAACTATTATTAAAATGGTTATTTATAGTAAATCTGAGCTCTGTCATCAATTCCAAAGATGTGACTGACTGAGAATATTGTTAGTCATTTTATTCATAGGACTTTATTCAGTTTTAGTTACTTGACTTATTTAGTCTTTCACCAAATTGATCATTACATTAAATTTTGACTTGGGGGGAGGGATATAACAGTGAATGATATTCTTGTTATCACTTGTTACACATGTTAAATGGTGATCAAGCAAATCAGCTCCTAACTGTCATTTTTCAAGCTTATGAGCTGATTGGCTTGAACACCATTCAACTTTCGTAATGACAGATAACAAGAATATCACTCATTGATAAATCTGCTCCCCTCCCCCCGTGTCAATCTGCCCCATGGTCTGATTCTGGGTTGTACATACTGTAATGTGAATGCATCTCTGGCTTCCAACCGCGAACGTATTGTGAATGATGTAGTCACTCCTCCACCCCTTCTCTCTCCCCTCACCCCTTCTGTATCCCATGTTAGCTGCAGAAGATCTGTTTGAATTTGGCATCCAGAATGCATACATATGACTTAGAATAGTGAGTAACTCTTTGCTACATTTTGACAACACACCTGGACAGACCCATGAGATGGTTCTCTTGTGTGCAATCACATTGTTGCAGCTCATTTACCACTTAGAAATGGCATACAGAAAGGCTGAGATGCATTCCATTCATCTATGTACCAAGCCCTGGAGAGAGATACAGTGGATGGAGATAAAGTACCAGCCAATCAGCTCCTTAATGCCATGTCACATGCTGTGTTTGAAAAATTACAGTTAGAAGCAGTTTTTTGGGTACTTTATCTCTGTCCACTTTATCTCTCTCCAAGGGTTAAATTTACTAAGATGGGAGTTCTATTTAAGATGGGATGTTGCCCATAGCAACCAATCAGATTCCAGGTATTATCTTCCAGAAGGTGCTAGATAAATGAGAAGTAGAAGCTGATTGGTTGCTATGGGCAACATCCCATCTAAAATAGAGCTCACATCTAAGTAAATTTACCCACAAGTGTTAGTAGACCCCTTCATCTTATGTATGTTCCTAAAGAAGTCTATTCATCGCTTGATGCATGCACACTGCAAAAATGTTCTAGATGCACCGCATACAGCATGATGTTGCTTGTGACTCGGAATCCGGTGCAGACAGCTAGGACATAACACCTCTTATCACTTACATTGAAGTTCTGAGGAGTCTAAATAAGACATACAGTAGCGCAGTAAACATACAGCATTAACTTTAAGTGTAAAGCCTAGTGAGCTAAACAATTAATGTTAGTGCTGCTTTAAATTTTCACCTCAAACCTGCCGTGAAGTGATGGCTTGCAGATGCCCCGCTTTGTAAATATAGCCCATAATATTAAATATTTACAATCACAACACATTTACTAAAAATGTCATTCTTATGGCAGGTAACCCTACAAGAAAATACAAATGTTAAAATGCAATTTATTATACACAACAGATGCACAATTCTTTCATCTCCAATAGAGTAATTAACTTTTACACTTTTTTCTATTTTCTCTTTACTATATTTAACCGAATTGGACCTTTGAGTAATGGATACTGTTGTCCACCAAATACAGCAGTCTAGAACCAACATTTTTAATGAAACATAACACAATTTCATTTCCAATCCGCGTTGTATATCTTGTACATATATAACAGTATGCATGAGCAGCCACTAGTCTTCCAGTTCTCAGATTTCCATGATACAATAATAATAATAATAATAATAATAATAATAATAATTGTATTTATATAGCGCTCTTTCTCCAACAGGACCAAACTTTCATATGTACAATTTCTGGAACTGGGATCCAGTTTGCTTATCTGCCTATCTATGTACAACACAACTTCACTAACTATTTAATGGAGCCATTTGCAACCTGAAAACGACAAACTTTACTGTCACATTAAAATTGTCCTTATCTGTTACACAGTACATAATTGAATTGACTGTTTGTGATAAGTGATAACACAGGGCCTGATTCAGAGGTGGATGCAGAAGCGGTCTCCCATCTGATTCAGAGGTGGATGCAGACGCGGTCTCCCATCTGATTCAGAGGTGGATGCAGAAGCGGTCTCCCATCTGATTCAGAGGTGGATGCAGAAGCGGTCTCCCATCTGATTCAGAGGTGGATGCAGAAGCGGTCTCCCATCTGATTCAGAGGTGGATGCAGACGCGGTCTCCCATCTGATTCAGAGGTGGATGCAGAAGCGGTCTCCCATCTGATTCAGAGGTGGATGCAGACGCGGTCTCCCATCTGATTCAGAGGTGGATGCAGAAGCGGTCTCCCATCTGATTCAGAGGTGGATGCAGACGCGGTCTCCCATCTGCATCTTTATGCAAATTCTACTACAAAGTCTTTCCCTTCTGTACATTCGTGTGTAATAATGTGCGTCCGTGCTGCTAATGTAATACTAATTTGGTGTGTCATTAGACACCCACAAGAAAACGTGCACCAGCCCCATGTTAGATGTGGTTTCTCAATCTATCTTTTCCTATGTCTGCAGCTGTGCCAATTTCACTGACATACCTGTGACACTCCCATAGCACGCCCATTAATCGGACATCACTTTTCCATAAAATTTCAGATACCGTGCGCATTAATCGCAGCAACGCCTTTGGGCATACACTCCACACTATGGGTTTTTAGGGATTTTTGCACATGCGCATTTGCAAACAATCGCTCAATTGCATGGACATCAGCATTGCATCGATCTCTGAATAAGGCCAATGGGCTGATAGTACACTATTTCATTTACATGTTGTGGTGTTGTTGCTGCTTGGGTGGTGCTGAAATAGTAACAGAAAAGCACAAGATTCTTACACCCATCATTTCTTGCAACCTCATGTCCAGGGTGACATCATTTCCTACACATGGATCCATGGAAGTTGCTTACTCTAGGGATGGACATCAATGGCATAACCATCAAGGGTTGATGCTTTTTAAACATTGGGGGATTCATCAAAGGTTAAACCATCGATGATTCAGGATCAAACTTGCAAAGAATTGGGAACAGCACCCAATTATGTGTAATACTAAAATGTCATGTCACTTTGCCATCGGATCTTCCCCCGATAATAAATCCTTTGTTTATGCAATACCTCTATCAATGTCAGTTTATTTTGTTCCTCTGTATATGACTTAAACTAATTTAACAGTAACATATCCTGACTGATATGTGTTATATTAATCCAGTGTTGAGATATTTAAAAAAAAACTATTCTTCTGATTCAGTTGTTGATTATTAATTAACCACATTGGGGTTTGTGATAAATGTGTCTATTCTCATATTAAGTAATATTTATTTGAACATATACTATATCATTGTTCCCTTTCAAAACTAGAATAAGCATTTCATTCTTATAATGTATAAGAAGGGTGCTTGTTCTTTGGCACCGAGTACTAATAGCCAATGCTTTGTTTTATGGTTGCATAGCAACCTTGCTGTTCACATGCTATCTTTGCCTTCTAAGATAATGTTTCCCTTATGTGCTGAACTTCCCTTGTGCCCCAGCTCAAGAGTTTTCTTAACTAACTTTTTGTAGACTGATATAAACTTGGTGATCACATATGAGTGTGTGACTGTGTTTATTATTTGCTGATTATTATTATTTGCTGAAATAAATATATTTTACGTAAAAAAAAAAAGATTATCTGTAAGTGCTTTCTGGCAGTGCTGTTTTCTACTTTTTGCTCTCTGTATTAAAAAGAGAAACAGAAAGGTCGATATTTCTTTGAATAAAATTCACAGTATAAGATTTACAGTATGTTGGCAAGTGCTAGAAGACATTATTGCTAATGTTTCTATAATGCTTGTAAAAGTATCCAGCAACAAACATACTCACTTGGACATTAGACATCAATAAACCATTCATGCTGTACAATGGTTTCAGCTTTAACTTTTTTGTGATGTGTAATTTTATTAACATTTATATATGTGGTGCATACATTTTGTATGCCTGATTTTAAGCCATGCATGCTTATTACATATGCCGACACCAGGATCCCGAGCGATCAAAAGATCTACAGTCGGCATGCCGACTAATAGGGACTATTTCCACTTGTGAGTGGGAACAGAACCTGTGGCAAGTGCAGCGAGCCACTGAGCCTGCAAGGGGCTTTGCTGTGCTCGCCCCCCTCCCCCACTGGCATTCTGCAGCCGGGATCCCGGTATGCTGAACGCTGGGATCCCCACTGCTGGTAACCCAACCCGTTAACAATCATATCTTGACTGTACTTCCTATTAGAGATGAGCGGTTCGGATTGATTGGAATCCGAGCCTCTTCAAACATCGGTACTCCAAGGTCACCCAAGTCACGGCTCGGGGGTGTTCCCACCCAACTCTGAGTCCACATCGATACCGAACATCATTTTCCCAGCATCAGATTCTCACAGGACTTGGATTCCATATAAGTCCGGTTTACAGTGACATTTCACTCAATGCACGCTGCTGTTTGCTGCGTTATATTCCGCTGTTTTGGCTGTCCTAAGTGGCTGCAGTATAGTCAGGGTTGGATTAAGCCTTCAAATCAGCACTGTGCCCCTATATGTGCCTGCCGTGCCTCCTCCTCCTGTGGAAGACCCATATCTATGGCCCTCATCCAAGTTGATCGCTCGCTAGCTATTTTTTGCAGAGCAGTAATCAGATAGTCGCCGCCCACTGGGGAGTGTATTTTCCATTTGCAAGTGTGCGATCGCATGTGCAGCCGAACAGGGTGAAAATGTTTTTTGCAGTTTCTGAGTAGGTCTGAACTTACTCAGCCCTTTCGATCATCTATTCATCCATCCATCCATCCATCCATCCATCCATCCATCCATCCATCCATCCATCTATACAAAGTGTATTCTGGCGGCACTCATGGTTACAGTATAAATAATGATAAGGCTGTTACACCTATATACTTCTCAACGTTTCAATTTTATAACAAAATTTTCATCAAGAGCAAAATACTGTAAGATAACAGTGGCTTACCTTAAATACTCTTCACCAAGCCCCATGTGCAGCTATGCTTCCTGCTGTCTCAGAATGGTGCCCATTTGCAGCTGGAATGACAGAAGCTTAAACTTTTTTCATAAAATTTTAATTTTGAGAGGTATACAGATGTAACCGCCTTATCATTATTTATACTGTGACTGTAAGTGCTGCCAGATTACTCTTTGTTTAACCCCTGATTTGGAGGGCACCTGGGATGCAGAACTGTTTGATATGAGTGGCGAGTCCTCGTATATATACACCCTCAACACTTTAATGGCCCCCCTCATTCCCACCCCTTATATATTTATTGGCCACCCTCACCTTAAATATTTAATGATCGCCCCACCCCTTAAATATTTAATAACCTGCTTACTCCCACCCTTTGTATATTTAATAAACCTTTCTCCCCCACCTTATAAAATATTTTCAATGATTCCCCCAACAGTGTACATAGGGCACGCTACACTATACTCTGCTGTTTAGGCTGTGCTATGTCCAGACTCCATACTTCACTAAGTGGTTGTGCAGTATAGTGACAGTGTATATAGTGACATGCTGCGCTATACTCTGCTGTTTAGGCTGTGCTATGTCCAGACTCCAGACTTTACTAAGTGGCTGTGCAGTATAGTGACAGTGTATATAGGGACATGCTGCATGCTGTGCTATACTCTGCTGTTTAGGCTATGCTATGTCCAGACTCCAGACTTCACTAAGTGGCTGTGCAGTATAGTGACGGTGTATATAGTGACATGCTGCACTATACTCTGCTGTCTAGGCTGTGCTATGTCCAGACTCCAGACTTCACTAAGTGGCTGTGCAGTATAGTGACAGTGTATATAGGGACATGCTGCATGCTGTGCTATACTCTGCTGTTTAGGCTGTGCTATGTCCAGACTCCAGACTTCACTAAGTGGCTGTGCAGTATAGTGACAGTGTATATAGTGACATGCTGCATGCTGCGCTATACTCTGCTGTTTAGGCTATGCTATGTCCAGACTCCAGACTTCACTAAGTGGCTGTGCAGTATAGTGACAGTGTATATAGGGACATGCTGCATGCTGTGCTATACTCTGCTGTTTAGGCTGTGCTATGTCCAGACTCCAGACTTCACTAAGTGGCTGTGCAGTATAGTGACAGTGTATATAGAGGCACAATGCACGCTGCGTTATACTCTACTGTTTTGGCTGTGCTGTGTCCAGACTCCAGAGACTCCAGACTTCTCTAAGTGGATGTGCAGTATAGTGACAGTGTCCATAGGGGCACACTGCGCTATTCTCTGCTGTTTCCATCCAGAGACTCCTGACTAATTATGGCTGTGCAGTATAGTGACTGTGTATATAGGGGCCTGCTGCTTTATGTTGCGCTGTACTCTGCTGTATTGGCTGTGCTTTACTCAAGTGCATTTTGTTTACATGCATCTATAAGCCCTGTGATCCATGCAGTTTGAACCAAGCTGTAAGTTTAAAAATAGCAAAATAAAATATTTATATCTATTGTTTTTGCACTGGTGGGTTGGTGCGCTTTACTCAGGTGCATTTTGTTCACGTGCATCTTTAACCCATGTGATCCATGCAGTTGGAACCGAGCTGCTTGAGTAAAAATAAAAATAGAAAATATACATCATACATCTAGTGTTTTTGTGTTAGTTCGTTGGTGTGCTTATAAGCCCTGTGAGCCATGCAGTTGGAACTGAGCTGCAGGTTTAAAAATAGAAAAATAAAATGTATATATTGTTTTAGTACTGGTTGGTTGGTGTGCTTATAAGCCCTGTGAGCCATGCAGTTGAAACTGAGCTGCAGGTTTAAAAATAGAAAAATAAAATATATATATATATATATATTGTTTTTGTACTGGTTGGTTGGTTGGTGTGCTTGTAAGCCCTGTGATCCATACAGTTGGAACCGAGCTGCAGGTTTAAAAATAGGAAAATAAAATATATACAGATGTGTCCACTTACAACTTTGCTATTTTGCTTAATTTGGCACAACATGCAAAACAAGGCTAAACTGTTTTTCACGAGTAGCGAGTGGATGGGTTTTAAAAATGTTGTTTGCCATAATAGAATACAGGTTGAGTCTCCCTTATCCAAAATGCTTGGGACCAGACGTATTTTGGATATGGGATTTTTCCGTATTTTGGAATAATTGCATACCATAATGAGATATCATGGCGATGGGACCTAAATCTAAGCACAGAATGCATTTATGTTACCTATACACCTTATACACACAGCCTGAAGGTCATTTTAGCCAATATTTTTTATAACTTTGTGCATTAAACAAAGTGTGTCTACATTCACACAATTCATTTATGTTTCATATACACCTTATACACACAGCCTGAAGGTCATTTAATACAATATATTTAATAACTTTGTGTATTAAACAAAGTTTGTGTACATTGAGCCATCAAAAAACAAAGGTTTCACTATCTCACTCTCACTCAAAAAAGTCCGTATTTCGGAATATTCCGTATTTCGGAATATTTGGATATGGGATACTCAACCTGTATATATAAAGTAACATATTAAAGAAGCAAATTAAGAAAAGTCACAAGGCATGGCTAAATCTCTGAGTCTATGGCATGCAAAACCATGCCCCATACATGGCGGGATATAGCAAAGATATATGTGGACACAGCTGTATATTCTTTTAGTACTGGTTGGTTGGTGTGCTTATAAGCACTGTGAGCCATGCAGTTGAAACTGAGCTGCAGGTATAAAAATAGAAAAATAAAATATATATATCTATTGTTTTTGTACTGGTTGGTTGGTGTGCCTGTTAGTCCTGTGATCCATGCAGTTGGAACCGAGCTGCAGGTTTAAAAATAGGAAAATAATATATATATAAAACTGTTTTTGTACTGATTGATTGGTGCACTTTACTGAAGTGCATTTTGTTCATGTGCATCTATAAGCCCTGTGATGCATGCAGTGATTTGCATCTTGACAAATGGATACTATCAGTTTAGAGAAAAGAAACCAAATACTAGTGCAGCAGCTGCTTCCACCAGTCATGATGACGATGCTAGTCCAGCAATGTCATCTACTAAAGCCGATGCTCAAGGGCATAACGGGTCTAAGCCAGGGCATCTAAAATCAAAAGTCATATACAGTGTTAAAAGAGACACCACTTATAAAGGGGAGGTTTGGTGCAGAAATGCCAACATGCAATTCATTTCTGAATGGTGGTTCTGGTGTCAAAAAAATAAAACCACTAAGGTAATAGAAAAACTGTGTGTTCAGAACCTCAAATATTCATGAGGAACAATTAGGGGTGTCCACATTAGCTATGTGTCAGTTTGACATTTCTTACACTGTCCTCATAGAGAAGCCTCTTTCACCCCCTTCCACCATTTCTATACCATCTGCACATATGGGGAGCAGTACAAGTAAAGATAGTGATGAGGGCATAATAGAAATTGAGGTTTCATTTGTAGAAGTGGAACAGGGTGAGGGGGATGTGTGTGTACTACTACTATCTGGTACTGATGATGATGTTGTTTGTGAAAGTCAGCCACCAGTGGCTGCAGTTCTTGTCTGTGATAAAAAGAAAGCCATTGTGATGCCTGGGCATAAAACCAAAGCAGCCAACTCTTAAGTGTTGAATTATTTTTACCCAAATCCTGACAATGTTTGTGAAGGCATCTGCTCCATTTGTGAGGCTAAAGTTAGTAGAGGTAGGGTCATTAGCCATCTCTGCGAGGTGGTCAAAATTAACTGGAAATGACTGGAAATTAATGTTAATGAGGTTAATAATACTCTAGGAACCAAAAAATGCCTAAATTAAGCAATTTTAGTTTTTATTTACATTTTTCAAAAAACCCCAATTTCAAATCCAGTCAAGGTGGTTTGGCAAATCCAAATCCAAAGCCGGATGATGAATCAGAGCAAAATTCAAATCCAAATCCAGCAAAGATGGTCCAGCACACATCTCTACATCCTATAAGGTTTGAACAATCATAAAATATATAATTCTATGTATAAACTTTTCTTTTCCATTTGTTTTGATTACAGGTGGAACACAGTAAGCCTGGCAAGCATGGCAGGGGGGCACCACAATACTCTGAGAGAAAAGAGCATGGCATCAGACGAAGACTGGTAATATGGGGGGTAAAATCTCTTTTGCACAATTTTATGGTGAGTTGCCAAAGGATCTCCATGGCTGATGAGCAGGAGTCCAAAGGTGTGTGGGATTTTTCCCTTGCAGGTGGGATTGACAGAGAAATTGTTGTGAAACACATTTATTGTAGGTGTACATGGTGGTTACACGATTACTATTCTCCACTATACTATTAGTCACTGAATGTCCAACCCTGGGGTGATCCCTTCATTAGTAAAACATTAAAAGGCAATGTTAGTCTACTTTACGAGATGAAAGGAGGACTTCTTATGCTAATCAAAATAAGCATCTGCAGACATTTTTAAATAGCTGGATTTCTCCACAAAAATTAAATTTTCCTACTTTCTCCTATGATGGCTTTAGGGGCAGAAATAATTTAAGCAATACCTGGCATGGGATCCGGTCTCTCGACAATAACTAGGTCGACACTATCTAGGTCAACCACTATTGGTCGACAGGGTTTCTAGGTCGACATGTTCTAGGTCGACAGGTCAAAAGGTCGACATGAGTTTTTCACGTTTTTTTTCTTTATTTGAACCTCTTCATACTTAACGATCCACGTGGACTACAATTGGGAATGGTAACCAGTGCCGAGCACAGCGAGGCACCTTGCCCGAAGCATGGCGAGTGAAGCGAGCCATGCGCGGGGACACGGTGCACTAATTGGGGTTCCCGGTCACTGGACAAAGAAAATGACACTTTTTTTTTAAACTCATGTCGACCTTTTGACCTGTCGACCTAGAACATGTCGACCTAGAGACCCTGTCGACCCAGAAACCCTGTCAACCTATAGTGGTCGACCTAGACACTGTCGACCTAGTTACTATCTACCTTCCATACCACACCCACCTGGTATATGTAAAGGCAATATCAACTGCCCTTATGCTTTACTAGACTGACTTAGGGGCAGATGTATTAACCTGGAGACGGCATAAGGAAGTGATAAACCAGTGATAAATGAAAGGTGATAAATGCACCAGCCAATCAGCTCGTAATTGCTAATTTACATATTGGAGCTGATTGGCTGGTGTGTTTATCACCTTGCACTTATCATTGTTTTATAAGTTCCTTATGCCTTCTTTCGAATGAACCAGTTATAATCAATTATGTTTAATAGCGATGGCTGCCATCTCTAATAGACAGTATGGGGAAAAGAACAACCCCTAAAATGTAACAAAGTAAGAACATCATAATAAAAAGTGCTGTCAAGCACCAAAGATTTATTTAAAAAATAAATAAAAAGCACATCTTTAAAAAGACATACCTATTAGTAATACACATGGCCAGTACAAATAAAACACATCAACTACACAGCAAGTAACTAAAATTATGCTAATAACAGTCACAAGTATTAATCACCACTTGACCATGATCACTGTATATCACCTTTTGGGGTTACAACAAGTTATTACAGTTCTAACTTCAGCCTAATCACCTGAACCATGTCAAGAATTGTTCTGGACTCCCATATGAAGTCTCCCCTGCTTTCAGAAGTCTAAGGGGGACATTCAATTAGCTGCGGTAATCTACCGCGGCTAATTGTCCTGCTAGGGTATATCTATTTAACCGCGATAAACCGGCTTGTCACGGATTTGTTTTACCTGCCTTAGGCAGGCAAAACCAAATCTCTGGAAACAGCCCCATTTTCATGTGAAACCAGGGCTGTTTCTACTGAAAAAAACACGCAGGTTTCGCTGAACCTGTATGTTTTCGGGAGGAAAGTTTTTTTGTTTTGTTACGGGCGATCCAAATTGGATAGCCTGTAAAAAAAATATTGGTGAAACATTGGAAAAAGTGCAATTTTTCACACCCAATGTTGTTTCACCTCTAATTGGACCCCCCCACCCCCCCCCTAAATGCAAAACAATGGCTGTAGATTTCACCACTTTTGGGTAATTAAGGATCCCTGGTAACTTGTCTCAACTATAATGCTCCCTGAGCTGAAACTGTTGCATGCCCTTTTAATACAGCATAAATAAGATTAAAAACTTCTGTTTGCTCATGTTTACTTCTGAAATGTGTTCATTCTTCCGGCCTTTAGTTTTGATAATGTGTTATGTACTGTTTTATTGCATTGCATACAATATCTCCAATATTTTATGTAAAAAAAAATATATTTACTGTATATTGACTTTCCAGTCATTTCTTGTGAACGTGTTTAATTCTCAAGCTAATTGCCATGCTGTTGATAAGTCTAAGGCTTTTCTAAAAATCCCATGGAAAAATATAATTGTCCACATGGTGGCACCCTTTAATCACTTCTCTTTTAACATAAGTACTGCAGACATTCCAGAAATCTAGAAAGTTGAGCCTTGTTTAAAAACTTAATTTATGATTCTTATATAATATTGACTTAGATGTTACTTACAATAAAAATGCTTTATAATTTACATATGCTATCTAAAATATATTTGGTAAAATTTAGATAAAAAAAGTACTCCACACTCACACACACGCACACGCGCACACGCACACGCACACACGCACACACGCACACACGCACACACACACACACACACACACACACACACACACACTCAATATATACTATATATTTGTGTATATATGTATATGTATGTATGATATATATATATATATATATATATATATATTACAGAGTGTGGTCAAGCTTCCACTGGATGTGCTCAAAATGTGTGAGTTAGTATGTTTATCAAGATACTTTATAAAATAGTTTATTATATTCCACCTTCTTGTAAATGTCTTTGCAAATATTATTGACTCCGGAACAGCATGTTCTAAGCCTATTATCTAGGGAGGATCTTGGTGATCTACCCACGTAATTGTGGTGATATCACGTCATTTTCTGTAAATGAAGAAAAAAAAGGAAGACCAGAAGGCAATATTTAACGTTCAGCCTGCCTAATAGAGGGATTCCCCAAAGAGTTACATATAAAGTCAATATTTGTTCTATAATGTATGTTTATACTGACACCACAATACCAATATACTGTTTGTAGCCAAGGCCACAATGATGTAAAAAATAAATATATCTACAGTACTGTATTTTATTAAGTTGCATTTTGTTGTGCAGCATATATAGTAAATCATTTTACAAAAAATAAATGTAATAAGTGTATAATGGCTTCTGTATTGTATATAATCAATCCTAACAGGTAGTAAAATCTGTGCAGAAGGTTTGCTACATTTGGAGCAATTGTTTAAAATAAAATAAATAATACATTGCTTTTAACCAGCTTCAGTTCAGCACCACCAAGGGAACAGCTCCTTTAAAGAAACCGTTGAGATTTTCAAGACATTGGTGAAATCTGGTAATTATCATTTAGTTTATAAAACATAAACATTTAAAGGAAACTGCAGATCTTGATAATGCTTTTACAGTGCAGTGATTTTCATTTAATCGTGTCTGATGAGTGTTCATACATATTATCAGCACATATGTCTATGCTCAGGCTTCATTATACAATTAGTCTAACTCTTCTGTTCATAAATGTTTGTCTAATCATCTTTGGCTTTCTGGGTTAAACTTTTTTATTTTAATTGTAATTTATAATGAAAACTGAATCCTTTTGAATGTCACCTGTGCTGTCAAAAGTAATTAATGGGAACATTTTGGCAAATGAGCAAAAAATAAATAAAAAATGGATGTGTGGTTAGAATTAAGGGAACGTGTATGTCAGAATATTTATGAGAAAACTTATGAGTGTGATCGGATCATCTGTGAGGAAAGATGAGAATTGCTGTTATGTTCCTAGAGGAATTGGCTTGATGACGTCTTTTCTGATACCGGATCATTACGTGACTTACACTCTGAAAAAAAAAGGAAGCTGTTTGATCCTTGGATAAAAATCCGAGCGACACAGAATCACAAACAATAGCTGCTATTTAAAGGTAATATGCAGACAAACATTTGCAAAGCAACCTCTTCCTAAAGTGGCGTTTGCACTAAATATCTTTACCTATTGCATGTGTGTATATATATATAAATATATGTATATACATACAAGAACGGAGGGCTGGTCAACTTGAATTGCAGCACAAGAAGGAGAAGAAAGCAGCCAGAGAAACGCCTCAGGAGAAGTATCTTAGAGAAGATCTGATCTCATTGTCAGCATCTCAGCCCAAGACTCATAACAGGCTGCACCAGACTCTCGCTGCCTCCCTGGCTCACTGTATTTTTTTTTTTTTTTTTGCTTTTTTTTTAATCTTACTCCTATCTACTTCACAGCAGTTACAACTTGTTTTTTTTTCATTTACTTTTTCAGCTAGGGAGGTTTATATTTTATCCTTCATTTTGCTATTCCCCTGCTTATTTTCTCACCTCAGCCGGAATCCACCTTTTTTTCCCCTGGAACTGTGGCTTGCATCAAACTTTTAATCAGAATAGCAGAAACCAGCCGGTCACTACATCCCCCCAACCTGTAAGGCAAGGCAATGCAGATCACATTCTAACAGAGAAGGTAAACTTGCAAGATACTTGGCTCTAACTTGGAACACAGTATCTCTGTTTCTGTGGCACGGTGGACTTATTTTTTATATGGTAAGAACCTTATATGCATCCATTTACAAATGATTACAATGTAGTTTACAATTGCATCTGCTTTGTAGAAATAAAATAGGGGGATTAAAAGCAATGTATTTCCTTGAATATTATGCCTGCTCAACTTGAATATGCATTGATCTAATTAAGGTCAAATCGCACATCGATCTGAGCTAATGAGAAGTGTTTGTTGAAAGTGTTTCCTTCACTTCTCTCACCCGCAGAATGACAATGTACAGGAAAGCACTGCTCGTCTGGCTGTTGGTGTATGGGATAATGCGCTGCACCGTTCATTCCTCACCTACTGCGCTCAAGTACCCTGCTCTTAGGTATGTATGAGACTAAAGTCAATTATTAGTACAAAAACCTGGTGTTATCTGATTCCGATCATTTTTTAGGTGTATTATGCCTTTTTTGGACACTTAAAACAATCTGCATTCCTGGATCCATACACAGTTTGTATTTGCTATGTTTTTCCTAGTCTGCGCTATATGTGGCTGTTTCCTGATTTACTACAGTACAGTACAGCCTAGGAATGGGGAGTTGGCTAGTAATCCATGCATTTATATGCAGTGAGCTTAAATGTGATACTGCTCTTTAAAAAGGACTAAGTATTCTCCAGTCACTGAGTACAGTAGCTGTAAGAAAAATTCATTCTTAAAATACTGTTCGTTCCTCTTCAGTCACAATTTTTGTCATGCTGTGTGATTCACTGGTTCATATACACAGAATTTTACACCCTCTTTTTGCTTTATTTTACTCAATTTATTCCTAAATATTTAGGTCCCTCTGTATTTACTTCCAGAAAGTGTCTTAATACAAATGCTTAAGTATCAGTGATAGTTCCGCTTTAAATGACAAAACATGACAGCTGGGGAAACCCTCAATTCTTCATCTCTTTGATGCTTGCCTGGTTGTTACGCTCGCTACAATTAAACAGGTGCTTGATATCCATTGTATTATAAAAATTAATCAAAGTTCAAGATGTTTGAAAAATGCTGATTTAACTCTTAAAAGAGTTTTTTCCCCGTGAAATGCATTTATTTAGTTTCCTTTGAAGCAGAGTTTAGTTTACGGTATCTGCACTGAACAATGGTAAAAGTACAGAGATTAGAATGGAGTGTTGCCTTTTTTGTATAGGCATTACTGCACTTATGTTTCTCTTGAGAATATTTATTCCATCTCTGAGATAGTGCTCGTGCCTTCAAAAAGCTGGGGGGAAATTCCGGCAGGAGCTCTAGCTTCCGAATTTAAACCTTGTTAGATACAAATGAATGGGTTCAGTTTTACTGATCTAGTTTAAAGACCAAGATGGTTGTTTTCCTAAATGCATATTGACAGTTTTGTAGCTAATGCTTCTACAGAGATCTCAACTATTAGACAGTCATTCAGAAAAAAATATAGAAACAAAATATTTAAGAATTAAGTATAAGAAATATTTTGACCCAAGTGACAGATTTACTAACAGGAATGATGTTTAGTCAGGAAAGAAATTATTTCCACCTTTTCAAATACGTAATATTCTATCCTTAGAATCATAAAAGCATAATATAATTTTAGTTTTTGTTTAAAGAATCAATGTCTTTATTGGCTTTGTCAGCTTCATTTTTTTATTGCTTATATTTGCTGAATCAATTTCTTAAACAATTTAATTATTGGGTTATAAATAATGAATTGTTTATTTTGAAGGCATACACCTTTCACTATAACCAGTCTTTACCTGAAATAAAAAAATGAAGCATTCTGAAGTATAAATAAAGCCACTGGAAAATAAGGCAATAATAATTTGGTAACACCGCAATAGCAATAAAATAACATAATTGTAAATAATAAACAGAAAGGTACATTATTTTTCATTGTATGAAAATGATTAATATAATTGTAGCAACTTTGAAATTTTATCTAAATCACATTGCATGAAATGGTAAAATGTAAATTGCAACTATGGCTGATGTACAACTCCTATCATTGGTGCCATATGTTCCTGGGAGTTGTAGTACAGGAACAGATAAAATGCCAAGAGCTGTTTATGTGTATTATGACTTTAGTGACAGTGGTAATCAGAGCCTGTTTGGGTGTGCTATCTGTTTGGCTATGTTAATCTATATAATGATCAGGATCATGTGCCTGTGGTACAGAGATTCTGACACTGCTAAACTGATCCAGATTTAGCAAGAGTAAAACACTTTCAAAACATCTATTATTAATAATGCTGCCAGAGCAAACTGACAAAAATAGCTTACGGTGACCTACATCCCAGCAGATACAAAGTACAGAAAAAAAAATCTTAAGGAGGAACTTGGCATGGAAGCAAGCAACACCCGTTAAAAGTCAGGACCTAGTCTGTCCAAATATACCCCTCCTTCTGCAGAGACAATCTGGGTAATGATACTGCTAAGTATTTTCAGTGCCTTGTGGCCAATGCTTAGTGCTCTGATTTAATGTTTGGAAGCTGATAGTATATTTGATGGTGCTGTTCTGCCAATAAAGGGAAGTTGGTTCCCTCATCCCCCAACCCTTTCTAATCTCCCCCTTCCTCCCCTCCACCTCCTCTCTTCTTTCAGTTCCACGTACTTAGGATTGTAGGATTTGGCAGCTAGCTCTGGCCCAGCCCCAACCTCAGGTCAGCTCACAGATGGGCTGCTCTTGTTATTTATCTCACGCCCACCTACAGATTGATAGGGTCTCAGGGGGTCTTTTTCCATCAGCGTCTGGCATCTCATCACCGAACAATATTCAGAGAAAAAAGACCAGTAATGTAGACACTAGAAATGAACCTCTGCCAAGAATTGCATTGCTCCGAAATGGCACTGATCAAGTCATTATGCATTTTTGATTAATTAAGAGGCTTACAATTCATTCTCTTTTGCTTTTCTTTGCTCATTAGGCTTGAAGATGAAGTGTATGATGAGGATGGCAACAATCTTCCAGACTTTGCGTTTGATAATGATCCGATTGGTATTGGAAATCCTGCCTCGGTCTTAGATGATATGTACTCCTTTTATTATCCACCGGAAAAAAGGTGAATTCAGACTTTTTCACTAAATAAGATAAAATCTAGTTAACTGATTTGTTGTATAGTCAGAAATAACTGAATAAAATCTGCAATCACAGTAACCCTGTTTCTGTTTCATGTCAGACCATATTGCAAGTTCTGCAATACATCCAAATTATTTAACAGGAGGTGCTCATTTAAAGGGAAAATGCAAATTTATGGAAATGAATAACATTCAGTGTGAATTAGGTGGCATGTTGCAATTAAGCAGCATTGTGGGAAATATGTATATATATATATATATATATATATATATATATATATACATACACACACACAGTATATATACTGTATATGTAAAAAAAACAGTTATACAGTGACTTCAGATGCGGGAGGAAGGGATATATCAGACATAGCATGTGGATTACAGTAAAACATGACCCTGTGACAAATTGGTCTAGGGATAATCAGGAAGCTATAATGGGCAGCTGCACACACTCCTCCCTACACACATTCCATTGAGAAATGCTTCTTTCTGAAAACAACACATGTTGATGTCAGATTTCCAGGAATCATCTTTCCTTTTCATTTTTTTTCCTTGCTGTTATCAGACATGCTGATGATCTGTTAAACAAAGCCTATAGGAATTTACTGGGGCAATTGTCTGCGAGGAAATACCTGCATACTCTGATGGCCAAACGCTTAGGGTAAGGTTGTGATCTTAAAAACCTAGTGTTTGTACACATTCCAAACAGCAAAGTTGACGTCAGGATGACATTGTAACTATTATTAATGAGGATCAGATCAGCTTTACATAGGGAAACGTATGCAGAATGTGCTGAAGGTATCAGCCAGTGTAGATTTCTAAGTTTAAATGTCATATTTATTTTTATCATCCCTTCAATAGAACTCCACAGCAATTCAATTATAATAGGTTGCATTATTTATTTCACCTGGATTTTGCATTTGAATTTTTTTGTGCTTAAAACGACCTGCTTTTATCGTCCAATATGTCACTGTTCCCCCTGTGAAAGATATAGCAGTTGTGTACTCTCATGCAATATAGATTTCTGGGTTGGATAACATTTTAATAACACTCAGGGGAATGCATCACATCTTCATAATGAATAATTCATGTGATGAATCTATTGTCTCCAAAACTGTCATCTTAAATGATCTGACTTTAGCGTCACAGTATGTGAATTCCTTTTAGTTAGTAAAACCTGTGACTTCTTGTGTCAGAGCTGTTATATGTGTTGATTTTGTTAAATTGCCCTCCAGTTTACCAATGGATGCAGTAAAAGTTGGGAGGGGGCCATCTGTGATAAGATACAGAAATCCAATTTTCTCCTAAAAGTTGATTTGTATCCAGAACTATTTCAGTTCTCCATATTTAATAATATAAAAATACATCCGAGAAAAATAACTAATAAAAGTGTAGAACAACAGATGGGTTAGACTGTATGACATCTGAGTATCAATAGGAATAATCAACTCCCTTATTTAACACATGCCAGATGATAACACTAGACCATATATCATTAAATATCATACATTTAGACTTTTAACACTGATAATTTACTGCTCGGTTGGTTACAATAACATTGTAATTGTATTGTCTGCAATGAACGGGGCACTTGGAATCCACCCCACATCACATCCCAATCTCAGTGCATCAATATTCTGCCATAAATTTAACTAGAAACACATAACTATTTTCCTGTTGCTGACAGAAAGCCCCTAGGGACAACTATGGTAGCAAAAGGCAGGACAGCACTGTAGTGATTGGTAATGAGACAGAGTCTCTTGGGAGTTGTCTAACATGAAGATCAAGGCATAGGGTTGCATAATGGAGCCTGGGTAGAAACCGTGGAAAATGTTTGTACCCTTTGTTCAGAATTTACAGAGCAATAATTGGGTTTGACATTACATTTTTTCCCCTACTTTGTGACACCTAAAAGCGATAAGATTTAATTATTTACAAACAATAATGCTGCATTTCTGATATTCTGCCAAACACAATATACTCCTGTACATGTATGTATTCAGGTGCTGAAGAGGATAACACACAATCCTTTTATGATAATTTATGGCCTCTGTGTTCCTAGATGAGACATTTTCATAGTGATGCGCATCTGTTTTAGGCTAAAAGAAATCAGATTAATAACGTAATATATGTGGTAATTAATTATGGATTCACAGTATAACAGCAAGAGAACAGCTGATCCCCTCAAAGTGTTTGACAAAGAATACAAAGTCATTTTATATTCACAACAAAAGATATCACTTGGTAATTTGTTAAATCTATGTAAGAAATGCAATGTAATGGGATAAAAGTATTCTGCCCCATACCAGTGACATGTACTGTAAATGTTACAGCACTGAAAATGGAAATAATATTCCATGTCCGGTGGTGCAAATGTTTTTTCGGGGGTGTCTTATAGGTGAACATAGAATACGTATTACGTGGATGACGTGGAAATAAGCATGCTGCACCTTATAATTAGTATGAGATTCACATGCTTGCAATTGTGGCACTACAGAAGCACAGCAATTAATAGGAAGAATGTGAATCCGTAAAGGAAATTATGACAAATTAAATATTGTGATCCTGCACTATTTTTTACTTTGACTAAGTTCTAATTCCAGTCTTGTTCCATTGGTCACCATTTAATTTTATATATTTGATGAACAAGTTCAGAGTGATTGACTTTGCTTTGTCTTTATTGAATATTCAAAACTAATTTAAGACTGATAATAGGGGAGATGTACTAAGAATTCGGAAGTGATAAAGTGGAAATAAAGTACCAACCAGTAAGCTCATAACTGCCATGTTACAGGCTGCGTTTGAAAAATGACAGGAGCTGATTGGCTGGCACTTTACCTCTCTCCACTTTACCACTCTCCAAGGCTTAGTACATCTGCTCCAATATGCGGAGGAGGAGTGGCTATTTACAGTATATTGTGAAATGTAATCCAGTGATACACGTCCACATATACTGCAGAAAGTGTAGAAAGGTATAGTCCAAAAAAGCAATACTGAGTAGACAAAGGGATTTAATAGGCCTTTCTAAGCCACCTCGCTTCCTGTCTGCTAATTTAAAGGAGAACAATAGCTCCGCAGGTGGCCCAACTCTTGTTAAGGCTGCCTTGCAGGTTTTTAAGGTCAATAAACATAGTAATTTCTGTATTAGTGTCTGGTGCAGCATGCTCATTATCTACAACCAGGTATTTTAGATGCTGACCCTGCTGAAGAACACCATGGGTAGATGCAGTGTAGTTTGCAACTCTTGCTTTTTGCCATTGCAGTGCAGTGAGTAGCAGCCTGGAAGATGACTCGGAACCACTATCAAAACGGCATTCAGATGGCATCTTCACTGACAGCTACAGTCGCTACAGAAAACAAATGGCTGTCAAGAAATACTTGGCAGCAGTCCTGGGGAAAAGGTATAAACAAAGAATTAAAAATAAAGGACGACGAGTAGCATACTTGTAGCGATGAGACACCAGCCACCCTGTGTATACAACCCCCAACAAAACAAACAAAAAGTCATCTCCAAACTGACTGAACAATCATCGCTCCTGTGTTATCTAAAAACATGTATTTATGTATGAAGTAAAGCCATTAAATGAATATTTTGATAATAATATTGTTTTTCTTTTGTACAAAAGCACGAGAGAATGCACATATCTACTTTGTGGACCAATCAATAAGTTATATATATATATATATATATATATTTAAATATATATAAGTGATAGAGAACAAGTATAATGTGTGCACAAACTAATAATTCACACGAGCTGTTTATGTTTTTATATAAAAAGAAATAGAAAAAAGACAATCATTATTTTGAATATTTTTCTCCTATTTTCGTAACTTGAAATGAAATGGATAGTATTTTTATCCGCAACAGGGTTGAAGATATTCATTTTAACCTTTTGCTGATGGACATATAGATACATTAGTACAAGGGGATTAAGTTGCTAATGAGTTGGTAGAACCACTGCAAGAGATTCTGCTCTTGGTGTGTTCAGCATAAGCCCCTTTAAACTTTTTAGGGGTGCTGACCCTCTTGTTAGATTTTCCGGGTGTTCTACTGTCTTAAATTCCACTTTTATATGTATTTATGTCTTCTTAAAATAGTTTCTTATAGACCCAACAGCTCTACAAAATTAATGGACTCTTTAATTCATCCCTCTTTGGGAAGAGTTCCAAATGCCCCATTAAATTGTTATTCTTCTTACTGATTGGACCAGGCCACATAGTAAAAAAAAACCCAGGCAATAAGTATCTGCCAGTAGGGTGATAATATGAACACTGGAAATTGGTACAGCACAGTGTAAAAGGAAGTGCCCAAAATGAAGTACATGGTTGTGGACCTGTCATTGACAATGGGAAGTAAAAATTAAAACAAGTCCCTTTGTAGGTCCATTACCCAACTGACAATGGGCAGCTTGGTATTGGAACGTGATACAAAGTACATTGTGTTTCTCTCCAGTGCTGTCCATGCTTCTCATCCTGTGAATCTACCAAAAAAAATATTTTCTTCAGCTCTAACTAAAGGTATTTCTTTCTTTGGCTGTCTCTTGTAGGATTTTGCCCCTTCTACCCTTTCCTTCACCATTTTAGTCCTGTCATTCCTTAAGTCATTTATTTTACAAATTGTAAACAAAATCCTGTTATGTTTATGCAAGCTCTAATTGTAAAGTTAGGAACCCCTGTTGTAGCTATTACTAAATAATTATGCACTACTACTGAAGTTTTGTTCTTTGTTTTTTGAGTCTTTAAAGGTAAAATGTATTTTTCTACATTATGGCTTATTGCTTAGTAAAAGTTCTTTCATAAAACAAAGTTTTGTCATAATATAATGTGTAGCATTCGAAACGTATTTACGATAAAATGTACTGAAGAAAAAAACAAAGCAAAACAAAAATCACAAGCAAGGAAACAGGTCTCTTCTGACATGCTGTACGTCATTCTCATTACCATGCCTATGTCTACAGAGATGTCTAGAAATTGTAAATACTTTTTTTCTTTTGACCTAAAATTATCTAAAGAAAAACTTCATCTGAGTCACCAATGTCTAAGTCAAGAGCAAGACTGCTGCTAGAGAAAGTGTACCAAAACCTTTCAGCTTTTTCTTCCATTCAGTCTGTTCAGAAAAAGGAGATGGATCAAAGGAGCTAGACTTCAGTTCTTTCTGTGGCTCACCACTGCCAGCTGATCCTATTGTAAGCAGTAGCTGCACATAGGAGTTTGGTCTGCATCAACCTTACTATTATTTTACATTTTCCTCAGGCAATGTGACACAGGATGCAGTTTGCAGCTTTCGTGCCTTCCCTCGCCTTTTAAATTGCCACGAATCACAGATGGCTTTTAAGTGGCCCTACAATGCTGCAACACATCAGCTTGTATTTTAGTCTCATCTTCGTGTTCGTTTGTAGTGGGCAGGATTATTATATTGTGTGTTAGCTGTACAGTTAATGTAGGGTTTCAGTTGCTTTTCAAGTTGAATATAATAGTTATTGCATCATCTATTTAGTATCCAATCCTTTGTACGATTTACAGCAAAGCCAACAGCCTTACTAAATTAAGTAGATTTGTTATACAACAATCTGCATAGATGTAAGTCTATATTTTATGTGCAACAGATTATTAATTAATATAAAAATGAATATTATTACACAACTATCTAGAACTAAAAAATTGATTAATGTTATATAAAGTGTGCAAAGCTTGTGTTAATAAATTTTTGTAATCAATGCAATATTGTCTAATGTTTGGAAAATAAGATACATGCATTAACTTAAAGCTTTAGCTCAATTAATTTTATTGTTATAAGTAATTTATTTTGATCTTAAACGTTTGGAACAATAACATGTATTTGTGTGCACAGAATTATTGGTAGATTTTGTATTTGTTAAAACTAAAATGATTTTGGGATATTGTAAATATTAGTAATTAATACTAAGCAGATCTGTTCAAATACATTATGCCAAAGCAATCATTAAATATGCAGTTGCTAATCTTGATTTTAAGAGTTCCCCTGGTTCCACTGCAGACTTTATAAGTGGAGTTTATGTGTTATGTAGTATTGTGTGACATTTACAGTGTATCAGGTTATGTAAACTGGTATTTTTATATGTTACTATATGCTTGACTTTAAATTGTAGTACATTGAATAATCCTTATTGAAATGACAACTTTCAGTGTTGTACGGGAATATGATTTATTTAAAGTTTCTAAATATAAAGACAGTCATTGGAAAATGTTTTTCCAAAGATTCTAAAAGTTCCATCTTAAGTGGCCTACATGACTATTTACAGCACTGACAGTCAAGTATCTGAAGATGGAAGTGGAATGACGTACAGTAGACTATAAATCTTTATTCATGAAGACGCATGGAATTGCATATCATATTTGAGTGATGATGGAAATATTAGATTCCATTTTTAGACTCCAAGGTCTATTGGGAAAAAAGAGAAAGGCTATCTAAGTAATCCTTGTGGATTTAATGGACAACAAAACACATGGACCATAATACTCTCTCTCATCATCTTAATGGTAATAAATGACCTAACTAGAAGATCATCATATTTGCATGTTAGGTGATCTTACATTTAACAAAGTGAAAATAATCCTACACCTATAATAACACATATAAGATTTACACTGAATATATATGAAGTAGTTTCTACTTTTGTTTTTTAAAAAGCATTATTTTAACTCAATAGAAACCACAGATGAAGGATTAGATACATTTATGATATCTACTTGTAAATTTATAAAAAAAAAATTATCTTCAAACTCATCCTGCAAAGTAAAACCAGAAGAATTGCACAGAGGTTCTAAAATGCATGTGTTGTATGTGATGCACATAACTGCATTCTTTTATAATCAATTCATATGTTTATGAAATTATTTTCTAATTAAATGGTCACTTTCATCAAAAATGTACTTTAATTTCCCTCTCAAGCACATCAATTTTAGCCTCTAACCACCTCTACATGTCACTAACACAAATAAACTTGGGAAAATTTGTGAAAATGTCACAAGAATCTATTCTTTGGATAGCACACACCTTTTCCACATTGAGAACATTTTTAATGTAGCCTGTATTAGGGCTAAAGTAGTGTTTCCACATATTTATTTTTTTCAGATAGCATGCAGTTAGTATTGGTATCATGGAGAGCAATGGATGGTAAGGGATATCACAGAGAAGGTGGTCTATGTATTTGCATAATGTGTCCATACACTGGGAATAAGAAAAACAGACAGCAATTGTGAAGTTACCGATTGAGACTACTGTAGCTCATATGAGAGCCTGACAGTACAATCAACCAATGGCTGCATGTACAGACAGATAACAATCATCTGTTGTGTGCACAACCATCTGCGAGAAGATATCCTATAGATTTTGATCAGATTACTATCAGGCATTGTGTTTTTCTGGCTTTATCCATACAATATAACATCAATTTTGGAGACATTGTAATGTACTGTATGTGTCAACTATACAATAATATATTAGATTCACTTTACACAGTAGAACAAATTATTAGCTCTTATTATCTATTGTAATAAACTTGAGTTAACTAATGTAGTTGGTATTTAATCTCAGAACCCTAGACTACATTCTAATCCACAATACTCCACGTCCAATTTTCTGTTTATGGACAGATTAAATTAGGAAAATCATTCCAAAATGTCATGATCTGTAATGCTGTAAAATTAATATTTAAATAATCGTAAAATATATTTCAGGTGTTTTTAACTAAAAATCATAAAATAATATTTTAATTATTTTGATGATTGCTTCCCTTATAAATTCATTTTCAATTAGAATTCAATCTTTACTACTTTTTGTTAGCTATTATTAATAGAATAATATATATTTTACATAAATTTAACAACATATAATTTTTATTGTTATTTCACATTGCAAACTACAGCAATAACATTCAAAATAACATGAGTTTAAAGTCATGTGATTGACATAAACACAGGGCCAGATTAAGCCTTAGGGGGGGGCATGGCACTTCAGACCCGGGGGCTCAGGAGACAGAGGGGTGTATATTATGCATACCTTCCACCATGACCCATTCCAGGAGGGACAAAATGCTCTGCTCCTGGACTGGCATCATCTGTTGAACTATTTAATTGATAAGAAAAGTATTTCAACACAGGTGAGGAGGAGAAGCTGAAATCCCTGGGTCACTTACAGCTCTCTCTTCCTCCTATCTCTCCTCTGGTTGGGAAGATTCATTGGTAGATCATGAAACTAATACTTCAGTGTCTCTGCCTGCACTACATACTGTCCTTCTCGCATTCTGGATGCCTGGTTCTGCTGCTGCACAAGAGGGAGAGCTAGTGATGTCATTGTGTTCCAGACAGAGGGCCCCCTGAAAGAACGGGGCCTGGGGCACAGTATCCCCTGCACCCCCACCTTAATCTGACTATACATAAACATGTATCATAAAGTTTGATTTATATAATTTCCATTTCTGATTTCACATAATGACCAAGTTGAAATCAATTTTGTATATTTCTGCGGCAAATGTGTTATTAGTTTTTCACTTTCATGACTTAGAATTTCAATATGGCACATGGAGAGTTTCTTCTGTAGCCTTTCCGATGACTGCTGTTTGTATAAAGAAAAGTGATTTTAATCACTTCCACTACTGATAAGTGTCTGATTTATTACATATACCAGGGTTTCCCAAATGTTGTCCTCAAAGTGCCATAACAGTCCAGGATTTAAGGATATCTCTGCTTGTGCACAGATATAGAGATAAAGGTATAATTAAACTGACTAAGGTACTAATTAAGTCACCTGTGCTTAAGCATGGATATCTTTAAAACCAGGATTGCTAGGGTGCCTTGAGGACCGAGTTGGTAACAACCGACATATATAATAGCATATACAGTATTTGTTACAGTAAGTATATGTTTCATACATGTATACCTTTTGTACTATCACAGGTTACAAAAATATATTGAAAAGAAAGTTCTCCAGTATATTGCTGCTTTACATATATCTGTGCATTATTATGACATTGCTGCAAAAATATATCAATGAATGATGTAGACTTCCTGGCAAGAGACACAAGTAAACATACAGGATTTCTGGAACTATACCTTATAGGTACTGTAAGGGGTAGAGGGAATACTAACTTGAACATATAGTATTAGAACATTTTTAGAATTCACAAATTAAGTGGTAAATCTTTACAGAATTGTAAAGAAAAGGCAGAATAAATAAACCTTTATTACAGAGTAAGCCTTATTATGCCCAAAGTAACGAGTATATATGAACAACATTTAAAAAAAAATAAAGGTTGTACAGAAAAATCCACTCTTTCCATATGAGGTCATACAATTTACACAAGTCTCAAGAAGAATTTGATGTTCAGCATGGGATTCCCCTATCACTGTTCCTCCTGGAGTTCAAGGGATTCCGCTACATATTCTGATTGGAGTTCATGGGATTCCCCCACATGTTCTGGCTGGAGTTCATGGGATTTTCTCACTTGTTCTGCCTGGAGTTCATGGGATTCCCCCACATGTTCTGTCTGGAGTTCATGGGATTCCCCCACATGTTCTGGCTGGAGTTCATGGGATTCCCCCACATGTTCTGGCTGGAGTTCATGGGATTCTCTCACTTGTTATGAGTCTGACAGGAGTTCAATCCAAACCACAGAGCAGAATGAATGGGCATTGTCCCAGCATTATTTATAGAGTTAAACATCTATGAAATACATATGATACATAATAGTACACAATGGCTATTTTATATGGTATGAAAAAGTGAAGAAGATCTCAAAGTTGTCAGTTTGAAATTATCTATCTATCTATCTATCTATCTATCTATCTATCTATCTATCTATCTATCTATCTTATATAAATCTAGAATACACAAATGATGTTAATATATGTAGAAACTCTAATGTCTGTATAAATATTTAGGGCCAGATGTACAGTTGGCCATAAGCATCTTTACTTGAAATACATATTTTTGCACTATGCATTTGTACATAAAATTTGAACTGTATACAGATGCAGTCACATATTGTGCTCAAAACTCCTTTCACTCCAAGAGGAGGAACAGGGACTAGAGAGGGGATGCAAGCACAGACCAAGTAAAGTCAGGGGTTTCATGTGAATGCGACTCATGGAGACCTCTTACTTGGCCTAATCTTGCATGATCTTTCCCTTCCCTGTTTTGCCCGGCCAGGATGTTTCAACCATAAAAATGTGATGTAGCCTCCGAAAACTGAATTTTTCAGAGAATTGTTACAATTCCCATAGGCATAATAGTGGTCCACAGCAGATATCTGCAGCAGACTACCAGCACTGCACTCCCCATAGAATGCAATGGGGCTGCGATGTGCCAGTATGCCTCAAGCTCTGGAAAGTGAGACTAGCCAGAGCTTATTCCTGATAGGCAACGCCATCTATAAATGGCATTACCTATAGAAGCCTATGGGCTTCTTAACACAAGGATCCATCTCAGTTCCACCCATGGGTGCACATGTGCAGGTCAATGGCTGCACATGCACAACAGGACTTGCAGGTTCTAAAGCCATAAGTCCTCTCTTCAAGGGACAGCTCTGTTGATGTACTGTAGCTGTGGGGACCGGCTTGTGTGAACCCATGTATCACGCATCCGGCCGATGGTGTTGCAGATGATCTGATGCTGCATTTTAGGACGCAGCTCGAGTCACTAATTTAAGCAGAAGGCATGACACCTTCTGCTGCATTACCATATTACAGCTATTGCTGCTGCTTCCATGTGAGCAGCAGCGATAACTACTCTGTCCACATCTGAATCAGGCCCACTGTGAAGGGTTGCTATGTAAGCAATATTAATATTATACTAAGTTTTCGATGCAAAATGCGTCCAACACTACTGTACAGTACACCAGCACTTGATTTTTGATGTAATTGCTTCAGTGTTCAATAAAAAAACATTATAGAGAAAAAAGGATCCACTACAGTAAACACTATGGTTGTTAAATATCAACCTCAGAATTCTGAGACTTGTGCAAAAACACTTGGCCTACAGCCAATCTATCACTTTATATTGACATACTGTATTTTGCGTAAGAGTTTAGCTGATTTGATATCTGTAGAACATGACATAACTTTGCCTGCTGCACAAACACTGCAATTTGCAATATGTGAGAGAGATTAAATTTATTCATAAAACATTGACATTTTATTTGTTAAACTCCTACTCACAAATATGACATTTGGAGCCCCCGATAAAGCAACAGGTGTTCAGAATGTATCAGGGACACTTAGTGCTGTAAGTGGGACAGTGTGTGGTTCAATAGCCATATGTTAGGTGGCTGCATATCAGAGTGATGTGACTAATTGCTGCATGTTAAAGGCTAATGTGCATATATTAAACCCGTAGTATACAACACATGTCCAGTACTTTATTTATGGGGTTTAATATACTGTAGATTTTCTTTCTCATGATGTTCGTGGAACTTATGCAACACTCAGGAGATAAGTCAGGGTTACACGTGGCAGAACTGTGTTCTTCAATTGAGCAGCATGTGAACTTACCCAGTGTTCTATGTAATATGTTAGTGAAGCGATGCAAAAAGAGCAGTTCATGGTATATTCCATAGTCTGTGTGTGTATATATTTACTCTATCTATCTATCTATCTATCTATCTATCTATCTATCTATCTATCTATCTATCTATCTATCTATCTATCTATCTATCGATCGATCTATCGTCTTGAGATCATAGCTTTAAACCTGGAAGCATATTTAAATTTTGACTTTGATGTGATAGCAGTGGCCAGGTTTTCAAAAATCTAGGTAATCAAGTAGGACTTGCAGTGAAATAGAGTCCCTTGATGTTGGGCTGCAACATGCCACACAACTGTCCCGATTCCAGCGGGACAGAACCGCTATTCGGATACTGCATCGTTTTCCCACCCGCGTGTCGCAGTGTCCCGCGGGCGCAGGGTAAGGTTGAGAGAGCCAGTGACCACCGCTGCTCTGCTCTGCAAAGCAGCCGGTGATCACTGAATTGATACCATGCCGATGTGCACGGCATCTAAATAGTGCGGAGAGGTGAGTCGAGGGCTGCCCAGCTGCTTGGGGAGCCCTGGGCAGGCCCCCCAAATGCCGAAAACGGGGGGTTGTGCATCAATATGAGACTAGAATAGAGGCAATTAGGCAGGCAAAACTAAATACTTAGGGCAGAGGTTCCCAAACGCGGTCATCAAGGCACCCAATGGTCCTGGTTTTAAGTTTATCCAAGCTTGGCCACAGGTGACTTAATTAGCACTTCTGTCAGTTTGATTTAACCATCTGTGCTGAGCCATGGATATACCTAAAACCTGGACCATTGGGGTGCCTTGAGGATCGCGTTTGAGTACTTCTGCCTTAGGGGATTGGGTCACACTGTAACAAATACAACTCAAACATTGAATGATATATACTAAAATCTAGTATACCAAGGATTCAAAAAAACTTTCTTAACACATGATCAGGGTATATCTCCTAACATTAAAGATTATATAATTGGGATGGCGGTGTCACCACACTCTGAATTTTGTTTTAAACAAAAATATATGCAATTTTCAATATATTACCACCTAACCCCTCCTGCAAATCAGAATGAACATTCGGAGGGTTGCATGATGGGGCAGTACACTAAAACTCAAGACTCTCCTACCTAAAATAGAATGGTTAGGAGGCATGGCCAGGGAAGGGCAATCTTAACATGTGGGTGCTCTGGGCAGTTGCCCAGGGCACCATGATTCTAGGGGCCTTTGGAGCAGGGTTGGGCTGGACCGGGGGCAACTGTCCCCCAGATGGTGCCTGTAGAGCTTCTAGGGAGGCAGGTAGAGATTGCTGGTATAACTCACAATCAGGGCAACCAGGCAGCATTCTGTACCTGCTTCTCAGCCTGAAGCCAGACAGCGAATAGCAGTCAGCATGCTGATTGGTGGGTGGATGGATGGAACTATCCACCAATCAAGTGCTAACAACTCTTCCCTGTATGGAAGTATGCAGGACCGCGGGAGGGGTAAGTTATGATTTTTCTTAAACATTTATTTATTATTGTGAATGGGTGGCCCAGGGACTACATAGCTGTTAACATAGCACTTGGCCAGGGGCAAAATTAGAACATAAAGTAGCCCCGGAAAATATTCTAAAAGTGACCTCATGATGTAGGAGTGGCCAAACTGATTATAGACAGGCTCAAGTTGGCAGAAATGAGCAACTACTTTGCCTTCACACCAAAAGAGTAGGTGTGGCCACATGCAAGGGACAATTTAAAGTAGTTGTTATGTTGCCCCTAACCTTTTCCACATGACATACATTAGCAATGCTGTGTGTTCACTATTAGATGCATTCAGCTCCCTATTTAAAGGCATAACAGTGTGATTTGACAATTTATGGCCCTAGGCATGCACAGAATGGTGTGCATACATAATCACTGAATGTGCCAGGGAAGATTTACATGTTTCTGTCACGTATGTCTTTCTGAACCCCGTGTAGGATGAGGACATTATAACACTGTCAAAGTAAGTAAGGGTATTTTACCATAATTATAAACACATGTAGCCTGAGAAAATAATGTATACATTATATGCCTGGGATAACCAAATTATTTGTAGGCCTTCAGTGGCAGGTGTAAATGGCAGATGATGACAGTCAATAGAATTTATTCTAGTGATGCCTGCCCAACACAGAAAGAATTTTATTGATATCTGCCCAACAAAGAAAGCCTTCTAGTGACATCTAACCAACAAATAGGGCAAGATGTAATGCTGCCCGAGATCGGCGGCTGTGTGGGATGCCGGCCAAACTTGGGCATTTTTTAAAAGAGCAATCACTTACAAGGCAAAAAAACCATGCCTTGTAAGTGATTGCCCCTTTAAAAAAACATCCGAGTTGGAATGGCATCATGCATGGCTGCCGAACTCGGGCGGCATTACATCCTGCCCATAGTGCCTTCTAGTAATACCTGTGCAGCATAGAAAGCCTTTTTTATATCTGCCCAACAAAGATAGCCTTGTAGTGACCACTGCCCAACACAGAGAGCCTTCTAGTGACTGCTGTCTAACACAGAGAGCCTTCTAGTGACCACTGCCCAACACAGAGAGCCTTCTAGTGACTGCTGTCTAACACAGAGAGCCTTCTAGTGACCACTGCCCAACATAGAGAGCCTTCTATTGACTGTTGTCTAACACAGAGAGCCTTCTAGTGACCACTGCCCAACACAGAGAGCCTTCTAGTGACTGCTGCTAACACAGAGAGTCTTGTAGTGACTGCTGCCCAACACAGAGAGCCTTCTATTGACCCTTGCCCAACACAGAGAGCCTTCTAGTGACCACTGCACACACAGAGAGTCTTCTACAGAGCTTTATAGTATCCCCTGCACAATGCAGAGCCTTCTAGTGATCCCCTTCGTACTGACATTTTGATATATGTGAGTTACTGTGTCTGTAGCATTAAGGCAGTTACACTTCATGCTGGGGACAATGTTTTGTTATGTGTATACATAATGGGAAAAATAGGAGTTAACTTTTCTAAACTGACTCCTTATGACTGCAAATACATTGAATAAATATGCACAGTACTTACATTAGCAATACAATATTGAGGTTCTCAAGCCCAGAGAACAGAGGTGGCTTCTATGTTTGGAGTATTAGTGTACAGATTGTGAATGCTGTGAGTGGTAGCACAGCAGCAGTATACAGTAATAGAAGTTACATTATTCTACCATACTTTTTATTACTATGGGACTGTATATTACACATCTCTACCGACTCCTTGTAAAATTAGGACTGCCCAAGTGTGGGAATGTCCCAGCAAAAATAGAGCAGTAGGTAGAGAGAGATACTTGTTCCTATTTGAACTTCTTGGACTAAAAGCCGTGGGTTTATGAAATGCCGTTTCTGCTTGGCCAGCAATAAGGGAAAACTCTGAGCCTTCCCCCCCCCCCAAATTAAATCACTCATACAGTATTTTATACATAGATATCCCTCTTCTTCACCTAGCTCAGACATTAAATCAATAACATCTATGTGTAATAATTAGGACTATATACCTCCAAATATCCTCAAAATGATATGAATGGTATTCACATTTAATTTTCCTTTCAATCAGCACCTGACATTATAATAAAAATAACAACTAAATAGACCTTCTTCTCCCTTAACACTAAACCACACCAGTACTCAGGGGCGAATTGTCCATAGGGCTCACCAGGAATCTTCAAAGTGTCTGTGGGGCTTGTTTTATGTGTTGCCATGTGGCCCCACCCTCCACATAACAGCAGCCAACTGCACTCAGTACACTGCATTGTCCCCATTCATTATGTTATTCCATCTCTGCAGTACAGCAACTCTGCCATCCAGTATTGCTGCCATGGCTACAAGGTATGGAATACCGCTTGTGCTGCCCATATCCGGCCACTTCTACTAAATTTTACAAGGCCACTTCAATCCAATTCACCCCTGGTCTCAGACACAATTGCATACAATCAGGCCCTATCAGGAGGGATCACACCCCCTCAACAGCTTCCACCCCCTCATCAGACCACATCCCCATTAGGGCTCCTTCCATAAATTTCCTGGACTGGTTTCCATCCCAATTCATCCCTGCCAGTACTACATTAATAGTCCTATCAATCCACCATTAAAATGCCCCACAACACAAAATAACGCCATCATTTAATAGCATCCAATAAGTCAAAGAACCCTCCCAGCTATTAACTTTTACACAAAATAGAAACTTAATTCTTATTTAACTTTTTGAATATGCTGTTATTTAAAGCTACTTTTAAAGCTCCACACTTGCCTAATCTCCCAGATCCTGCTGGAGATTCCCAATTTTTTGGAGAGTCCCTCGCAATATCGGAAGAATGGGCACCCCTCCCACATTTCGCCTACTTCCTAGTGAATTAGCAAAATGGGGAGATAAATATGGTAAATCTGCAATCCGTCAAGAGAGGGTGGGGCATAATGACTTAATGTTATGGTAATTGTGTCATTTTAGCCCCACCTATGGTGGCCAATCCTGGGATCGGGATCGGCGGGATCCCGGGATTTAGGGCCAAAAATGGCCGGGATTCAATCCTGGGATTGGAAGCTCCAATCCCGGGGATTGAGGGATCAGCGTTGAGCATCCACAGACCCTCAGACGCTGCCCGGCTACCTCTTTCCAGGTCCCCAGCACAGCGTGACAGGTCACGCTGCGCTGTCAGAGGCTCCCAGCAGCGATCAATGGATGTTCCCCTCCCGCCCGCCCTCGGTATATGGTAAATTATATGTGCGGGGTGGGGCGGGGTGGGGCGAGGGGGCGGCCACCTAGAGAAAAGCCAATCCCGGGTATCCCGGGAATCCCGGG
Source organism: Pseudophryne corroboree (assembly GCF_028390025.1). Classification (NCBI taxonomy): domain Eukaryota; kingdom Metazoa; phylum Chordata; class Amphibia; order Anura; family Myobatrachidae; genus Pseudophryne; species Pseudophryne corroboree. Next base: position 625,812,561 of record NC_086448.1, on the reverse strand, counting down.
ATTGGCCATTTTTCAATCCCGATACCCGGGATTGAAAAAATGGACCGGGATTGGCTTCCCTAGCCCCACCCCTGTACAAAAAAGTGCAAATCACAACATTTAACCATGAGGAGGCGATGCCTAATGATGCAACAAGTCCAGAGCTAAATTGCAGCAGTGGGGACTAATCATCAGTCCCCCATGACATGAACTCCGCTGTGCTCTGCATGTGGGAGTAGGGGATCGGGAAGGGGGGGGTAAGGATATGCCCATAGGGAGTAAAGTGGATATGGGGGATCAATCATTAGTGGGAGTTGGGGAAGGATAAAATAAAGCTAAATTATGTTGTTGGGGTAGGGGCATTAAGATATTAATAAAAACAATACATTGGCCACAGAGGAGGACAAGGGTGGGGGCACACAAAAATTGGTCTTTTTACATGTGGGGGGTATAAAGTGAGATTTTTTTTCTATTAAGGGGGTGTGGGGCTCCTATTAATAGGATTTAAGCTCAGTGGGGGGTCTATTGCCAATGGGGGATGGGAAGTTATTTTATAATGGGAGCCTATGGACACAGGGAGATGGGGGGTGCAAAACACCCCCTATATATATATATATATATATATATATATATATATAAAAAAATTTTTTTAATTCAAAATACTTTTTGAACTTTAATGAGTAATAGGAAAAAGCTAATTTCTGAGCATTTTTGCAAGTAAAAATTGTCAGTTAAGTGCTTAAATCTACATTAGGTTGAACAGTGGTCTATGGGTTAAAACTGCCAGCAATGTGTGGTGGTTTCAAACACCTGGAATAACCACCTAGAGTTACACCCAGCATTCAGAATTAAAGAAGTGGCACAGAATCCGAAAATCAAATGTAAAAGAGGAAAAGTGGTACTGCACAAAACTGGCACTATTCCTGGAAATTAGCAACAGTTGACAATAGATAAATCCATGAATAATTCTGAATATTTTGTAAGTATGCAGGTTGTAAACCATATGCATTTGTTATGATAGGTACACATTCCCACATTAGGCTTAATGCACATATGTCAATGCACTATAAACCGCAGGTGTTTTAAGCCTCATGCTTCTGAAAGTAGGATTTGAGCACTTGATTTACATATTTCCCATATAGCGTGGGAATCACTGTCTTTGTGGACATTTTCCAATTACTATAACTCTTTGCTGGCAAGCTGCTGTTCATGTACTTAGATTTAAAGGGAAGCACAGTACATGGATTTGTTTATTAAAAATTGCAGTGTTTATCTAAGGCCTAATTCAGATCTGATCGCTGGCCTGCATTTTCTGCTGCCCTGCGATCAGATAGTCGCTGCCTACCGGGGGAGGGTGAATTCGCTGTGCAAGTGTGCGTTCGGATGTGTAGCAGAGCTGCACAAACCGGTTTTGTGCAGTCTCTGAGCAGCCCAGGACTCACTGTGATTGTTTCTTGCAGTTCAAACGCTTGGACACATCTGCGTTTGTCCGGACACTCCCTGAAAACGCTCAGTTGCCACCCACAAACGGCCTCTTCCTGTCAATCACCTTACGAACACCCATGCGACTGTATCCTTCACACCATCCAGTCACAGGGTGCCAATTCCCGTAGCAGCGGTCCATCATGTTGGCGCAGTGCGGCTCAGATGCATGCACAGTTCGGATCTGATTGAACGCTGTGCAAAAATGCACAGCGGAGATCAGATCTGAATTATTCCCCAAGATGTGAAAAAGTTTATGGAACTACAGTAGGTCATAATTGCTGATTCTCATGGAATGTCCAGGGGAGGCCAAAGAAGTAGTGAGTGGAGCCACCTTGCAGGAAACACTAGGGAAACAGTAATGACTAAATCTGTGTAACAGAACGACATTTGTGTGGGGAAACTGGGATTTAAAACTTTTCCACTTCTCTCCAACCAGCTGTCTACCCAAAGAGTTATTCATGGTAGAAGTCTTCCTTTAGGTATGCTGGTGATTGGTGAGATCATTTTGTATGTAGAAAAAGAAGGCTCTTTTTGGGGGGCACTCTTAAGTCTTTACGATTCTTTACGATCAACAGGATAATGTGTGCATGAAATTAATCGATGAATAAAACATACCTTTTATAAAATCACATATATAAAAAAATGAAACCCCAGAAAACATTGAATGTTCATAAAGTACAAAATAATGACAAACAAAAAGACATAAATATACAGCAATCACCCGCTAATTTGCGGTGCAGTAGCAATCAGTTTATTTGAGATTTGAAGAGGAGCTTATTTTTCAGTTATTGTTATTGAATTTGGGGGTCATTTTGATCTCATAGTATTTTTAACCTCAATAACCATAATTTACACTCATTTCCAGTCTATTCTGAACACCTCACAATATTATTTTGCACCGAGGTCGCTGGATGACTAAGCTAAGCGACCCAAGTGGCCGACACAAACACCTGGCCCATCTAGGAGTGGCACTGCAGTGTCAGACAGGATGGCAGATTAAAAAAATTGTCCCCAAACAGCACATGATGCAAAGAAAAAAAGAGGCGCAATGAGGTAACTGTGTGACTAAGCTAAGCGACCCAAGTGGCCGACACAAACACCTGGCCTATCTAGGAGTGGCACTGCAGTGTCAGACAGGATGGCACTTCAAAAAAATAGTCCCCAAACAGCACATGATGCAAAGAAAAAAAGAGGCGCAATGAGGTAGCTGTGTGACTAAGCTAAGCGAACCAAGTGGCCGACACAAACACCTGGCCCATCTAGGAGTGGCACTGCAGTGTCAGACAGGATGGCAGATTAAAATAATTGTCCCCAAACAGCACATGATGCAAAGAAAAAAAGAGGCGCAATGAGGTAGCTGTGTGACTAAGCTAAGCGACACAAGTGGCCGACACAAACACCTGGCGCATCTAGGAGTGGCACTGCAGTGTCAGACAGGATGGCACTTCAAAAAAATAGTCCCCAAACAGCACATGATGCAAAGAAAAAAAGAGGCGCAATGAGGTAGCTGTGTGACTAAGCTAAGCGACCCAAGTGGCCGACACAAACACCTGGCCCATCTAGGAGTGGCACTGCAGTGTCAGACAGGATGGCACTTCAAAAAATAGTCCCCAAACAGCACATGATGCAAAGAAAAATGAAAGAAAAAAGAGGTGCAAGATGGAATTGTCCTTGGGCCCTCCCACCCACCCTTATGTTGTATAAACAGGACATGCACACTTTAACAAACCCATCATTTCAGCGACAGGGTCTGACACACAACTATGACTGAAATGACTGGTTGGTTTGGGCCCCCACCAAAAAAGAAGCAATCAATCTCTCCTTGCACAAACTGGCTCTACAGAGGCAAGATGTCCTCCTCATCATCATCCTCCGATTCCTCACCCCTTTCACTGTGTACATCCCCCTCCTCACAGATTATTAATTTGTCCTCACTGGAATCCACCATCTCAGATCCCTGTGTACTTTCTGGAGGCAATTGCTGGTGAATGTCTCCACGAGGTATTGATTATAATTCATTTTGATGAACATCATCTTCTCCACATTTTCTGGAAGTAACCTCGTACGCCGATTGCTGACACGGTGAGCGGCTGCACTAAACACTCTTTCAGAGTACACACTGGAGGGAGGGCAATTTAGGTAGAATAAAGCCAGTTTGTGCAAGGGCCTCCAAATCGCCTCTTTTTCCTGCCAGTATACGTACGAACTGTCTGACGTGCCTTCTTGGATGCGGTCACTCATATAATCCTCCACCATTCTTTCAATGGTGAGAGAATCATATGCAGTGACAGTAGACGACATGTCAGTAATCGTTGGCAGGTCCTTCAGTCCGGACCAGATGTAAGCACTCGCTCCAGACTGCCCTGCATCACCGCCAGCGGGTGGGCTCGGAATTCTTAGCCTTTTCCTCGCACCCCCAGTTGCAGGAGAATGTGAAGGAGGAGATGTTGACGGGTCACGTTCCGCTTGACTTGACAATTTTCTCACCAGCAGGTCTTTGAACCTCTGCAGACTTGTATCTGCCGGAAAGAGAGATCCAACGTAGGTTTTAAATCTAGGATCGAGCACGGTGGCCAAAATGTAGTGCTCTGATTTCAACAGATTGACCACCCGTGAATCCTGGTTAAGCAAATTAAGGGCTCCATCCACAAGTCCCACATGCCTAGCGGAATCGCTCTGTTTTAGCTCCTCCTTCAATGTCTCCAGCTTCTTCTGCAAAAGCCTGATGAAGGGAATGACCTGACTCAGGCTGGCAGTGTCTGAACTGACTTCACGTGTGGCAAGTTCAAAGGGTTGCAGAACCTTGCACAACGTTGAAATCATTCTCCACTGCGCTTGAGTCAGGTGCATTCCCCCTCCTTTGCCTATATCGTGGGCAGATGTATAGGCTTGAATGGCCTTTTGCTGCTCCTCCATCCTCTGAAGCATATAGAGGGTTGAATTCCACCTCGTTACCACCTCTTGCTTCAGATGATGGCAGGGCAGGTTCAGGACTGTTTGGTGGTGCTCCAGTCTTCTGTACGTGGTGGCTGAATGCCGAAAGTGGCCCGCAATTCTTCGGGCCACCGACAGCATCTCTTGCACGCCCCTGTCGTTTTTTAAATAATTCTGCACCACCAAATTCAATGTATGTGCAAAATATGGGACGTGCTGGAATTTGCCCAGATGTAATGCACGCACAATATTGCTGGCGTTGTCTGATGTCACAAATCCCCAGGAGAGTCCAATTGGGGTAAGCCATTCTGCGATGATCTTCCTCAGTTTCCGTAAGAGGTTGTCAGCTGTGTGCCTCTTCTGGAAAGCGGTGATACAAAGCGTAGCCTGCCTAGGAACGAGTTGGCGTTTGCGAGATGCTGCTACTGGTGCCGCCGCTGCTGTTCTTGCTGCGGGAGGCAATACATCTACCCAGTGGGCTGTCACAGTCATATAGTCCTGAGTCTGCCCTGCTCCACTTGTCCACATGTCCGTGGTTAAGTGGACATTGGGTACAACTGCATTTTTTAGGACACTGGTGACTCTTTTTCTGAGGTATGTGTACATTTTCGGTATCGCCTGCCTAGAGAAATGGAACCTAGATGGTATTTGGCACCAGGGACACAGTACCTCAATCAAGTCTCTAGTTGCCTCTGAATTAACGGTGGATACCGGAACCACGTTTCTCACGGCCCAGGCTGCCAAGGCCTGAGTTATCTGCTTTGCAGCAGGATGACTGCTGTGATATTTCATCTTCCTCGCAAAGGACTGTTGGACAGTCAATTGCTTACTGGAAGTAGTACAAGTGGTCTTCCGACTTCCCCTCTGGGATGACGATCGACTCCCAGCAGCTACAACAGCAGAGCCAGCAGCAGTAGGCGTTACACTCAAGGATGCATCGGAGGAATCCCAGGCAGGAGAGGACTCGTCAGACTGCTGTATATAGTATACTGGTGGTCACTGTGTCAGCAAACTGCAAAACTAAAATGCACCACAGGTATAAAATGTAGATGGATAGTATACTTAATGACGACACAGAGGTAGGTACAGCAGTGGCCTTCCGTACCGTACTGCTATATATAGTATACTGGTGGTCACTGTGTCAGCAAACTGCAAAACTAAAATGCACCACAGGTATAGAATGTAGATGGATAGTATACTTAATGACGACACAGAGGTAGGTACAGCAGTGGCCTTCCGTACAGTACTGCTATATATAGTATACTGGTGGTCACTGTGTCAGCAAACTGCAAAACTAAAATGCACCACAGGTATAGAATGTAGATGGATAGTATACTTAATGACGACACAGAGGTAGGTACAGCAGTGGCCTTCCGTACCGTACTGCTATATATAGTATACTGGTGGTCACTGTGTCAGCAAACTGCAAAACTAAAATGCACCACAGGTATAGAATGTAGATGGATAGTATACTTAATGATGACACAGAGGTAGGTACAGCAGTGGCCTTCCGTACCGTACTGCTATGTATAGTATACTGGTGGTCACTGTGTCAGCAAACTGCAAAACTAAAATGCACCACAGGTATATTAGAATGTAGATGGATAGTATACTTAATGACGACACAGAGGTAGGTACAGCAGTGGCCTTCCGTACCGTACTGCTATATATACTGGTGGTCACTGTGTCAGCAAACTGCACAACTGAAATGCACCATAGGTATAGAATCTAGATGGATAGTATACTTAATGACGACACAGAGGTAGGTACAGCAGTGGCCTACTGTACCGTAATGCTATATATTATATACTTGTGGTCACTGGTCAGCAAAACTCTGCACTGTACTCCTCCTATATAATATTATACTGGTGGTCCCCAGTCCCCACAATAAAGCAGCACACTGAGCACAGATATGGAGTGTTTTTCAGGCAGACAACGTATACTGGTGGTCACTGTCAGCAAAACTCTGCACTGTACTCCTGCTATATAATACAGCTGCTCCCCAGTTCCCACAATTAAGCAGTGTGAGCACAGATATATACAGCACACTGAGCACAGATATATAGTGTTTTTCAGGCAGACAACGTATTACTGGTGGTCACTGTCAGCAAAACTCTGCACTGTACTCCTCCTATATACAGCTGCTCCCCAGTCCCCACAATTAAGTAATAAGCAAGCACAATATATTTGCAATGCATCAACATAAATGGAGAGGACGCCAGCCACGTCCTCTCCCTAACATTTCCAATGCACGAGTGAAAATGGCGGCGACGCGCGGCTGCTTATATGGAATCCGAATCTCGCGAGAATCCGACAGCGGGATGATGACGTTCGGGCGCGCTCGGGTAAACCGAGCCATACGGGAGAATCCGAGTATGGCTCGGACCCATGTAAAAAGGGTGAAGTTCGGGGGGGGTTCGGTTTCCGAGAAACCGAACCCGCTCATCACTAACTGCTTTATATATATAGTTATACTGGTGGTCAACAAAATTCTGCACTGTCCTCCTACTATATACTACAATGCAGCACAGATATGGAGCATTTTTCAGGCAGAGAACGTATAATACTGGTGGTCACTGGTCAGCAAAACTCTGCACTGTCCTCCTACTATATAATATTGGTGGTCCCCAGTCCCCACAATAAAGCAATTAGCACACTGAGCACAGATATTTGCAGCACACTGAGCACAGATATGGAGCGTTTTTCAGGCAGAGAACGTAGATATTTGCACTTGCAGCACACTGAGCACAGATATTTGCAGCACACTGAGCACAGATATTTGCAGCACACTGAGCACAGATATTTGCAGCCCACTGAACATAGAAACTGAGAGGACGCCAGCCACGTCCTCTCACGATCATCTCCAATGCACGAGTGAAAAATGGCGGCGACGCGCGGCTCCTTATGTAGAATACGAATCTCGCGAGAATCCGACCGCAGGATAATGACGTTCGGGCGCGCTCGGGTTAACCGAGCAAGGCGGGAGGATCTGATTTGCTCGGACCCATGCAAAAAAAGGTGAAGTTCGGGCGGGTTCGGATCCCGTGGATCCGAACCCGCTCATCACTAGTTTTTTTATTTTATATGTATAATCCCCAGTATCAGAATTAATATTTACGGCCGCTAAAGCCAAACAGGTTAAAAAAATATCTGGGAAGTCAGGGTACTGAAAGTTTGTATCCCAAAACAATGGGGCATATTTATTAACCTGGAGAAGGCATAAGGAAATGATAAACCAGTGATATGTGCAAGGTGAAAAGGCACTAGCCAATCAGATCCTAACTGTTAATTTACATATTGGAGCTGATTGGCTGGTGCCTTTATCATCTCACTGGTTTATCACTTCCTTATGCTTTCTCCAGGTTAATACATCTGCCCCAATATACGTTACGGTAAGAACTTACCATTGATAACGGTATTTCTCCTAAGTCCACAGAATCCACAGGATAACATTGGGATATCATGAAGCGACAGTGGATTTGCCTCAATCGGTCAAAGCTTTTCGGCCTCCCAGCATGCAATGGGCCCGTCCATATATCCCCACCTCCTTGCTCAGGCAAATCAGTTTTTTGTTTGGTGCGGCAGAAGCCGGACCATGGTCAGAGGGCTGCTGGTTTTTAGCAGCCCTAAGCTTTCTTTCTTTTTTTCTATTGAGCCTGGAAACTGCAGGGGAGAGCCTGGGGAGCATCCTTCCAGCGGAGCTGTGAAGAGGAAATGGCGCCAGTGTGCAGAGGGAGATAGCCCCGCCCCTTTTTCGGCGGGCTTCTCCCGCTCTTTATATTACTATTATGGCAGGGGATTTTTACACATATATAGTTTATTAGACTATATTATGTGTTTTTTGCCATTTTGAAGGTAATCTGATTGCAGCCCAGGGCGCCCCCCCCCCCCCCAAGCGCCCTGCACCCATCAGTGACCGGAGTATGTGGTGTGCATGGGGAGCAATGGCTCACAGCTGCAATGCTGTGCGCTACCTTAATGAAGACCGGAGTCTTCAGCCGCCGTTTTTCTCCTCGGAATCTTCCGTCTTCTGGCTCTGCAAGGGGGACGGCGGCGCGGCTCCGGGACCGGACGACCGAGGCTGGGCCTGTGTTCGATCCCTCTGGAGCTAATGGTGTCCAGTAGCCTAGAAGCCCAAGCTAGCTGCAAGCAGGTAGGTTCGCTTCTCTCCCCTAAGTCCCTCGTAGCAGTGAGTCTGTTGCCAGCAGATCTCACTGAAAATAAAAAACCTAATAAATACTTTCTTTACTAGAAGCTCAGGAGAGCCCCTAGTGTGCAACCAGCTCGAGCCGGGCACAGATTCTAACTGAGGTCTGGAGGAGGGGCATAGAGGGAGGAGCCAGTGCACACCAGTAGACCTAATTCTTTCTTAGAGTGCCCAGTCTCCTGCGGAGCCCGTCTATTCCCCATGGTCCTTACGGAGTACCCAGCATCCACTAGGACGTCAGAGAAAATAAGATTTTACTCACCGGTAAATCTATTTCTCGTAGTCCGTAGTGGATGCTGGGCGCCCATCCCAAGTGCGGATTGTCTGCTATACTTGTATATAGTTATTGCCTAACTAAAGGGTTTTTGTTATGAGCCATCTGTTCGTGAGGCTCAGTTGTTATTCATACTGTTAACTGGGTATAGTATCACGAGTTGTACGGTGTGATTGGTGTGGCTGGTATGAGTCTTACCCGGGATTCCAAATCCTTTCCTTATTGTGTCAGCTCTTCCGGGCACAGTTTCCCTAACTGAGGTCTGGAGGAGGGGCATAGAGGGAGGAGCCAGTGCACACCAGTAGACCTAATTCTTTCTTAGAGTGCCCAGTCTCCTGCAGAGCCCGTCTATTCCCCATGGTCCTTACTAGAGATGAGCGCCTGAAATTTTTCGGGTTTTGTGTTTTGGTTTTGGGTTCGGTTCCGCGGCCGTGTTTTGGGTTCGACCGCGTTTTGGCAAAACCTCACCGAATTTTTTTTGTCGGATTCGGGTGTGTTTTGGATTCGGGTGTTTTTAAAAAAAAACACTAAAAAACAGCTTAAATCATAGAATTTGGGGGTCATTTTGATCCCATATTATTATTAACCTCAAAAACCATAATTTCCACTCATTTTCAGTCTATTCTGAATACCTCACACCTCACAATATTATTTTTAGTCCTAAAATTTGCACCAAGGTCGCTGGATGACTAAGCTAAGCGACACTAGTGGCCGACACAAACACCTGGCCCATCTAGGAGTGGCACTGCAGTGTCACGCAGGATGTCCCTTCCAAAAAACGATCCCCAATCAGCACATGACGCAAAGAAAAAAAGAGGCGCAATGAGGTAGCTGACTGTGTGAGTAAGATTAGCGACCCTAGTGGCCGACACAAACACCGGGCCCATTTAGGAGTGGCACTGCAGTGTCACGCAGGATGTCCCTTCCAAAAAACCCTCCCCAATCAGCACATGACGCAAAGAAAAAAAGAGGCGCAATGAGGTAGCTGACTGTGTGAGTAAGATTAGCGACCCTAGTGGCCGACACAAACACCGGGCCCATTTAGGAGTGGCACTGCAGTGTCACGCAGGATGTCCCTTCCAAAAAACCCTCCCCAAACAGCACATGACGCAAAGAAAAATAAAAGAAAAAAGAGGTGCAAGATGGAATTGTCCTTGGGCCCTCCCACCCACCCTTATGTTGTATAAACAAAACAGGACATGCACACTTTAACCAACCCATCATTTCAGTGACAGGGTCTGCCACACGACTGTGACTGATATGACGGGTCGGTTTGGACCCCCCCCAAAAAAGAAGCAATTAATCTCTCCTTGCACAAACTGGCTCTACAGAGGCAAGATGTCCACCTCATCATCACCCTCCGATATATCACCGTGTACATCCCCCTCCTCACAGATTATCAATTCGTCCCCACTGGAATCCACCATCTCAGCTCCCTGTGTACTTTGTGGAGGCAATTGCTGCTGGTCAATGTCTCCGCGGAGGAATTGATTATAATTCATTTTAATGAACATCATCTTCTCCACATTTTCTGGATGTAACCTCGTACGCCGATTGCTGACAAGGTGAGCGGCGGCACTAAACACTCTTTCGGAGTACACACTTGTGGGAGGGCAACTTAGGTAGAATAAAGCCAGTTTGTGCAATGGCCTCCAAATTGCCTCTTTTTCCTGCCAGTATAAGTATGGACTGTGTGACGTGCCTACTTGGATGCGGTCACTCATATAATCCTCCACCATTCTTTCAATGGTGAGAGAATCATATGCAGTGACAGTAGACGACATGTCCGTAATCGTTGTCAGGTCCTTCAGTCCGGACCAGATGTCAGCATCAGCAGTCGCTCCAGACTGCCCTGCATCACCGCCAGCGGGTGGGCTCGGAATTCTGAGCCTTTTCCTCGCACCCCCAGTTGCGGGAGAATGTGAAGGAGGAGATGTTGACAGGTCGCGTTCCGCTTGACTTGACAATTTTCTCACCAGCAGGTCTTTCAACCCCAGCAGACTTGTGTCTGCCGGAAAGAGAGATCCAAGGTAGGCTTTAAATCTAGGATCGAGCACGGTGGCCAAAATGTAGTGCTCTGATTTCAACAGATTGACCACCCGTGAATCCTTGTTAAGCGAATTAAGGGCTCCATCCACAAGTCCCACATGCCTAGCGGAATCGCTCCGTGTTAGCTCCTCCTTCAATGTCTCCAGCTTCTTCTGCAAAAGCCTGATGAGGGGAATGACCTGACTCAGGCTGGCAGTGTCTGAACTGACTTCACGTGTGGCAAGTTCAAAGGGCATCAGAACCTTGCACAACGCTGAAATCATTCTCCACTGCGCTTGAGACAGGTGCATTCCACCTCCTATATCGTGCTCAATTGTATAGGCTTGAATGGCCTTTTGCTGCTCCTCCAACCTCTGAAGCATATAGAGGGTTGAATTCCACCTCGTTACCACTTCTTGCTTCAGATGATGGCAGGGCAGGTTCAGTAGTTTTTGGTGGTGCTCCAGTCTTCTGTACGTGGTGCCTGTACGCCGAAAGTGTCCCGCAATTTTTCTGGCCACCGACAGCATCTCTTGCACGCCCCTGTCGTTTTTTAAATAATTCTGCACCACCAAATTCAAGGTATGTGCAAAACATGGGACGTGCTGGAATTTGCCCATATTTAATGCACACACAATATTGCTGGCGTTGTCCGATGCCACAAATCCACAGGAGAGTCCAATTGGGGTAAGCCATTCCGCGATGATCTTCCTCAGTTGCCGTAAGAGGTTTTCAGCTGTGTGCGTATTCTGGAAACCGGTGATACAAAGCGTAGTCTGCCTAGGAAAGAGTTGGCGTTTGCGAGATGCTGCTACTGGTGCCGCCGCTGCTGTTCTTGCGGCGGGAGTCCATACATCTACCCAGTGGGCTGTCACAGTCATATAGTCCTGACCCTGCCCTGCTCCACTTGTCCACATGTCCGTGGTTAAGTGGACATTGGGTACAGCTGCATTTTTTAGGACACTGGTGACTCTTTTTCTGAGGTCTGTGTAAATTTTCGGTATCGCCTGCCTAGAGAAATGGAACCTAGATGGTATTTGGTACCGGGGACACAGTACCTCCAACAAGTCTCTAGTTGGCTCTGCAGTAATGATGGATACCGGAACCACGGTTCTCACCACCCAGGATGCCAAGGCCTCAGTTATCCGCTTTGCAGTAGGATGACTGCTGTGATATTTCATCTTCCTCGCAAAGGACTGTTGGACAGTCAATTGCTTGGTGGAAGTAGTAAAAGTGGTCTTACGACTTCCCCTCTGGGATGACCATCGACTCCCAGCAGCAACAACAGCAGCGCCAGCAGCAGTAGGCGTTACACGCAAGGATGTATCGGAGGAATCCCAGGCAGGAGAGGACTCGTCAGAATTGCCAGTGACATTGCCTGCAGGACTATTGGCATTCCTGGGGAAGGAGGAAATTGACACTGAGGGAGTTGGTGGGGTAGTTTGCGTGAGCTTGGTTACAAGAGGAAGGGATTTACTGGTCAGTGGACTGCTTCCGCTGTCACCCAAAGTTTTTGAACTTGTCACTGACTTATTATGAATGCGCTGCAGGTGACGTATAAGGGAGGATGTTCCGAGGTGGTTAACGTCCTTACCCCTACTTATTACAGCTTGACAAAGGGAACACACGGCTTGACACCTGTTGTCCGCATTTCTGTTGAAATAGTTCCACACCGAAGAGCTGATTTTTTTGGTATTTTCACCAGGCATGTCAACGGCCATATTCCTCCCACGGACAACAGGTGTCTCCCCGGGTGCCTGACTTAAACAAACCACCTCACCATCAGAATCCTCCTGGTCAATTTCCTCCCCAGCGCCAGCAACACCCATATCCTCCTCATCCTGGTGTACTTCAACACTGACATCTTCAATCTGACTATCAGGAACTGGACTGCGGGTTCTCCTTCCAGCACTTGCAGGGGGCGTGCAAATGGTGGAAGGCGCATGCTCTTCACGTCCAGTGTTGGGAAGGTCAGGCATCGCAACCGACACAATTGGACTCTCCTTGTGGATTTGGGATTTCGAAGAACGCACAGTTCTTTGCGGTGCTACTGCTTTTGCCAGCTTGAGTCTTTTCATTTTTCTAGCGAGAGGCTGAGTGCCTCCATCCTCATGTGAAGCTGAACCACTAGCCATGAACATAGGCCAGGGCCTCAGCCGTTCCTTGCCACTCCGTGTGGTAAATGGCATATTGGCAAGTTTACGCTTCTCCTCCGACAATTTTATTTTAGGTTTTGGAGTCCTTTTTTTACTGATATTTGGTGTTTTGGATTTGACATGCTCTGTACTATGACATTGGGCATCGGCCTTGGCAGACGACGTTGCTGGCATTTCATCGTCTCGGCCATGACTAGTGGCAGCAGCTTCAGCACGAGGTGGAAGTGGATCTTGATCTTTCCCTAATTTTGGAACCTCAACATTTTTGTTCTCCATATTTTAATAGGCACAACTAAAAGGCACCTCAGGTAAACAATGGAGATGGATGGATACTAGTATACAATTATGGACGGACTGCCGAGTGCCGACACAGAGGTAGCTACAGCCGTGAACTACCGTACTGTGTCTGCTGCTAATATAGACTGGTTGATAAAGAGATGTCGTAGTATGTATGTATGAAGAAGAAAGAAAAAAAAACCACGGTTAGGTGGTATACAATTATGGACGGACTGCCGAGTGCCGACACAGAGGTAGCCACAGCCGTGAACTACCGTACTGTACTGTGTCTGCTGCTAATATAGACTGGTTGATAAAGAGATGTAGTAGTATGTATGTATAAAGAAGAAAGAAAAAAAAACCACGGGTAGGTGGTATACAATTATGGACGGACTGCCGAGTGCCGACACAGAGGTAGCCACAGCCGTGAACTACCGTACTGTACTGTGTCTGCTGCTAATATAGACTGGTTGATAAAGAGATGTCGTAGTATGTATGTATGAAGAAGAAAGAAAAAAAAACCACGGTTAGGTGGTATACAATTATGGACGGACTGCCGAGTGCCGACACAGAGGTAGCCACAGCCGTGAACTACCGTACTGTACTGTGTCTGCTGCTAATATAGACTGGTTGATAAAGAGATGTCGTAGTATGTATGTATAAAGAAGAAAGAAAAAAAAACCACGGTTAGGTGGTATACAATTATGGACGGACTGCCGAGTGCCGACACAGAGGTAGCCACAGCCGTGAACTACCGTACTGTACTGTGTCTGCTGCTAATATAGACTGGTTGATAAAGAGATGTAGTAGTATGTATGTATAAAGAAGAAAGAAAAAAAAACCACGGGTAGGTGGTATACAATTATGGACGGACTGCCGAGTGCCGACACAGAGGTAGCCACAGCCGTGAACTACCGTACTGTACTGTGTCTGCTGCTAATATAGACTGGTTGATAAAGAGATGTCGTAGTATGTATGTATAAAGAAGAAAGAAAAAAAAACCACGGTTAGGTGGTATACAATTATGGACGGACTGCCGAGTGCCGACACAGAGGTAGCCACAGCCGTGAACTACCGTACTGTACTGTGTCTGCTGCTAATATAGACTGGTTGATAAAGAGATGTCGTAGTATGTATGTATGAAGAAGAAAGAAAAAAAAACCACGGTTAGGTGGTATACAATTATGGATGGACTGCCGAGTGCCGACACAGAGGTAGCCACAGCCGTGAACTACCGTACTGTACTGTGTCTGCTGCTAATATAGACTGGTTGATAAAGAGATGTAGTAGTATGTATGTATAAAGAAGAAAGAAAAAAAAACCACGGGTAGGTGGTATACAATTATGGACGGACTGCCGAGTGCCGACACAGAGGTAGCCACAGCCGTGAACTACCGTACTGTACTGTGTCTGCTGCTAATATAGACTGGTTGATAAAGAGATGTCGTAGTATGTATGTATGAAGAAGAAAGAAAAAAAAAACACGGTTAGGTGGTATACAATTATGGACGGACTGCCGAGTGCCGACACAGAGGTAGCCACAGCCATGAACTACCGTACTGTACTGTGTCTGCTGCTAATATAGACTGGTTGATAAAGAGATGTCGTAGTATGTATGTATAAAGAAGAAAGAAAAAAAAACCACGGTTAGGTGGTATACAATTATGGACGGACTGCCGAGTGCCGACACAGAGGTAGCCACAGCCGTGAACTACCGTACTGTACTGTGTCTGCTGCTAATATAGACTGGTTGATAAAGAGATGTAGTAGTATGTATGTATAAAGAAGAAAGAAAAAAAAACCACGGGTAGGTGGTATACAATTATGGACGGACTGCCGAGTGCCAACACAGAGGTAGCCACAGCCGTGAACTACCGTACTGTACTGTGTCTGCTGCTAATATAGACTGGTTGATAAAGAGATGTCGTAGTATGTATGTATAAAGAAGAAAGAAAAAAAAACCACGGTTAGGTGGTATACAATTATGGACGGACTGCCGAGTGCCGACACAGAGGTAGCCACAGCCGTGAACTACCGTACTGTACTGTGTCTGCTGCTAATATAGACTGGTTGATAAAGAGATGTCGTAGTATGTATGTATGAAGAAGAAAGAAAAAAAAACCACGGTTAGGTGGTATACAATTATGGACGGACTGCCGAGTGCCGACACAGAGGTAGCCACAGCCGTGAACTACCGTACTGTACTGTGTCTGCTGCTAATATAGACTGGTTGATAAAGAGATGTCGTAGTATGTATGTATAAAGAAGAAAGAAAAAAAAACCACGGTTAGGTGGTATACAATTATGGACGGACTGCCGAGTGCAGACACAGAGGTAGCCACAGCCGTGAACTACCGTACTGTACTGTGTCTGCTGCTAATATAGACTGGTTGATAAAGAGATGTAGTAGTATGTATGTATAAAGAAGAAAGAAAAAAAAACCACGGGTAGGTGGTATACAATTATGGATGGACTGCCGAGTGCCGACACAGAGGTAGCTACAGCCGTGAACTACCGTACTGTGTCTGCTGCGACTGGATGATAAATAATGATATAAAAAATATATATATATCACTACTGCAGCCGGACAGGTATATATATTATATAATGACGGACCTGCTGGACACTGTCTGTCAGCAGAATGAGTTTTTTATAGAATAAAAAAAAAAACACCACACAAGTGAAGTCACACGACGAGTGTTTAACTTTTTCAGGCAATCACAATATAGTATACTACTAACTATACTGGTGGTCAGTGTGGTCAGGTCACTGGTCAGTCACACTGGCAGTGGCACTCCTGCAGCAAAAGTGTGCACTGTTTAATTTTAATATAATATGTACTCCTGGCTCCTGCTATAACCTATAACTGGCACTGCAGTGCTCCCCAGTCTCCCCCACAATTATAAGCTGTGTGAGCTGAGCACAGTCAGATATATAATATATACATAGATGATGCAGCACACTGGGCTGAGCAGTGCACACAGATATGGTATGTGACTGTCTTGTACTCCTGGCTCCTGCTATAACCTATAACTGGCACTGCAGTGCTCCCCAGTCTCCCCCACAATTATAAGCTGTGTGAGCTGAGCACAGTCAGATATATAATATATACATAGATGATGCAGGCATGCAGCACACTGGGCTGAGCAGTGCACACAGATATGGTATGTGACTGAGTCACTGTGTGTACCGTTTTTTTCAGGCAGAGAACGGATATATTAAATAAAACAACTGCACTGCTGGTGGTCACTGTGGTCAGTCACTAAACTCTGCACTCTCTTCTACAGTATCAGCCTCAGGTCAATCTCTCTCTCTCTCTCCTAATCTAAATGGAGAGGACGCCAGCCACGTCCTCTCCCTATCAATCTCAATGCACGTGTGAAAATGGCGGCGACGCGCAGCTCCTTATATAGAATCCGAGTCTCGCGAGAATCCGACAGCGTCATGATGACGTTCGGGCGCGCTCGGGTTAACCGAGCAAGGCGGGAAGATCCGAGTCGCTCGGACCCGTGAAAAAAAACATGAAGTTCGTGCGGGTTCGGATTCAGAGAAACCGAACCCGCTCATCTCTAGTCCTTACGGAGTACCCAGCATCCACTACGGACTACGAGAAATAGATTTACCGGTGAGTAAAATCTTATTATTTTATTTTTATAGTCTTACAATTTTTTCTTGAGTGATCTTTCTGAAAAGCGTCTTATTCGTACCTTAGAAAGAGTCGCTCCAACAACTCTCCACCGGGTCGCGACAACGCTTACCCACGAGTACAGTGCTGTTTTAGCAGACGTCTGTGTTGGATATACTAGCAGGTCCAGCAGACATTACCAGGCTGTGGCCGGAGCACGGGGAGGAGGTAAGGCATCGGTTCCACTTAGAAGGGGAATACGGACACAGCCGCACTTTTTTGGGAGGAGACTACCAAATAGTCGCTGATGCGGCTGCCACCTCGGGTGCACCAGAGCTAGGCCTTAGGGATCATTGGCTCCAGGAATAGTATGAGGCCGTGATCCCTAGGGTTGATGTCAGCAGTAGGGAGTCAGATGCTCACCTGGTCACCCCTCCCCCCGGTTCATAACCAGTTTCCTCCGTCTCTTGCCATGAATTGTTTTCCCGCTTCAATCTGAGATGCTGTATACAAAGGGAACCCAGTCTCAGCATAGGCGGCTGTGTGACTGGTGCGTCTGTGTTCACTGAGCGTCTGTGTTCACTATAGGTTCATGGAGCGGCAGTGTACACTAGTAGCATCTGGATCCACTCAGCGTTCGCAAACGTATTCATCAGTTCTGGAAGCAGGGTGAGTCTCTCTGTATCCCACTCAACTGAGTATGGGTAATACAGCACTAATAAGGGGGTCATTACAAGTTGATCACTCGCTAGCTACTTTTTGCAGTGCTGCGATCAGATAATCAACGCCTATAAAGAATTGTATTTTCGCTTTGCAAGTGTGCGAACCCCTGTGCAGCCGAGCTGTGCAAAAACATTTTGTGCAGTTTCTGAGTTGGTCTGAAATTACTCAGCCCTTGCGATCACTTTAGCCTGCCTGGTCCCGGAATTGACGTCAGACACCCGCCCTGCAAGCGCTTGGACACGCCTGCGTTTTCCCAAACCCAGAAAACGGTCAGTTGACACCCATAAATGCCTGCTTCCTGTCAATTTCCTTGCGATAGGCTGTGCAAATGGATTCTTTGTTAAATCCATCGTTCAGCAACGATACGCTTTGTACCCATACGACGCGCTTGCGCATTGCAAAGCATAAGCATGCGCAGTAGTGACCTCATCGCTGCGCTGTGAAAAACAGCAGCTTGCATTCAGGTCGGAATGACCCCCAAAGTATCTATCTACCTTTTGAGTATGAATAGTTAGATAAGTGCCTATTGCATATGAGTCTGTATGCTATTACTGTTGTTTCTTTCGCTATGTGTCTGAATACGGTAGATCTGTTTAAACATGATTCAGTAGTATGTGCTCCTACATGCTTGAAATGTATTTGTAGTTGATGATGTGCTTATATTGCTTATTATACTAATGTATAACATGTGACTAACTGCTAGTGTGATTGCTGACTTTACTATATATTCTGTCAGTTTTTTTCTATTCCGATCCTCAATGCTGGTGCATAGCAGGGTAGGGTCGGATTGTATGTCACTTTAAAAAGTGGATATGTGAACCATGCCAGAAAACCATGCCATGCCAGAAAATATGTAGCATATAGTAGCCTGTATAGGTATATGTTCTCATGTTATATTCCCATGTGTTGGTGGTTCGCCTCACACATCATGAGTTTCTTCAGCCTCTATAGCTAACCACTCAACACTGTATCACTGCACTGTGAAAAAACAGAGACTAATAAATAGTATCAAATGAATCTCTACAGTGCACTGTGACATTGAAACATTCATACACCATGGCCAGTATTTACTAAAAATCCGAGTTTGGCCAATTTGTGTTTTTTTTCTAAGTCCCAATCCGGGAATTCACTAAGCACCAATCTCGGCAGTGTTTGGACTATTCGTAATGGTTTGATTTGCAAAGTTCCGAAATACGAATGAATAGACCATCGGTCAAAAATGGCTGTTATTTCATACAATACGGGCATTCACTATTCATTCGTATTTGGGTGTTAGTTTCTGAGTGCTCAAGTGCGGGTCTGTTTTTTTTCGATTCGTTAAAAAAAGCAGCAAAAAAATAGACCTGCTTTTTCCAGTCGACTTTGGATAACCATGCACGGATCAGTGAGATCTGTGCATGGTTATCTATGGGAAAGGGTCTGTTTAGTGTAAAAATGGAAAAAAAAATTGCGTGGGGTCCCCCCTCCTAAGCATAACCAGCCTCGGGCTCTTTGAGCCGGTCCTGGTTGAAAAAATTTTGGGGGGAAAATGACAGGGGTTCCCCCATATTTAATCAACCAACACCGGGCTCTGCACCTGGTCCTCATTCCAAAAATACGGGGGACAAAAAGCATAGGGGCCCCCCCTATTTTTGAAACCAGCACCGGTCTCCACTAGCCAGGTACATAATGCCACAGCCGGGGGACACTTTTATACTGGTCCCTGCGGCCCTGGCATTACATACCCAACTAGTCACCCCTGGCCAGGGTACCCTGGAGGAGTGGGAACCCCCCCTCCAGCCACCCAAGGGCCAGGGGTGAAGCCCGAGGCTGTCCCCCCCATCCAAGGGCAGCGGATGGGGGGCTGATAGCCTTTTGAAAAAATGTGAATATTGTTTTTAGTAGCAGTACTACAAGTCCCAGCAAGCCTCTCCCGCAAGCTGGTACTTGGAGAACCACAAGTACCAGCATGCGGTGGAAAACCGGGCCCGCTGGTACCTGTAGTACTACTACTAAAAAAATACCCCCCAAAAAACAGGACACACACCGTGAAAGTATAAGTTTATTACATACATGCACACCTCCATACACACATACTTACCTATGTTCCCACGAGGCTCGGTCCTCTTCTCCATGTAGAATCCTTGGGGTACCTGTGAAAAAAATTATACTCACATAATCCAGTGTAGAATCAGACCTTTGTATAATCCACGTACTTGGCAAAATAATAAAACGGAAACCCGACCACGCACTGAAAGGGGTTCCATGTTTACACATGGGACCCCTTTCCCCGACTGCCAGGACCCCCCCTGACTCCTGTGAAAGAGGGTCCCTGCAGCCAATCAGGGAGCGCCATGTCGTGGCACTCTCCTGATTGGCTGTGTGCTCCTGTAGTGTCTGTCAGGCAGCACACGGCACAGATACAATGTACAGAGCCGGATTAAGGGGGGGGGGGGCAGGGGATAAGTACCCCGGGCCCCCCTCTTTACAAGGGCCCCACACCACCCGGCACAGATCGGACCTCCGATCTGCGGCGCTGCGCTCCCAGCAGCTCACTGTTGGTTGCCCTGGCAACCTAACAGCAGTGGCAGCGGCGCCGGCGCCTCACAAAGGTACAGGACAGCTGAGCGACGGCTCAGCTGTCCAATGGTGTGTGAAGGCGCTGTGCTTCCAGTGGCTCCCTATAGGTTGCCCTGGCAACCTAATAGCAGCAGCAGTAGCAGCGTGGAGGAGCGTGGAGGATCGCACTCTCACTCTCCTGTGTCTCACTCTCATGGGTCACAAGCAGCCTGCCAGCTGAGACAAAAAAGTAAGCTGGCTGTATTTTTTTTTTCTATCATGTTGATAAATTGGAATTTTTGGTTCTATGTCATGTTGCCATTATGTGTTTGTATGTATGTGTAAAGTGTGTGGGTGTGTGTATATATTGGGTAAGTGCAACCGGTCACCATACTGACACCAGGATCCCGGCTTGGAGATGGCCGGGGGGATGGCGAGCGCAACAAAGCCCCTTGCGGCCTCGCTGCTCTCGCCACACTGCGGGCTCGGTGGTAAGCTGTGCTCACCACAGGTTCTATTCCCACTCTATGGCTGTCGTGGACACCCACGAGTGGGAATAGTTCCTGTTAGTCGGCATGCCGACTATCGGGATTGTTAGGGGGCAGGATCCCGGTGTAGGTATTGTGACCAGTGGTCTCCTGCCCGCCGGTAACATAACTACATCCCATGTGTATATGTATGTATGTGTGTGTATATATATATATATATATATATATATACATACATATATAAAATTTGCCTGCCTCTTTGTTAGGGGCCCCACAATTTGAAGTGCCCCGGGCCCCCATAATCTTAATCCGGCTCTGACAATGTAGCGCCTATGCGCTCCATTGTAGCCAATGGTGGGAACTTTGCGGTCAGCGGTGAGGTTACTTTCGGTCAACCGCTGACCGCAAAGTTCCCACCATTGGCTACAATGGAGCGCATAGGCGCTACATTGAATCTGTGCCGTGTGCTGCCTGACAGACACTACAGGAGCACACAGCCAATCAGGAAAGTGCCACGACGTGGCGCTCCCTGATTGGCTGAAAGGACCCTCTTTGACAGGAGTCAGGGGGGGTCCTGGCAGTCGGGGATAGGGGTCCCATGTGTAAACATGGAACCCCTTTCAGTGCGTGGTCGGGTTTCCGTTTTATTATTTTGCCAAGTACGTGGATTATACAAAGGTCTGATTCTACACTGGATTATGTGAGTATAATTTTTTTCACAGGTACCCCAAGGATTCTACATGGAGAAGAGGACCGAGCCTCGTGGGAACATAGGTAAGTATGTGTGTATGGAGGTGTGCATGTATGTAATAAACTTATACTTTCACGGTGTGTGTGTCCTGTTTTTTGGGGGGTATTTTTTTAGTAGTAGTACTACTACAGGTACCAGCGGGCCCGGTTTTCAACCGCATGCTGGTACTTGTGGTTCTCCAAGTACCAGCTTGCGGGGGAGGCTTGCTGGGACTTGTAGTACTGCTACTAAAAACAATATTCACATTTTTTCAAAAGAGTATCAGCCCCCCATCCGCCGCTCTTGGATTGGGGGGACAGCCTCGGGCTTCACCCCTGGACCTTGGGTGGCTGGAGGGGGGGACCCATTGACTTAAGGGGTTCCCACTCCTCCAGGGTACCCCGGCCAGGGGTGACTAGTTGGGTATGTAATGCCAGGGCTGCAGGGACCAGTATAAAAGTGTCCCCCGGCTGTGGCATTATGTACCTGGCTAGTGGAGCCCGGTGCTGGTTTCAAAAATACGGGGGACCCCTACGCTTTTTGTCCCCCGTATTTTTGGAACCAGGACCAGGCGCAGAGCCCGGTGCTGGTTGATTAAATATGGGGGAACCCCTGTCATTTCCCCCCCCCATATTTTTTCAACCAGGACCAGCTCAAAGAGCCCGAGGCTGGTTGTGCTTAGGAGGGGGGACCCCACGCATTTTTTTTCAGATTTTTTAAGACTTTAATCAACTTTTTAAGGTACACAATGAATCCCTGCACGGATCTCACAGATCCGGCCGGGATTCCTTGTGTTTTGTCAGGCAGTGTTTTATTCATCACTCCCGTAAAACACTGCCTGATATTACGAATCACATCGACATCGGAAAAAACGAATTGGGAAAAGTCGGCAGCTTAGTGAATGACCGTATCAGGATTCAAAAAGTTGCTGTAAAATGCACCCGATACCATTCGAGTTCAAACACCCTTCAAAACGGCCAAAACACGAATCTTTGTAAATATACCCCCATGTGAGTTTCCCCAGTAGATGTACCGTGAATATTTTGTCACTGTTCTGTGAAATTGACAGAAAGTAATAAATAGTATCAAATTGGTGTAGTTGCAAACCTTATACTAGTTGATCTATACAGTACACTGGCACATTGAAACAATTAATTCATAACCAGGATTGATTGATGTTTGATTATACAAATAACAATGGTCAGATTAGTTACAATTTATACTAGGGAGCAATATAGAAAAGGATGCCAACACTAGTACTCAAACGCATGTTAAGTTCGACATGGCAGACAGTGGGAAAAGTGTTTCCATCTAAAAGTGTTAGTAGAAGAAAAAACAGAGCACTTCTGCTTTTGAAGTTAGATGTAAACAAAAGCCCTGGTATCATATGACAGTGCAGGGGAATTGTTTTAAATTCATCAATGAGAGAGTGCTGAATTGAGAAAGTACAGAAGCGGACTGGATTGTAGCTCTACTTAAAATGTCTCTGTGTCCACTTGCCTGGGTTAGCTCGTCTGTACATACAGTGATATGTGTAGATATAGTTATAAGTAGAGATGAGCGGGTTTGGTTCTTCGAGATCCGAACCCCCCCGAACTTCACCTATTTTACACGGTTCTGAGGCAGCCTCGGATCTTCCCGCCTTGCTCGGTTAATCCAAATGCGCCCGAACGTCATCATCCCGCTGTCGGATTCTCGCGAGATTCGTATTCTATATAAAGAGCCACGCATCGCCGCCATTTTCACTCGTGCATTGGAGATTGAATGGAGAGGACGTGGCTGCGTTCTCTCCCTGAAAAGCTCCGCAATCTGTGCTCAGTGTGCTGCAAATATCTGTGCTCAGTGTCCTGCAAATATCTGTGCTCAGTGTGCTGAAAATATCTACGTTCTCTGCCTGAAAACGCTCCATATCTGTGCTCAGTGTGCTGCAAATATTTGTGCTCAGCTCTGTGTCAAGTATACTATCTCTGTGCTGCATTATTGTGAGCAGTATATAGTAGGACAGTGCAGCATTTTGGTGACCAGCAGTACACATATATAGTACAGTACAGTAGGCCATTGCTGTATCTTGCAGCTCTGTGTCAAGTATACTATCTCTGTGCTGCATTATTGTGAGCAGTATATAGTAGGACAGTGCAGCATTTTGGTGACCAGCAGTACACACATATAGTACAGTACAGTAGGCCATTGCTGTATCTTTCAGCTCTGTGTCAAGTATACTATCTCTGTGCAGCATTATTGTGAGCAGTATATACAGTCGGACAGTGCAGCATTTTGGTGACCAGCAGTACACATATATAGTACAGTACAGTAGGCCATTGCTGTATCTTGCAGCTCTGTGTCAAGTATACTATCTCTGTGCTGCATTATTGTGAGCAGTATATAGTAGAATAGTGCAGCATTTTGGTGACCAGCAGTACACATATATAGTACAGTACAGTACAGTAGGCCATTGCTGTATCTTGCAGCTCTGTGTCAAGTATGCTATCTCTGTGCTGCATTATTGTGAGCAGTATATAGTAGGACAGTGCAGCATTTTGGTGACCAGCAGTACACATATATAGTACAGTACAGTACAGTAGCAATTGCTGTATCTTGCAGCTATGTGTCAAGTATACTATCTCTGTGCTGCATTATTGTGAGCAGTATATACAGTAGGAAAGTGCAGCATTTTGATGACCAGCAGTATACATATATAGTACAGTACAGTAGGCTATTGCTGTATCTTGTAGCTCTGTGTCAAGTATACTATCTCCGTGCTGCATTATTGTGAGCAGTATATAGTAGGACAGTGCAGCATTTTGTGACCAGCAGTACACATATATAGTACAGTACAGTAGGCCATTGCTGTATCTTGCAGCTCTGTGTCAAGTATGCTATCTCTGTGCTGCATTATTGTGAGCAGTATATAATAGGACAGTGCAGCATTTTGGTGACCAGCAGTACACATATATAGTACAGTACAGTAGGCCATTGCTGTATCTTGCAGCTATGTGTCAAGTATACTATCTCCGTGCTGCATTATTGTGAGCAGTATATACAGTAGGACAGTGCAGCATTTTGGTGACCAGCAGTACACATATATAGTACAGTACAGTAGGCCATTGCTGTATCTTGCAGCTCTGTGTCAAGTATACTATCTCTGTGCTGCATTATTGTGAGCAGTATATACAGTAGGACAGTGCAGCATTTTGGTGACCAGCAGTACACATATATAGTACAGTACAGTAGGCCATTGCTGTATCTTGCAGCTCTGTGTCAAGTATACTATCTCTGTGCTGCATTATTGTGAGCAGTATATAGTAGGACAGTGCAGCATTTTGGTGACCAGCAGTATACATATATAGTACAATACAGTAGGCCATTGCTATTGATTTATTACTGGCATATAATTCCACACATTAAAAAATGGAGAACAAAAATGTGGAGGATAAAATAGTGAAAGATCAAGATTCACTTCCACCTCGTGCTGAAGCTGCTGCCACTAGTCATGGCCGAGATGATGAAATGCCATCAACGTCGTCTGCCAAGGCTGATGCCCAATGTCATAGTAGAGAGCATGTAAAATCCAAAAAAGTAAAGTTCAGTAAAATGACCCAAAAATCTTAATTAAAATCATCTGAGGAGAAGCGTAAACTTGCCAATGTGCCATTTACGACACGGAGTGACAAGGAACGGCTGAGGGCCTGGCCTATGTTCATGGCTAGTGGTTCAGCTTCACATGAGGATGGAAGCACTCATCCTCCCACTAGAAAAATGAAAAGAGTTAAGATGGCAAAAGCACAGCAAAGAACTGTGCATTCTTCTAAATCACAAAACCCCAAGAAGAGTCCAATTGTGTCGGTTGCGATGCCTGACCTTCCCAACACTGGATGGGAATAGGTGGCATCTTCCACCATTTGCACGCCCCCTGAAAGCGCTGGAAGGAGCACCCACAGTCCAGTTCCAGATAGTCAAATTGAAGATGTCACTGTTGAAGTACACCAGGATGAGGATATGGGTGTTGCTGACGCTGAGGAGGAAATTGACAAGGAGGATTCTGATGGTGAGGTGGTTTGTTTAAGTCAGGCACCCGCGACACCTGTTGTCCGTGGGATGAATATGGCCATTGACATGCCTGGTCAAATTACAAAAAAAAATCACCTCTTCGGTGTGGAATTATTTTAACAGAAATGTGGACAACAGGTGTCAAGCCGTGTGTTGCCTTTGTCAAGCTGTAATAAGTAGGGGTAAGGACGTTAACCACCTAGGAACATCCTCCCTTATACGTCACCTGGAGCGCATTCATCAAAAGTAATTGACAAGTTCAAAAACTTTGGGTGACAGCGGAAGCAGTCCACTGACAACTAAATCCCTTTCTCTTGTACCCAAGCTCCTGCAAACCACACCACCAACTCCCTCAGTGTCAATTTCCTCCTTAGACAGGAACGCCAATAGTCCTGCAGGCCATGTCACTGGCAAGTCTGACGAGTCCTCTCCTAACTGGGATTCCTCCGATGGATCCTTCAGTGCAATGCCTACTGCTGCTGGTGCTGCTGTTGTTGCTGCTGGGAGTCAATTGTCATCCCAGAGGGGAAGTCGGAAGACCATTTGTACTACTTTCAGTAAGCAATTGACTGTCCAACAGTCCTTTGCGAAGTAGATGAAATATCACAGCAGTCATCCTGCTGCAAAGCAGATAACTCAGGCCTTGGAAGCTGTGTTGGTGTTAAACATGTGTCCGGTATCCACTGTTAATTCACAGGGAATTAGACAATTTCTTGAGGTACTGTGTCCCCGGTACCAGATACCATCTAGGTTCCACTTCTCTAGGCAGGCGATACCGAGAATGTACACAGATGTCAGAAAAAGAGTCACCAGTGTCCTAAAAAATGCAGTTGTACCCAATGTCCACTTAACCACGGACATGTGGACAAGTGGAGCAGGGCAGACTCAGGACTATATAACTGTGACAGCCCACTGGGAAGGTGTATTGCCTCCTGCAGCAAGAACAGCAGCGGCAGCACCAGTAGCAGCATCTCGCAAACGCCAACTCGTTCCTAGGCAGGCTGCGCTTTGTATCATCGCTTTCCATAAGAGGCACACAGCTGACAACCTCTTACGGAAACTGAGGAACATCATCGCAGAATGGCTTACCCCAATTGGACTCTCCTGGGGATTTGTGACATCGGACAACGCCACCAATATTGTGCATGCATTACATGTGGGCAAATTCCAGCACGTCCCATATTTTTGCACATACATTGAATTTGGTGGTGCAGAATTTTTAAAAAAATTACAGGGGCATGCAAGAGATGCTGTCGGTGTCCTGAAGAATTGCGGGCCACTTTCGGCATTCAGTCACCGCGTGCCGAAGACAGGAGCACCAGCAAGCAACCCTGAACCTGCCCCGCCATCATCTAAAGCAAGAGGTGGTAACGAGGTGGAATTCAACCCTCTATATGCTACAGAGGATGGAGGAGCAGCAAAAGGCCATTCAAGCCTATACATCTGCCTACGATATTGGCAAAGTAGGGGGAATGCACCTGACTTAAGCGCAGTGGAGAATGATTTCAACGTTGTGCAAGGTTCAGCAACCCTTTGAACTTGCCACACGTGAAGTCAGTTCAGACACTGCCAGCCTGAGTCAGGTCATTCCCCTCATCAGGATTTTGCAGAAGCAGCTGGAGAGATTGAAGGAGGAGCTAAAATGGAGCGATTCCGCTAGGCATGTGGGACTTGTGGATGGAGCCCTTAATTCGCTTAACCAGGATTCACGGGTGGTCAATCTGTTGAAATCAGAGCACTACATTTTGGCCACCGTGCTCGATCCTAGGTGTAAAGATTACATTGTATCTCTCTTTTTGGCAGACACAAGTGTGCAGAGGTGCAAAGACCTGCTGGTGAGACACTTGTCAAGTCAAGCTCAACAGCTCCTCCTTCACATTCTCCCGCA
The DNA here is from genome assembly GCF_028390025.1 of Pseudophryne corroboree. Taxonomy (NCBI): domain Eukaryota; kingdom Metazoa; phylum Chordata; class Amphibia; order Anura; family Myobatrachidae; genus Pseudophryne; species Pseudophryne corroboree. The sequence continues at coordinate 625,785,183 of NC_086448.1, read as the reverse complement.
ACTGGGGCTGCGAGGAAAAGGCTAAGAATTCCGAGCCCACCCACTGGCGGTGATGCAGGGCAATCTGGAGCGAGTGCTGACATCTGGTCCGGACTGAAGGACCTGCCAACGATTACTGACATGTCGTCTACTGTCACTGCATATGATTCTGTCACCATTGAAAGAATGGTGGAGGATTATATGAGTGACCGCATCCAAGTAGGCACATCAGACAGTCTGTACGTATACTGGCAGGAAAAAGAACCAATTTTGAGTCCCTTGCACAAACTGGCTTTATTTTACGTAAATTGCCCCCCCTCCAGTGTATACTCCGAAAGAGTGTTTAGTGCAGCCGGTCACCTTGTCAGCAATCGGCGTACGAGGTTACTTCCAGAAAATGTGAAGATGATGTTCATCAAAATGAATTATAATCAATTCCTCCGTGGAGACATTCACCAGCAATTGCCTCCAGAAAGTACACAGGGACCTGAGATGGTGGATTCCAGTGGGGACGAATTAATACTCTGTGAGGAGGGGGATGTACACAGTGAAAAGGGTGAGGAATCGGACGATGAGGAGGAGGTGGACATCTTGCCTCTGTAGAGCCAGTTTGTGCAAGGAGAGATTGATTGCTTCTTTTTTGGTGGGGGCCCAAACCAACCAGTCATTTCAGCCACAGTCGTGTGGCAGACCCTGTGGCTGAAATGATGAGTTTGTTAAAGTGTGCATGTCCTGTTTATACAACATAAGGGTGGGTGGGAGGGCCCAAGGACAGTCCATCTTGCACCTCTTTTTTTTTTATTTATCTCTGCATCATGTGATGTTTGGGGCTAATTTTTTTAAGTGCCATCTTGTCTGACACTGCAGTGCCACTCCTAGATGGGCCAGGTGTTTGTGCCGCCCACTTGGGTTGCTTAGCTTAGTCATCCAGCGACCTCATTGCAAATTTTAGGACTAAAAATAATATTGTGAGGTGTTCAGTGTTCAGAATAGACTGGAAATGAGTGGAAATTATGGTTATTGAGGTTAATAATACTATGGGATCAAAATTACCCCCAAATTCTATGATTTAAGCTGTTTTTGAGGGGTTTTTGACAAAAAAACACCCAAATCCAAAACACACCCGAATCCGCCAAAAAATTTTCAGGGAGGTTTTGCCAAAATGCATCCGAATCCAAAACACGGCAGCGGAACCGAATCCAAAACCAAAACACAAAACCCGAAAAAGTTCCGGTGCACATCTCTAGTTTTAAGTGGTCCCTTCTACTGTCGGTGTTAGGGTGAGTGGATCACTCTGATGCGCTTGGTATTGCAAAGTGTGCCCTTACACGATCGCTGATGAGAGAGGTTCCTAAGAAGAAAAGGATGAGAGAAACCTGAAAGGCGAGATATCATCAGTAACAGTAGTGCTGCTAGCTGGGGAGTGAGATCTACCTGTCTGCAGAAACCGGGCACTGCGGCAATATGCATCTGCGGTTCCCGGACTCCTTGTCTCCCGAGGCAGTATGGCAGTGAGCAGCTTTAATCTGGGTAGTGTCTAGTTACCCTTCGTGGAGAGGACCTTTCCCATAAGCCTCTGGGTCCATGTCACAAACTATTTGGAATAGTAACCTGTGGCGAGCGAAGCAAGACACCGAGCCGAAGCGTGGTGAGTGAAGCGAGCCCACGAGGGTACAGTGGTGCATAGATAAAACTAAATAACCTCAATCACCTGTGAAGCCTGATTGCCTTATTAGAGACCTTGACATAGCAAAAACGAGTTTAAGTTTCATGAAACAGTGGAGAAGGGGGGGGAGGGAGGATTAATAGCAAAAAATGCATAGCAGGGCACCAAGTATAGTCATTTTAAAAGTATATGTTACAAATGATTTTATAAAAAATAAAGAAATAAAAATTATATATTTAAAAAATAATAATAATGTTGAGGCATACGTAATCCGGAAAATACTAATAGGAATAATTGGATGAAATATGTTAGCAAGGACATCAATGTTGGTTATGCTCAAGATCATCGGTATAGATATATTTCATGAAGCCATATATGTAAAGTGCTACTCAAAAGGGAGCTGCCCAATGGGAAATATACTATTAGATTAGTATGCAGTAGCTGGCATCAAAACATCCAAAATGCCATTATGAGCAAAGGTATGATAAAATTAGACAGTGGTAATAATACAAATAAAAATAGAAATATGAAATAGAAATAGAAATAGAAATATGGTATATAAAAGTGATATCAAAACATTACTGTTAGAGGACTTAAAGCCTATTGTGGTGAACGAGAGGTATTCATAAGAAAGAAAGTATGCCAAACATATCCGGTAAGTATGTTTAGTTGGGTTAGTAAATAAATTACAAAAATTATTTGATAGCAATGTGTTAGTGATATTGTGCTGAGGGATACCGGGTGTACATGATGGAATAAATGTGCAATAGTGGTTAAGGAAAATGTTTCCAATCCTGTTCTGCTAGATGTGGTGGCAGGGTTACTAACAACTTCTTAACGTGGCGAGATACTAGCTTAATCAAAATAAATAACCCAAAATCAAGCAGTGTGACAGGTGGCAGAGACACTCAGGGCTGTGACGTAGAGTAGTTTAGAGTATAAAGGAATAGAAACCTATGCGCTGAAAACAATGTCTCCAAAATATAGTACCAATATAAGGATGGAGTACCTAGACTCATGACAACCAAACCATCAACTGAGTGAACGTGTGTATGGTAAGGTAAGTATTAGGAAAGTATATGTTAGTAGGGTTGTAGGAGGGAAGGGATCAAGCAGAGTATAAGAGAGGATAGTCTTGCCCAGGTGAGGTAAGTAAAGTCTGTGCGAGGGGGTGTACTACAAGAAGGACCCAAAGTTTATATTTCCCAATGTCCCAAGTTCAAAAGTCCAATAGCTCTCATGTTGGAGTAGTGTTTTTGTGATTTCTGATTCCTAAATGTATGTTCTCCAGGCCAAAAGCTTTAAAATATATTAGTTCGCCCTGATGTTTGGAATGAAAGTGCTGATCAACTGAGGTATGTTTTTCATCCTACTGGGATCATGTTGGGCATTCCTTACTGTACCTATATGCTCCAAGATTTGTTGTTTGAGCATCATCATAGTCATGCCCACATATGAAGCCTTACAGTCACATTGTATGCAGTAAATAACTCCCTTTGTTCTGCAGTTGATGTAGTCTCTAATATTCCTGTTGTTGCCAAATCTGTCAGTCACAGACTTTTTACTAGAGATGAGCGGGTTCGGTTTTACTCGGTTTTACTCGGTTCTCAAAACGGCATCTAATTGGCTCACGGATGTCACGTGTTTTGGATAGCCAATAAGATTCGGTTTTGAGAACCGAGTAAAACCGAGTAAAACCGAATCCGCTCATCTCTACTTTTTACGTGTCATATATTGACACGCTTTGCACGTGCCGAATGGAAAAGATCCGGATATAGAGGGAGCTCTGGGTAATGTGTGTGTGTAGTGGCTCTTCACTAGATGAACATATAAGTTGGGTGCTCTTCTCCAACTCATATATATTGTGTCTCCTAGATGTTCAGAGAGATCTTGATCGGACAACAGTATATGCCAGTATTTTTGCATAAGGTGTTTGATTGCCCTACATTCCTGGCAGAAATTGCAAACAAATCTGATCTTATTATATCCTTGTGAGGTTTTTGATCTACTAGATTTGTCAACAATAAGGGATTCTCTGTTGATGTTGCATATTGCTGTTTGTGCTCTTTTGATCAAATTTTTACTGTAACCCCTTTCCTGTAGTCTGTGTGTTAATTCAGCACTTTGTGATTTGTATGTTACATCATCTGAACAATTCCTGTGGAGGCAAATAAATTTGCCCCTATGAATGTTGTCCACAGTAGGGGGGAAATGATGGCTTGTCTGGTGAAGTAGGCTGTTGGTGGCAGTAGTTTTTTCTGAAGAGCTTGGTTTCTATTTTTACATTTCTTGCCTTTATAGATCTTCAAATCCGGGAAAGAGATCTGTGTACTGCTGATCTCATGGGTCAAGTGTAGCTTAAGAGTGTTGGAATTTAGCTTATTGATGAATTCAAGTAGAAGCTCAAGGCCTCCGTTCCAGATCAAGAACACGTCATCGATATAACAGTACCACATACTGATGTGTTGGGTAAGATATTCATTGTCCTCATTGAAAATCATCTGTTTCTCGCACCATCCCAAGAACAGATTGGCATAGGTGGGGGCACATGCCGCCCACATAGCTGTGCCCCTGGTTTGAAGGTAAAATTTGTCATCAAAGGTGAATAAATTGTGGTTGAGAATGAAGTGCAGTAACTCGAGGAGGAATTCCTCAAACTCCCGAAGTTCATTCATATTCCAAAAATATCTCACTATAGTTATGCCCATGTCATGGTTGAGGCTGGTGTGTAGAGCTTCAACATCCAAACCCACCAGGAGCTGATCGTCATCCAGATAGATGTCATGCAACTTTTTAAGAATATCCATGGTTTCCTGGATGTAAGACGGTAGCTCAAGAGCAAAATGTCTTAAATGTAGATACAGGAAGATGCTGACCTTCTCAGAGATGCTGCCTACTCCGGATACAATTGGCCTGCCAGGTAGTAGAGTTGGGTTTTATGGATCCTGGGTAAGAGATAAAGTGCATAATTTTTTGGGCTTTCTGTCCAAAGGTATTCATATTCTGATTTTTTAATTACCCCTGAGCCAAATGCACTATCAAGGAACCCTTTATATTTTGATTTGATGAGGATTTAGAAGCATCTGTTTATAGCAATCACCATTTGTGAGTAGGTTTGTAGGCTTCCTGAGTATATTTCTCCTTCGGCCAGATAACTATATTTCCACCCTTGTCAGATGGCTTAATTATGTCATCTTGCCACCTCTGGATATTTTTCAGGGAGTCATTTTCTTCCCTTGTGAAGTTGTATTGTTTGTGGTATAGATGTCTGGTGCTGTGCAGCTTGTCAAACTCTTTAGAGATCAGATTTGTGTAGACTTTTTCCTCCAGGCAAATAGATTCTGAGGCAAAAAAGGAATATTTGTTCTTGCATATAAGTCTACTGCTATAACTGGCGGTGGTAGGTCCCTCTGATATTTGTTGTAGTTCTCCAATGCAAGAAGGGCTTCTTCCTCTTGTGCCAGAAGTTCAGTATCAGGTATTTGGTTGATGTGTTCCTGTTTGTTGGAGAAATATTTCTTGAGAAGTAGTTTACGACTAAAAAGCTTCAAATCTTTTTCCAACTGGAAGCAATCAAATCTATTAGTGGGGGAGAAGGATAGTTCCCTACTTAAGACATCAGTTTTCATATTGGTTAGGACATGGTCATATAAATTAATAATCTTCAGGGCATCTATTGATGTTGTCTTCTCACCCTGACTGGGCATTGGTTGGGCAATGGTGAAGCCCATTTTGATCTTCCTCTTCCTCGTCAACCTCCTCATCTTCCTCTTGCTTACGACATCCTGTTTGGACGCTGTCTGTCTCCCCTAAGAAATGTGCATTACTGTTTGAGGGGTTGCAGTTAAATAATTGGGTGAGGTAACTAAGAGGATATATTCCCTTTGCCTACCCAATTGTCCTGTACCAGGTAACCTCAATGCTGAGTCCAGCTTTCAAAAGTGTTCTGGAACCCACGGTTGAATAATAAGCCATAAACACAAGAGAACAATGAAGCTGTATTTATCTATATACAACTTACTACTTCACAAATTACCCCAGTTGGTGCTTTATCTGTCCAATGTTTATGTTCCCTCATAGGATCTTCCAATGACCTGGTATAAAGGCATTTCTATGTGTCGCACTCCACAAAATGGTAAGCTGCTCTAATCAGATTGTGATGTCACTCAGGTGCTAAAAGGGAGGGGTAATTCTGTGTAAGAAAAAACAATTTGTGTTCCCTAATGCACACCGAGTGAAAAATATTACTACATAATAGTCAGATAATACGGAGATCTTAGTTGCGTATATCTGCAGATATAGGGTTAAGCCCCCAGGCCGATCGACAAGGCTTCTCCATCACTGGGGGTCACTAATACTAGGTATGGGTCCGGGGTGCAGGACCACATAACGTGGGCACAGGTCAGCTACCCCAGTTCAGCACACAGGTGAGAATTAATAAGGGTTAATAAGAAGCACAGAAGTGCTATGTAAGTGGTGTGATTAAAATAATACAAAAATATATACAAAGTGATAGGGAAAATCATAAGTGTTAATAAAGTGTTAGGGTGTGCCGACCTGAAGCCGCCCAGCCATACCGACACAGGGGCCATTTTTTTGCATTGTATTGAGAGGCATGAACGGGTCAGCAGTAGGAGGGATTGCTGACTCTAGACTGCCATAGGGGGAAGTCAGGGGTATCCCCAGGTAAGCTGGCTCTCAGATGCTGTAGGAGCCATTACCATGTGGCCTTACACTGGGAATTCAACCCAGACATATTTGGAATTATTTATGGGGTGGGTGTGGGGTGTGGTGGCCCCTGTGTCGGTATCGCTGGGCTGCTTCAGGTCGGCACACCCTAACACTTTATTAACACTTATGAGTTTCCCTATCACTTTGTATATATTTTTGTATTATTTTAATCACACCACTCACATAGCACTTCTGTGCTTCTTATTAACCCTATTAACTCTCACCTGTGTGCTGACCTGGGGTAGCCGACCTGTGCCGACATTATGGGGTCCTGCACCCCGGACCCATACCTAATATTAGGGACCCCCAGTGACGGAGAGGCCTTGTCGATCGGCCTGGGGGCTTAACCCTATATCTGCAGATATACGCAACCAAGATCTCCGTATTATCTGACTATTATGTAGGAATATTATTCACTCAGTGTGCATTAGGGAACCATTGTTTTTTCCTTCACAGAATTACCCCTCCCTTTTAGCACCTGAGTGACATCACTATCTGATTGAGCAGTTCACCATTTTTTTGCATTGTATTGAGAGGCATGAACGGGTCAGCAGTAGGAGGGATTGCTGACTCTAGACTGCCATAGGGGGAAGTCAGGGGTATCCCCAGGTAAGCTGGCTCTCAGATGCTGTAGGAGCCATTACCATGTGGCCTTACACTGGGAATTCAACCCAGACATATTTGGAATTATTTATGGGGTGGGTGTGGGGTGTGGTGGCCCCTGTGTCGGTATCGCTGGGCTGCTTCAGGTCGGCACACCCTAACACTTTATTAACACTTATGAGTTTCCCTATCACTTTGTATATATTTTTGTATTATTTTAATCACACCACTCACATAGCACTTCTGTGCTTCTTATTAACCCTATTAACTCTCACCTGTGTGCTGACCTGGGGTAGCCGACCTGTGCCGACATTATGGGGTCCTGCACCCCGGACCCATACCTAATATTAGGGACCCCCAGTGACGGAGAGGCCTTGTCGATCGGCCTGGGGGCTTAACCCTATATCTGCAGATATACGCAACCAAGATCTCCGTATTATCTGACTATTATGTAGGAATATTATTCACTCAGTGTGCATTAGGGAACCATTGTTTTTTCCTTCACAGAATTACCCCTCCCTTTTAGCACCTGAGTGACATCACTATCTGATTGAGCAGTTCACCATTTTTTTGCATTGTATTGAGAGGCATGAACGGGTCAGCAGTAGGAGGGATTGCTGACTCTAGACTGCCATAGGGGGAAGTCAGGGGTATCCCCAGGTAAGCTGGCTCTCAGATGCTGTAGGAGCCATTACCATGTGGCCTTACACTGGGAATTCAACCCAGACATATTTGGAATTATTTATGGGGTGGGTGTGGGGTGTGGTGGCCCCTGTGTCGGTATCGCTGGGCTGCTTCAGGTCGGCACACCCTAACACTTTATTAACACTTATGAGTTTCCCTATCACTTTGTATATATTTTTGTATTATTTTAATCACACCACTCACATAGCACTTCTGTGCTTCTTATTAACCCTATTAACTCTCACCTGTGTGCTGACCTGGGGTAGCCGACCTGTGCCGACATTATGGGGTCCTGCACCCCGGACCCATACCTAATATTAGGGACCCCCAGTGACGGAGAGGCCTTGTCGATCGGCCTGGGGGCTTAACCCTATATCTGCAGATATACGCAACCAAGATCTCCGTATTATCTGACTATTATGTAGGAATATTATTCACTCAGTGTGCATTAGGGAACCATTGTTTTTTCCTTCACAGAATTACCCCTCCCTTTTAGCACCTGAGTGACATCACTATCTGATTGAGCAGTTCACCATTTTTTTGCATTGTATTGAGAGGCATGAACGGGTCAGCAGTAGGAGGGATTGCTGACTCTAGACTGCCATAGGGGGAAGTCAGGGGTATCCCCAGGTAAGCTGGCTCTCAGATGCTGTAGGAGCCATTACCATGTGGCCTTACACTGGGAATTCAACCGAGACATATTTGGAATTATTTATGGGGTGGGTGTGGGGTGTGGTGGCCCCTGTGTCGGTATCGCTGGGCTGCTTCAGGTCGGCACACCCTAACACTTTATTAACACTTATGAGTTTCCCTATCACTTTGTATATATTTTTGTATTATTTTAATCACACCACTCACATAGCACTTCTGTGCTTCTTATTAACCCTATTAACTCTCACCTGTGTGCTGACCTGGGGTAGCCGACCTGTGCCGACATTATGGGGTCCTGCACCCCGGACCCATACCTAATATTAGGGACCCCCAGTGACGGAGAGGCCTTGTCGATCGGCCTGGGGGCTTAACCCTATATCTGCAGATATACGCAACCAAGATCTCCGTATTATCTGACTATTATGTAGGAATATTATTCACTCAGTGTGCATTAGGGAACCATTGTTTTTTCCTTCACAGAATTACCCCTCCCTTTTAGCACCTGAGTGACATCACTATCTGATTGAGCAGTTCACCATTTTTTTGCATTGTATTGAGAGGCATGAACGGGTCAGCAGTAGGAGGGATTGCTGACTCTAGACTGCCATAGGGGGAAGTCAGGGGTATCCCCAGGTAAGCTGGCTCTCAGATGCTGTAGGAGCCATTACCATGTGGCCTTACACTGGGAATTCAACCCAGACATATTTGGAATTATTTATGGGGTGGGTGTGGGGTGTGGTGGCCCCTGTGTCGGTATCGCTGGGCTGCTTCAGGTCGGCACACCCTAACACTTTATTAACACTTATGAGTTTCCCTATCACTTTGTATATATTTTTGTATTATTTTAATCACACCACTCACATAGCACTTCTGTGCTTCTTATTAACCCTATTAACTCTCACCTGTGTGCTGACCTGGGGTAGCCGACCTGTGCCGACATTATGGGGTCCTGCACCCCAGACCCATACCTAATATTAGGGACCCCCAGTGACGGAGAGGCCTTGTCGATCGGCCTGGGGGCTTAACCCTATATCTGCAGATATACGCAACCAAGATCTCCGTATTATCTGACTATTATGTAGGAATATTATTCACTCAGTGTGCATTAGGGAACCATTGTTTTTTCCTTCACAGAATTACCCCTCCCTTTTAGCACCTGAGTGACATCACTATCTGATTGAGCAGTTCACCATTTTTTTGCATTGTATTGAGAGGCATGAACGGGTCAGCAGTAGGAGGGATTGCTGACTCTAGACTGCCATAGGGGGAAGTCAGGGGTATCCCCAGGTAAGCTGGCTCTCAGATGCTGTAGGAGCCATTACCATGTGGCCTTACACTGGGAATTCAACCCAGACATATTTGGAATTATTTATGGGGTGGGTGTGGGGTGTGGTGGCCCCTGTGTCGGTATCGCTGGGCTGCTTCAGGTCGGCACACCCTAACACTTTATTAACACTTATGAGTTTCCCTATCACTTTGTATATATTTTTGTATTATTTTAATCACACCACTCACATAGCACTTCTGTGCTTCTTATTAACCCTATTAACTCTCACCTGTGTGCTGACCTGGGGTAGCCGACCTGTGCCGACATTATGGGGTCCTGCACCCCGGACCCATACCTAATATTAGGGACCCCCAGTGACGGAGAGGCCTTGTCGATCGGCCTGGGGGCTTAACCCTATATCTGCAGATATACGCAACCAAGATCTCCGTATTATCTGACTATTATGTAGGAATATTATTCACTCAGTGTGCATTAGGGAACCATTGTTTTTTCCTGCCCTGCATCACCGCCAGCGGGTTCGCTAGGAAATGTCATTCTTTTCCTTGCAGCCCCAGTTGTGGGAGAAAATGAAGGGGGAGCTATTGATGTGTCACGTTCTGCTTGAGTTGACTATTTTCTCACCAGCAGGTCTTTGCACCTCTGCAGACCTGTTTCCGCTGGAAAGAGAGATACAATGTAAGCTTTAAACCTAGAATCGTGCATGGAGGCCAAAATGTAGTGATCCGATTTCTACAGATTAACCACCTTTGAATCCTGGCAAAGTGAATGAAGGGCTCTACCCACAAGTCCCACATACTAAGCGGAATCGCTCCATTTTGGCTCATCCTTCAATTTCTCCAGCTGCTTCTGCAAAATCCTGATGAGGGGAATGACCTGACCCAAGCTGGCAGTGTCTGAACTGACTTCACGTATGGCAAGTTTGAAGGGATGGAGAACCTTGCACAACACGGAAATCATTCTCCACTGCGCTTGAGTCAGGTGCATTCCCCCTCCTTTGCCTATATCATTGGTGGATTGTTTAGGCTTGAATGGCCTTTTGCTGCTCCTCCATCCTCTGAAGCATGTAGAGTGTTAAATACAACCTCATTACTACCTCTTGCTTCAGGTGATGGCAGGGCAGGTTCAAGAGTGTTTGCTGGTACTCCAGTCTTCGGCTTGCAGTCGCTGAATATCGAAAGTGGCCCACAATTTTATGGCCCACTGACCGCATCTTCTGCGAGCCCCTGTTGTTTTTCCAAAAATTCTGCACCACCAAATTAATTGGGACATGCTGGAATTTGCCCAGATGTAATTCTCGCACAATATTGGTGGCGTTGTCAGATATCACAAATCCCCAGGAGAGTCTAAATGGGGTAAGCCATTATGCGATGATGTCCCTCAGTTTCTGTAAGAGGTTGTCAGTGGTGTGCCTCTTACGGAAACCGATGATACACAGCGCAGCCTGCCTAGGAATGAGTTGGTGTTTGTGAGATGCTGCTGCTAGTGCTGCTGCTGTTGTTGCTGCAGAAGGCGATACATATACCTAGTGGGCTGTCACAGTTATGTAGCCCTTTGTTTGTAAGGAAACAGTTATGTAGTCCTTAGTTTGCCCTGCTCCACTTATCCACATGTCCATGATACCGGACACACATCTAACACCAGCATAGTTGGTATGGCCTCAGTTATCCACTTTGCAACAGGGTGACTGCTGTCATATTTCATCTTCCTCACAAAGGACTGTTGGACAATCAATTGCTTAGTTAAAGTAGTACAAATGGTTTTCCGACTTCCTCTCTGGGATGACGATTGACTCCCAGCAGCAACAACAGCAGTGGCAGCATAGGCGTAGCACTCATGGATCCTCCAGAGGAATCCCAGATAGGCGAGGACTTGCCAGTCATGCCAGTGACATGGCCTGCAGGACTATGTCCATTCCTGACTGAGGAGGAAATTGATGTTGAGGGAGTTGGTGGTGTGGATTGCAGGAGCTTGGATACAACAGGAAAAAGGGATTTAGGTGTCAGTGTACTTCTTACGCTTTTACCTAAAGTTTCTGAACTTGACAATGACTTCTGATGAATGCGCAGCAGGTGATATATAAGGGAGGATATTCCTAGGTGGTTAATATCCTTACCCCTACTTATTATGGATTGACAAAGGCAATGCATTCCTTGACACATGTTGTCTGGATTTGTGGAGAAATAATTCCACACCGAAGAGGTGGCTTTTTAGTATTTTGCCCAGGCATGACAATGGGCTTTTTCATCCCATGGACAACAACTGTCTCCACTGGTGCCTTATTCAAACAGACCACATCACCATCAGAATCCTCATCGTCAACTTCCTCCTCAGTGCCAGCTACACCAATATCCTCCTCATCCTGGTGTACTTCAACAGTGACATCCTCAATCTCAATATCAGCAACTGGACTGGCGGTGCTCCTCCCAGCACTTGCAGATTGCGTGCAAATGGTGCTAGGAGCCTCCTCTTCCCATACAATCTTGGGAAGGTCAGTCCTAGACATTGCAACTGCGGACACACTTGGTCTCTCCTTGGGGATTTGTGATAGCTCTGAGTCTGAATGCACAGTTGTTTTTTCCTGTGCTTTAACAAGCTTTATTTTTTAAATTTTTTGAGAGGAAGGAGGGCTTCCATCTTCACGAGAAGCTGAACCACCAGTCCTGAACATAGGTTAAGGCTCTAGCCTTTCCTTGCCACTTTGTGTCGTGAATGGCATATTGGCAATTTTACATTTCTCATCAGACAATTTCTTTTTTTTTTTTCTGCTTCTTGGATTTTACATGCCCTCTCATTGGCCTTAGCAGACGACGTTGATGGAATTGCATAATCAATGTCATGACTGGTGCCAGCAGCAGCTTCAGCACTAGTACTAGGAACCGGAAGTGATTCCTGATCTTTCACTATTTTTTCCTCCAAATTTTTGTTCTCCATTTCACAGGATGGGTCTACTATGTTATGCTGGCACTCGGGATCCTGGCCCCAGTATACCGGTGCCAGGATCCCGACTGCCAGGATGCCGGCAGCGGGATGAGCACAAAAGAGCCCCTTGTGGGCTTGCTGTGCTCAACACGCTATTTATTCTTCCTCCAGGGGTGTTGTGAACCCGCCAAGAGGGAGAATAGTTGTCGGTATGCCGGCTGTCGGGCTCCTGGTGCTGGTATGCTGAGCGCCGGGATCACGACAGCTGGCATATCAAATTCATCCCCACAGGACAGCACCCCTTTATTTTTACAGTAAACAGATCAGTGCCCCTTTATATTTACAGCACCCCTGTATTTTTACAGCATACAGGACACGGCCATCATACCTTTATTTTAACAACAGCCCTGTATTTTTACACCATACAAGACAGGGCCAGTGTACCTTTATTTCATCAACACCCCTGTATTTTTCAGCATACAAGACAGGGACACATCACCCCAGTATTTTAACAGCATACAAGACAGGGACACAGCACCCCGGTATTTTTACAGCATACATGACAGGGACACAGCATCCCTGTATTTTCACAGCACCCCTGTATTTTTACAGCATACAGGACAGGACCAGCACCACTGTATTTTAACAACACCCCTGTATTTTTACACCATACAGGACAGGACCAGCATCGCTGTATTTGAACAACACCCTTGTATTTTTACAGCATACAGGACAGGGCCAGTGTACCTTTATTTTAACAACACCCCTGTATTTTTACAGCATACAGGACAGTGCCCCTGTACAGCAGTGACATGCAGTGGGGTGAGGCAGAGACTTTCCTGTGATTCTAACATTTGTGCCAGAGTTTTGTCTGTATAAAGTATATGAAAAATACAAAGAATATGTTTGAATATCTTCTTTGTATTATTCTAATCATTTTTATAGCCAAAACTCTGGAATAAAAAGTCTATGGCATGTGAGGCAGTGCCTCCCTTGCCTATCTTTTCCGAACATCTCTAATCAAAACTCACCAAATTTCCAGGAGTTTATACTGCTGCACCCAGTGGCGTAACTAGAAATTTTTCTCCCCCAAGCCAAAAAATCCCCCCCCCCCCTCCTTCATGCTACATAATTGTGAGCAAGAAAGGGATAAATATGCGCGCGCCGAAGGCGCGCGCGGCAAAATAAGGGGTGTGGTTTCGTTGGAATGGGCGTGGTTTCGCATAAAGGGGCGTGGCATTGCAGGAAAAGACTACCTTATACCCCAGTTCTGCAACCTGCACGCCCATACGTTGGCCACCACAGGAAAGAAAAATAATCCTGATTCATGCCCCTTACATTATTTGTCATTTTTCCTCATTATAGTAATGCCCAGTATACATTATGCCACATACTGCAATGCCCTTAGACATTATTCCACACACAATAATGCACGACACAATATGCACACACTGTAATGCCCCCGACACATTATGCCACACACCGTAATGCCCGTGACACATTATGCCACACACCGTAATGCCTGTGACACATTATGACAGGAATCGCAATGCCCGTTATACATTATGCTACACACTGCAATGCCCCTGATACATTATAGCACATACAATGTCTGTGACACATTATGACACACACCGCAATGTCCGTGATACATTATACCACAATGCCCGTGATATAGTATACCATACACCGTAATGCCTGTGACACATACCACAATGCCCTGCCCGTTACACCCTATGCCACACACCGCAATGCCCGTTATGTATTATGCCACACTGCAATGACCCTGAGACATTATACCACATACCACAATGCCCGTGATATAGTATACCACACACCGTAATGCCTGACACATTATGACACACACCGCAATGTCCGTGATACATTATGCCACACACTGCAATGACCCTGAGACATTATACCACATATCACAATGCCCGCGATATAGTATACCATACACCGTAATGCCTGTGACACATTATGACACACACCGCAATGTCCGTGATACATTATGCCACACACCGTAATGCCCATTACACATTAAGTCCTACAGTAAGGCTTCTAATTACTTTTCAATTACCTGCTCGTTGTCAGGGGTTTCATGCACTGGGTTGTCATGCTCGTTGCCAGGGGTTTCATGCTCTTGGTTCCATGCACGGTGCCAGGGGTTTTCATGCTCAGGGTGTCATGCTCGTTGCCAGGGGTTTCATGCACTGGGTGTCATGCTCGTTGCCAGGTGTTTCATGCACTGTGTGTCATGCTCGTTGCCAGGTGTTTCATGCACTGTGTGTCATGCTCATTGCTAGGGCTGTGCTCCCAGTGCCACATATGTCCCCAGTGCCAGATATTCCCCCACGGTGCCAGGTACTCACATGCCCCAGTGCCAAATATACCCCCCCCCATGTGCCAGGTACACATATACCCCCCCAGTGCCACATATGCCCCCAGTGCCAGATATTCCCCCCCAGTGCCACATATGCCCCCAGTGCCAGATATGCCCCCAGTGCCATATATTCCCCCCCAGTGCCAAATATGCCCCCAGTGACAGATATGCCCCCCCCAGTGCCATATATGCCCCCAGTGCCAGATATCCCCCCCCCAGTGCCATATATGCCCCCGGTGCCAGATATTCCCCCCCTCCAGTGCCATATATGCCCCTAGTGCCAGATATTCCCCCCAGTGCCATATATGCCCCCAGTGCCAGATAATGCCCCAGTGCCAGATATCAGATATCCCCCCCTGCCAGATATTCCCCCCCAGTGCCATATATGCCCCCAGTGCCAGATAATGCCCCAGTGCCAGATATCCCCCCGCTGCCAGTTATTCCCCCCCAGTGTCATATATGCCCCCAGTGCCAGATAATGCCCCAGTGCCAGGTATCCCCCCCCCCCTGCCAGTTATTCCCCCCCAGTGTCATATATGCCCCCAGTGCCAGATAATGCCCCAGTGCCAGATATCCCCCCCCTGCCAGATATTCCCCCTCAGTGCCATATATGCCCCCAGTGCTAGATAATGCCCCAGTGCCAGATATCCCCCCCTGCCAGTTATTCCCCCCCAGTGCCAGATAATGCCCCAGTGCCAGATATCCCCCCCCCTGCCAGTTATTCCCCCCAGTGCCAGACATCCCCCCCCCCCGCCAGATATTCCCCCTCCACTGCCAGATAATGCCCCAGTGCCAGACATCCCCCCCCAGTGCCATATATGCCCCCAGTGCCAGATAATGCCCCAGTGCCAGATATCCCCCCCCCTGCCAGTTATTCCCCCCCAGTGCCAGATAATGCCCCAGTGCCAGATATCCCCCCCTGCCAGTTATTCCCCCCAGTGCCAGACATCCACCCCCCCCCGCCAGATATTCCCCCCCAGTGCCAGATAATGCCCCAGTGCCAGATATCCGCCCCCAGTGCCATATATGCCCCCAGTGCCAGACAATGCCCCAGTGCCAGATATCCCTCCCCTGCCAGTTATTCCCCCCAGTGCCAGATATCATCCCCGCCGCCGCCGCCGCTTTTTGGAGGGACACGGAGGCTACAGCCTCTCCTGTGTCCCTCCTGCTGCATCATCTCCGGCGGCCGCGGGTCTAATAGGGGGAAGTGCCGTCTGTGAGCCAATTAGAGCTCACGGACGGCACTTCTCCCTATCAGACCCGCGGCCGCCGGAGATGATGCAGCAGGAGGGACACAGGAGAGACTGTGCCCTCCGTGTCCCTCCAACAAGCAGCGGAGGGAAGGAGAAAGCAGACTGACATGCGGACGCTCGTCCGCATGTCAGTCTGCTGTAAATCAGTGGCGCCCCCGCAGCCCTCGCCCCCAAGCCACCGCGAGGACTGCGGGGTGCGGGGGCAGTAGTTACGCCACTGGCTGCACCTGTGTATAGTGCATACATATACCCTCATATATTGTGTGTAAATCTGGCCCTGGTGTTAGCCAGTGCCTCGTGAGCCATTTAGCTCAACGCACATCCCTACTGTACAGCACAGTCACAGGACAGCAACACCCATGTACAGCACCCCTAACAGCACAGGACACCACAGAACAGCACCCCTAAAGAGCACACACTGACCCCACCTGACGCCACCACCCACATAGAGACAGAGGTCTGTCTCCCTCACTCTCCATGGGGCTGATTCAGACCTGATCAGTGATGTGCGTTTTCGCACAGCAGCGATCAGGTCTGAACTGCGCATGCGCCAGCACGCCAGTGCATGGCAGATAGCCGACGGCTGTCATAGCCCTGCGATTGCCTCTGCCTGATTACAGGCAGAGGCAGTCGCTGGGTGGGAGGGGGCAGGCCGGCGGCATTTAGCCGCCATTTAGGGGGCGCGGTCTGGGCAACGCCGGCATGCCTGGACCGTTGGGGTGGCGAGCCGCAGTGGCTGCATGACATCACATGCAGCCACTGCGACCCGGGCAGCAATGAGTAGCTCCCTGCCAGCGCAAAGTACAAAAGCATCACCTCTGTGCAATGCATTTGTACTTGTGCGACGGGACAGGGACTGACATGTGGGGGTTGGCTAGCCCTGTGCTGAGCAACCCTTCCCCCGCATGTCAGTGTGACTGATCGTAGATGTGCTAAATTTAGCACAGCTGCGATCAGGTATGAATTAGGCCCCCAAGTCTGGAGTGAAAATGGCGGCGATGGGCGCCTCCTTATATGGAATCCAAAACCCATGAGAATCTGACAGCGGGATGATGACGTTTTGCCTCGTTCTGGGATCCAAGTCTGGTGGAGCCAGACTTGGATCCCGACTCAGATTGTGAAGTCTGTGTCGGGGGGGTCGGATCTTGGGGACCTGAACCCGCTCATCTCTAGTTAAAATTCATTATTATGTTTGTGTTTTTTTGTTTTTTTTGTAAGGTAAACCTTCAAAACTTATCTATTGTGTGGTGTTTTTATTAAACATAATCTTGTACTTTTTTATCTGTCTGTTTTCTATGTCATCTATTCTGTTTTTTTCTATATGTGTCTATCTTTTTCCTACAGTACATTTCACTTATGTGTCTTTCCTTATTTTTGTTTTTTTTAGGGTTAACAGCATTACTATTTTTTTTATTTTAAATTCTTTTATTTTTTTATAATACATTTTATTGAATTTTCAAAAGAATAGTGGACATTCTAAATTATTCCAATAAATGAGCCACAAAAAACATACAGAAAATCCAGTAATAAGACAGAAGAGTAGAAAGTATCGTGCAATCATATCGAACATTAGCCAAGGAGAGAAAACTATCCCCTTGTACAATTCTGTCAGAACATAATGTACATGTTAGAACAAAGTAAAAGAAAACAATCCGACAAATGGCGAATTGTCGCAACCACTTTGGACATATGTGAAAATAAAACCAAACATAACAAAACCAAACAAAAATCGGAGGGTTATCGAACACATAAGGTCGAAGACGGGATGGGAAAGAGGGGGAAAGGGAAAATAAGTCATCCTAAGTCAGGTGTTCTATTCTGATCAGGCTAGTGTTGTCAGAAGAAAACTAAATAAATACATTTTCAACTAAGGACAAAAGTCATGTATCAGTAGAACGTCTCCTAAGTAAGTTCCATGAAGTGTTTTCAAATAATTGAATAACATGGTTCTGCGAATGCTCGTCTAATATATTAATAAAATATTCCCATTTATGATAGAATTTTTCGACTCCATGTTCAATATCAGGCATAGTAGTGCGTCTATCATAATATAATATTTGTAACAATTTGTGTTTGACTTCTGATATGGAGGGAGCAGTATGGTGGGTCCAATGAATAAGAATGATTTTTTTTGCAACAGTAACAATCGTAATTAGCAATCAGAGTTTTGATTTCTTATTGGGGCCTAAATCCCAGTATTTAAAATTTCCACAAAGACATGCTAAAGGGTCAGGGAGTACAGTTGTAGAGAACATGGAGTTGATTAGTTGTATCAATTTATTCCAGAATTTTTTTATTTTACCACACTCCCAAACGCAATGAATAAATGTAGCATGAGACATTGAGCATTTAATGCAGGCCCCAGTTTCTAGGGTTGTCATATATCTCCTTTGAGCAGGGGAGATATACTCTCTATGGGGTAAATTTACTAAGCTCCCGATTTTGACCGAGATGCCGTTTTTTCATCAAAGTGTCATCTCGGTAATTTACTAAGCACTAATCACGGCAGTGATGAGGGCATTCGTAATTTTTTGCAAGTTCAGGTAAAAAATTACGAATGAATACACCATCGGTCAAAACGCGGCTGTTTAAGTATGAATCTCGGTCATTTACTAAGAAGTGCAAAGCAAAAAAAGAACAAACACTGCCGTGAAAAATTACAACTCGTAAAAAAGTGCTAAAAAAAAACAGACCTGCTTTTTTTATTCGTGATTGGATAGGCATGCACGGATCCATGAGATCCGTGCATGTATATCAGTGGGAAGGGGTGGGAAAGTGCTTATTTTTTCAAAAAAAATTGCGTGGGGTCCCCCCTCCTAAGCATAACCAGCCTCGGGCTCTTTGAGCCGATCCTGGTTGCAGAAATATGGGGCAAAAAATGACAGGGGTTCCCCCATATTTAAGCAACCAGCATCGGGCTCTGCGCCTGGTCCTGGTCCCAAAAATACGGGGGACAAAAAGAGTAGGGGTCCCCCGTATTTTTAAAACCAGCACCGGGCTCCACTAGCTGGACAGATAATGCCACAGCCGGGGGTCACTTTTATATAGTGCCCTGCGGCCGTGGCATCAAAAATCCAACTAGTCACCCCTGGCTGGGGTACCCTGGGGGAGTGGGGACCCCTTCAATCAAGGGGTCCCCCCCCCAGCCACCCAAGGGCCAGGGGTGAAGCCCGAGGCTGTCCCCCCCCATCCAATGGGCTGCGGATGGGGAGGCTGATAGCCTTTGTTGTAAAAGAAAAGATATTGTTTTTAGTAGCAGTACTACAAGGCCCAGCAAGCCTCCCCCGCATGCTGGTACTTGGAGAACCACAAGTACCAGCATGCGGCGGAAAAACGGGCCCGCTGGTACCTGTAGTACTACCACTAAAAAAATACCCAAAAAAAGACAAGACACACACACCGTGAAAGTATAATTTTATTACATACATACACACATACATACATACTTACCTTAAGTTCCCACGCAGGTCGGTCCTCTTCTCCAGTAGAATCCAAGGGGTACCTGTTGAAGAAATTATACTCACGAGATCCAGGGGTCCAGGCTCCTCGGGAAATCCAGGGGTAATCCACGTACTTGACAAAAAAAACAAAACGGTGTCCCGACCACGAACTGAAAGGGGACCCATGTTTGCACATGGGTCACCTTTCCACGAATGCCAAAAAGCCACTCTGACTTCTGTCTAAGTGGGTTTCTTCAGCCAATCAGGGAGTGCCACGTTGTAGCACTCTCCTGATCAGCTGTGTGGTCCTGTCCTCACTGACAGGCAGCACACGGCAGTGTTACAATGTAGCGCCTATGCGCTACATTGTAACCAATGATGGGAACTTTCAGCTCAGCGGTGACGTCACTTTAGGTCAACCGCAGGGCAGAAAGTTCCCATCATTGGTTACAATGTAGCGCATAGGCGCTACATTGTAACACTGCCGTGTGCCGCCTGTCAGTGAGGACAGGAGCACACAGCTGATCAGGAGAGTGCTACAACGTGGCACTCCCTGATTGGCTGAAGAAACCCACTTAGACAGAAGTCAAAGTGGGTTTCTGGCATTCGTGGAAAGGTGACCCATGTGCAAACATGGGTCCCCTTTCAGTTCGTGGTCGGGACACCGTTTTGTTTTTTTTGTCAAGTACGTGGATTACCCCTGGATTTCCCGAGGAGCCTGGACCCCTGGATCTCGTGAGTATAATTTCTTCAACAGGTACCCCTTGGATTCTACTGGAGAAGAGGACCGACCTGCGTGGGAACTTAAGGTAAGTATGTATGTATGTGTGTATGTATGTAATAAAATTATACTTTCACGGTGTGTGTGTCTTGTCTTTTTTGGGTATTTTTTTAGTGGTAGTACTACAGGTACCAGCGGGCCCGTTTTTCCGCCGCATGCTGGTACTTGTGGTTCTCCAAGTACCAGCATGCGGGGGAGGCTTGCTGGGACTTGTAGTACTGCTACTAAAAACAATATCTTTTCAATTACAACAAAGGCTATCAGCCCCCCCATCCGCAGCCCATTGGATGGGGGGGGGACAGCCTCGGGCTTCACCCCTGGCCCTTGGGTGGCTGGGGGGGGGGGACCCCTTGATTGAAGGGGTCCCCACTCCCCCAGGGTACCCCGGCCAGGGGTGACTAGTTGGATTTTTGATGCCACGGCCGCAGGGCACTATATAAAAGTGACCCCCGGCTGTGGCATTATCTGTCCAGCTAGTGGAGCCCGGTGCTGGTTTTAAAAATACGGGGGACCCCTACTCTTTTTGTCCCCCGTATTTTTGGGACCAGGACCAGGCGCAGAGCCCGATGCTGGTTGCTTAAATATGGGGGAACCCCTGTCAATTTTTTCCCCATATTTCTGCAACCAGGATCGGCTCAAAGAGCCCGAGGCTGGTTATGCTTAGGAGGGGGGACCCCACGCATTTTTTTTGGGGATTTTACATTGTTTAATTAAAAAAAAAAAAATTAAGAACCCCAGCACGGATCACACAGATCCGGCCGAGATTGATTGTAAAAAAAAACGGCAGTGTTTTGCTAATCACTGCCGTAAAAATAGGTAAAAAACCACGAATGACATCGACATCGGAAGAAAAGAAAAACCCGAATACGACAGCTTAGTAAATCCATCGTAATCAATTCAAAAAGTTGCAGTTTTACACTGTCGATGTCATTCGTGATTGAACTTTGACCTTTTTTCGGAAATTACGAATCTTAGTAAATTTACCCCTGTGTATCATTCTAATATGGACTTCTTGTAAATAAGAAGATTGTAAAATTTTTAGAGAGGTGTCATATTGAGAGATTAGGTCTGGTGATAGATTGATACCCGGGACGTCTGTGGACCATTTCTGTAGAGAGGATTCCCAATGGGACGAGGCCGAAATGGAAGCCAGAGGTTCATACAATAAACTAATTTTGTACGGAACAGAGGAGAGAAGTTTAAGAAGAGAATCAAATGTTGACATCGTATTGTCTGTGGTCGAAGGGGTGGGTAGGGATTGAATGTAATGACGTGTTTGGAGATACATATAGAAATGATGAGATGGAATAGAAAATCGGGATTGGAGGTCGGTAAAAGAGAGTAAGTTGCCAACAGGGTCAAATACTTTTGCTATCGAGGCCAGGCCCTTCTCCTTCTACTGAAGAAAAGAGACATTAGATAAAGAAGGGGGGAAAACAGTGTTCCCCCACAGTGACGTGTACGGGGAATAGCTAGGATTAGCGTGAAATTTCTTATTTATAATAGTCTAGGACCGATATGTGTCCATAAATAAGGGATTATTTTTAATAAAGATCAGAATATCTGACAATTTAGAATGCAACAGGGCATTTGGAGAATAGGGCGAGAATAATGCATAATCCAAATGACTATCAGTGTAAAAACTAGTGTTGAGTAACCAATCACTAATATATCAAAAAAATATAGCATTAGAATATAAAGTTAGGTCAGGGAAGCCGAGGCCTCCATGTTTACGGGGCAGTCGTAATTTGGAAAAGGCTATTCGAGGACGTTTCCCTTGCCACAGAAAACGGGAAAAGAGAGAATTTAAAATTTGAACATCTTTCGTGAGAAGTCTAATCGGCAGTATCTGCATTACATAAAAGATTTTTGGAAATAAAACACTCTTTATGGCTGCTAATCTGCCTAGGAGGGAGATGGGTAGAGATGTCCAGATGTCTAGATAGTTTTTAATCTTGGCAATGATTGGGGTAAAGTTAAGTTTATTAAGATCCGTTAAATCCGCTGATACATGTATACCCAGATACTTAACAGAGGATTGAGAAATATGAAAGGACTGAAGAATAGGAAGTGATTGAAAATACGAGGGTGGGCCATGGATAGGGAGAATCACTGATTTGTCTAGGTTGACTTTATAGCCAGAAATGGATCCAAAATAGGAAATGAGGTTTAGGACAGCTGGAAGAGAGGAAGTTGGATTAGAAAGAAAAAGAACCATGTCATCTGCGTATAATGATACCTTGAGTAGTTTAGAACGAATAGCAATTCCTTCAACTAAAGTTGAGTTACGTATTGCAATCGCCAGTGGCTCTACGGCTATAGCAAATAGAAGGGGGGATAGAGGGCAACCCTGTCTTGTTCCGCGGGAAATAGAAAAGGATGACGAAAGAGAGCCATTGCAGGAAATTTGTGACTGGGGGGAATGGTATAGTGTTTGTAAAATGGATATGAAAATGGGGGGTAAACCAAATAAACGCAAAGTGGAGAAAAGGTAATTCCATTTTACTAAATCGAAAGCCTTTTCAGCGTCAAAAGAAACAATCATCGTAGGGGGAGCAGAATTAAGAGAGATCGAGTGATGAATCATTGCCAAGATTTTACGGACATTGACAACTGAATGTCTACCTAAAATGAAGCCAGTCTAATCCGGGTGTATAATCTGGGGTAGATACAATTTCAGTCTGTCAGCAAGAATTTTAGTAAACAATTTGTAATCAAAATTTAGTAAGGAGATTGGTCTGTAAGATCCGGGTAAAGATAGATCCTTACCCGTTGTAGGGAGAAATTTAGTGATGGCTGATTTAAAGTAAAGAGGCACAGATTGAGTACTGATTATATTATTATAAAATGCCACCAAATTTTCCCCGAACCTAGGTAGTAAAATCTTATAGAATTCTGCTGTTAGGCCATCCGATCCAGGGGCTTTTAGGGGTTTGGAATGTCGAATAACTCTCGTGACTTCGTCAATGGAGATAGGGGCCTCCAATAAATGTGAGAATTCCTCATGGAACTGTGGAAGGGAGGGAAACGTCCAAGAATGGGGGGAGTCATTAGCAGTTAAGGGAGAATTTTCGTGATGAGGGTCAGAATATATTTTTTCATAGAAATTTTTCATAACATCAGTGATTTGGTCTCTCGAGCTTGCTATGGAGCCATCCTCACAACGGAGGGGGTGGATTAGCATTGGTGGTTGCGAGCCTGTTAGTAGATTGAAAAGAAGACGTCCTGTCTTGTTTCCAAATCTGTGGAATTTGTAGTTAATAGTGAAAAGTGAGCGTTCGCTTTTAAGTTTAAAATATTCATCAAAGTGAACTTTCGCTGTGGTATATTTTCATTTATTAGATGGTGAAGGGGCAGATTTATAAGTTTGGTAAGATTCAGTCAATTTGGATTGCAAGTCCAAATAGGACTTAGCTAAACGTTTGTTCTCAGCTGCAACGTATGTGATAATGACACCCCGAAGGACTGCCTTACCCGTTTGCCAGAATAAAGAAGGATTTGAGGACTCACAATCCAAATTAGCATGCTTAAAGTCCATCCATGCGGACTCGATTTTCTGACGAAATGTTATGGATTGAGATAGATAATTAGGAAATTTCCAGAGTCTAAAAGGGCCTTTATCTATTGTAGTCTGAAGGGTAATCCATACTAGAGCATGGTCCGACAAACTTATAGGTTCAATGGAAGCTTCATGTATTTTGGGAAATAAGGAGGTAGCTAATAATATATAGTCAATGCGAGATAGAGTTTGATGTGCCGCCGACAGGCACGTATAATCCTTTTCGGTCGGATGCAGTGCATGCCAAACATCAACTAAGCAGAGTTGTTCAGAAAAGGCTGGGACCCCTAATTTTGGAAGGAAGGAGGGTGATTTTTGTGATGTGGATTTGTCAAGTATAGGAGAGGAGATAAGATTAAAATCACCTAATAAAATGAGAGGGTTAGAGCTATATGGTAACAATTTGGCAAGTAAGTTGGTAAAAAAGGATTTCCTATAAACATTCGGAGCATAAATCGTACATAAGACATACGGGGAATTATTAAGTAAAATTTCTGCAATCAAATAACGACCGTCAGGATCAATCACTGAAGTAGAGATAGAGATGGGTAAGGAATTTCTGACTAAAATGACTACTCCACGTGATTTGGAATAAAATGGAGCAGCTGCTAATAATTTCCAACCCAATATCTGTAGCTTCAGTGATTCCGGGTGAGTTAAATGTGTTTCCTGAAGGCAAACAATGTCTAATTTCAACTTAGAGATATAAGTAAGTATCTTACATCTTTTAGCTGGGGAATTGATTCCTCCCACATTCCACGTACCTATTCGTACTGACATTTACGTGATGGGGTGGCTAAACAGGGACCAGAAAGGAACAACCCGACTCAACCTGTCAATTAAGAGAGAAAGGGAGGGGGGGAGATGGAAGGAACAAGAGGAAAAAGACAAACAGACAGACAGGGGAAAAATAACGAATAACAAATGCAAAACAGAACACGTAATTTCAACATCATTAGAAGAATGATAAGCAGTATATGAGTATATCAACAAAATACAATGGGCTTGATAAGCCTTGATAAGTATGATATAGTAAAGACAAATTAGGCAGGCCTCAATCTAGTTAGGGGATAATACCGATAACAGTGAAACCTAAACAGCCAAAAAAGTGGTAAGATGTCAATATAATTCTAATCATGTCCGGCGAGCAGGAGCAATGAGGAGGAGCAGTGATACAGTCCGACCTAAACACCGTGTAGATTAGTGAGTAGTAGGAGGAGGGTCAGTAATGTCAGCTTGGGATGTAGCACAACCAGCTTCAGCCAAGAAAGCTTCTGCATCAGCAGGGGTATTGAAATCTTTGTAAGATGATCCATCAAACAGTCGAAGTCTGGCTGGGTAGATCAGAGCGAATTTCCGTTGTTCTGCCACTAAACGGGAGCATATGGGAGAGAAGGCCCTTCGTGCTCGGGATAATTCAACTGAAAAATCTTGGAATAGGTATAGTCTCGATGATTCCAATAAAATAGGTTTCTTGTTGCGGGAAGCTGACCACAGTATCTGTTTATGTAAATAATTGAGACAACGAAAGAGGACAACTCGTGGGCGGTTAGTAGCAGAGGGAGACTGGTGTCCCACTCTGTGAACCCTCTCTATGACGAGGTCACGGCATTCAGATTCAACCCCCAAAAGGGTCGGGAGAGTAGAACGCACAAAGTGGGCTAAAGAAGGGCCCTTAACTGATTCTGGGAGTCCCACAAGATGGATGTTATATCTTCTTGACCGATTCTCCAGGTCGTCTACCTTATTCCAGAGATGATAGTTATCCTTCTCCAGTTTGGGAACCACATGAGTAAGATGAGAAACGTCTTTAAACAAGGTGCCTACTCTGTGTTCCGTTTCTTCGACACGATGAGTGAGTCGGTTTAATTGCGAGGTGATATCAGATACTGCTTGTGATAATAGTGGCCCCATGGTCGCCTTGATCGCCTCCACCACATCATTGTAAGTAACATTGGTGTCTGGAGGAGCAACTGACTTTTTGGCAGCCGGGGACAAAGCCATGGTTTCTGCGTCAGAAGTTATATTTGTATCTCTTCTACGTTTCTCTTGGCATTGTTGAAGAGGCTGCGTGGATGCAGAGGATGTGAGGTATTTTTCCATATAAGCAATAACAAGGACAAAAGAGGCTAGTGTTGGAGTTATAGTGACTCCGCTGAATTGACCAATATGAGGCCTGAGAGGAAGGCTTTCAGCACATTGTATAAGCACAGTTACATATCAAATCTTGTGGGTAAATTTTCCTGCGAATGCGTCCCTGGAAGCGTAAGTAGAAATCACAAACAGTATTGCAACTAAGGACTGTAGTCTGACCAGCAGAAATGCAAGTACCTCCACAATATATCGAGAGTCACAGGGACTGAACTTGAGGTATTCAGCTTTGTAGATATAGAGATCACAGGAAATGTGGGGTTGGAGTGGATGATGATAGAAACCACAGGTAGCGACAGACCGGGAGCACAGGTGTGCAGTAGAGGTAATGTTAAAGAATATGATAATACATTAAACTGGGTTGTAAGTCCAGTCAGTGGAATATGCCCCTTTAATGCTGGGGTGAAGATTTCAGTACCTTACAACTTGTGTCAAAGAAAGCAGTACAGGGAGTAAGGATGATAGGGGATATGTGATAAAGTCAGGCAGGTAGGGTGATTAAGTGCTGGGGAGATATTGAATGCCAGAGGTAAAATGGCCGCCATTGCTGCAGAGGCAGTGTGGGTGATCCGCAGCTCAGAGTGACTCTCACCTCCCTTGCTGTGATGCAGGGCTAACTGCCCTGTGTGCCAGTGAAGTCTGCCGGGACCCCGGAGGGGAGACAGGCACTGTGAGGCCGCAGGATGATGTGGCAGTGGCGTCCGCGGTTCCGTTTACCCGCGATCTCCGGCGTGGAGCTCAGCGGCCGGGCATAAGCGGAAATTGAGTCCCCGGCTTGGCAGGAGACGAAGGCCGCAACCCACAGAGACCTATACTAGTGTCTCCCGGCTCCGCAGCTCGTCTCAGAAGTGTTCGCTGGTGGCAGGAGGTAAAAGGGTCAGGGAGAGGGGCGCAAAAACAGGGCTTTAGTAGGCAAAAGGGGCACCTTTACATGAAACAGAGTGAGAGCTCTGCAGAAGTGCTGCTGTCCTTCCTCCCGGTCTGGCCACGCCCCCTAATTTAAATTATTTTTATTGAGCACGGCAATCAGCAAATACAGATAACATTAGCCACAAAACGCATAAAGGGAAGAATGCCTCTTTTTCAGCTTGATTTATACAAAAGCATAGAACAGAAAACAGAAGCATGATTATAAATGGCGTACAGTATATACGAGAAAATCAAGACCATGTAGGCTATGAATCGTGGCATTAATGGTGAACCAGCTGATCATATACAAAATCACAATAAAATATAATGGTTACCAATATCGAAAATCCCTCCCTCCCGCGCCCCCCACGTCACACACACACATTCAGAAACAAGAAAGATTGAAGATAAAGGGGAAAAAAAAAAGAAAATAATTCTGGTGAAGCAAACTAAAAGTACTAAGAATCACTCTTCCAGTAAAGTTTTAGCTATGTGAGTAGCCAACACGAACCAGGGATTTCCGATTGGGGAAATCAGTTCCTGAGTATTATGCGATCTGTCAAGTACCAGGTTGTTTGGTCAAACACCTTCAAAATATGAGTTTGTCTGAGGGCAGGTAATCAATAAACAGTCCCCATCTTTTATAAAATTGTTGAACACCTTTCTCAATATGAGGAAAAGCACATTGCCTATCAAAATATAACATTTCCAACAATAGGGCTTTAACTTCTCCTACCATCGGGACCTGAACAGTGGTCCAATGTCTTAAAAAAACCTTTTTGGAAACTGTAATGATAATAGAGAATAGCAGGAGAATTGCTCGCTTGGCCAGGCCCAAGTCCCAATTGACAAAGTTGGCACACAGAATGGCCAAGGGGTGTTTTTTAAATGTAGGTGGAAAATAGTATTAATAAAGGACATCATCTTATCCCAAAAGCATCTAATTTTAGGGCAATCCCATAAATTATGAAAGAAAAATTGCATTTCGTCTTTTACACTTGGGACAGTGACCCGACTCCCCTTCCACCATGTGTTTTCTCTGACTTTGTGAAATCAGTGTTCTGTGAAGGATCTTAATATGAACTTCCTGAAGGAAAGAAGAACGGAGATATCAAAGTGTATGTTCGTACTTCGTAGTGACATAATAAAACAGTAGAATCATGGACCTCTGCAATCTCATTTGTCCACCATGACAAAGGAGTGGACCAAGCTTTTTCCCCTACTCCATTTATCAATTCAGAGTATAAAAATCTAGTCTTATATGGTAAAATTTGAGAGGTTCTAAGCAGCCTATGCAGAACATTGGAACTTAACCTTGGTATATCGGGACGGGTAACTGTCAGGGCAAAATGACGTAGTTGCAAATACATATAAAAAGGACGATGAAGGAGTTGAACTCTGGTTTGCAAATCTTGAAATGAAAAAATAAACCCACCCGGATCGAAAACATCACATATAGTATTTTACAGATACCATATGCCTTCCATTTCAGGAATAGTGAATTATCTAGACCCGGAGTGAACCTTGGATTGCCCCAAATATTAACAAACATGGATACTTCAGGAGAGTTGTCCAACTTATTATTAATCTGCATCCATGCTCGAAACGTATCAGCAAACATAATATGTGATAAGATATTATGTGGCATAGAGGCCTTAGGAGTATGTAAAAGTTCCGCCAGAGAATAGTGGGCAAACAGAGCCGCCGTCAGAGGCTTATGGGTATAAAATTCTGTGTCATGTAACCAATCCACTATGTACCTAAAAAACACTGAATTAGAGAAGGCCAAAATATCTGGAACTGCTAAACCCCCGTATTGTGTAGTTAAGGAAGCCCAGATCCTAGCAATTCTGGGTTTCTATTATTCTAAATAAATTCAGAAACATAGCCGAGTAGTGGGCCAAGTCAGTTCTAGATAGTCGGATAAGCAGCATTTGGATAGTGTATGATAACTTTGGAAATAACACACTTTTGATAAAGGCAATCCTACCTAAAACTGATAGGGGCAAACCCTTCCAGGTTTCCAAATATTGGTGTATTTGATGCAAGACAGGAGTGAAGTTAAGTTTATAGAGGTTTTACAATTTCCAGGGAATGTGAATGCCTAAGTATTTAAAGCATGTCTGAGTCACTTGAAAGATATGTGGCTGGGGCTTACACTGAGAAGGAATCTTGTCCTGATTCAAAAACATTGCAGTAGACTTTGCTCAATAAATCCAATATCAGGCAAAAGAACCAAAATCCACTACAAGGCAGGAAGAGATATATCTGGTTTAGAGGCGATTGTGGAGTCGGTACTGTGCTCCTCGATACTGGTATGGTACGGCTCCACAAGTGCGAAGGACAGATGGAGGCTCCAAAAGGTGGTCAAAACCGCAGCGAAGATCATCGGGGCCGACCTTCCCTCAGTCCAGGACCTATACCTGTCCAGAGCTAAAAAGTGGGCAATTAAGATAGTAAAGGAACAGCTACACCCCAGCCACACCATGTTTAACTAGCTTCCTTCAGGCAGGCGATACAGGGCCGTCCCTGCCTGGTCCACCAGAAGAAGCCTCAAAAGTTTCTTTCCCCTAGCAGTCCGCCTGCTGAACTCCGGAACATTGACTGACTAGACGTACATGTAACTCACGTGTGTCCCTACGGTATACCTATCTGTATGACTGTGTACTTGAATTATACATTATACATATGTTACCTTATACTGGACTATTGTGTATTTTCTACAGTGCATTGATGTTATTAATCTGCTATTAATCTGGTACATTATCATGCATGCAGCAGCTGAATTTACTGTATATATTTATGAAGGGCCCCAGACGTTGCACTCTCTAATGGTTAGTCAAACCAATGAGGTGGCAGGCCACACCCCCTCAGAAGACTGGCCACACCCCTAAACATGGGCCCCTACCACTGCATCCCCCCGGTGGGCCCTACATGCCCCGGTCCGACATTGTATCCATTACCCATAATTTGCATCATTGGACAAAAATATATGGTCTGAAGGGTTTCAATAAACCGCAACGGGAATCCAAATCAATTCATTGTCTCATATAGATGATCCCACGTGACAAGATCAAAAGCTTTTTCAAAGTCTAATGATAGGATTAACGCTGGATCATCTACATGAGTCAACCCTGCATGCTGTATATTAGCTAAAACTCTCCGGACGTTAATCACCGAATGTCTGCCTATAATAAAGCCCATCTGATCAGTATGAATGACCCCAGGCAGAATAACTTTTAGTCTGTCAGACAATATTTTCATGGACAATTTATAATCCACGTCCAATAGGGAAATGGGGCGGTATGATCCTGGGAGCTCAGGATCCCGTCCTGGTTTGGGTAGAAACCGTGTGATTGCTGAATTAAAATACGGTGGCAAAGGAGTACCTTCACTGATGGCATTATATATCGCACAAAGTGGTTCACAAATTTTATCCTGCAGAATTTTTAAAAACTCTCCCAAAAACCCAACAGGGCCTGGGGCTTTAAAGATTTAAGATTTTTGATTCCTACTACGAACTCTTCTTTAGTTATTGGGACTAAAAGGGTATCTATTTGTTCCTGCGATAAATGAGGATTCTCTAATGTGGACCAAAATGTGTTTTTCTTGGCCTGATCAATAGGGTCCTGATTGTATAAGGCTGTGTAAAAATCTTTTAAAATAGCTATGATAGCCTTGCTATCATGGGTTCTAGTTCTATCTGGATGTTGGATCGTTTTAATATGGGAGGATTTATGATCACCCCTAACCAAATTTGAAAGAAGCCTCCCTGACTTATTTCCATATTTATGAAATTTTGCTTTTTTGTGGAACATATAGCGGGGTTCTAAAATTTAAAACGCTGCCTCGTATTTGGCCTTAGCTACCAAGTACGCCTCTTTGTGTGTTGGGGATGGAAAAGTCTTATAAGTTTGGTATTTCTCAGTCAGGTCAGCTTGTGCTGCAATATAGTTTGCAGCATTTTCTGATTTATGTTTCCTGACAAATGAAATAATCTCCCCTCTTAGTACCGACTTGGCCGTCTGCCAAAATAACATAGGGTCATCAACATGCTCCTTGTTAGTAAATAATAATTCCTGTCATTTGGCTTCAGGCATGTTTCTAAAGGGAATGGAGTCTGCTAGGTATGAGGGGAATTTCCAGCGGTTATAAGAGCCAGTAGAGATTCCAGTAGAGAATCTCACCCAAAACGGGCCATGGTCAGATAGACAAATTGGCTCAATGCCCGCGTCCACAATACGGGAAAAGAAAGAGGACAATACTAAAACATGGTCAATTCTAGATAATGTGCTCTTGGCAATAAGCAGGTGAATTCCCTGTCAATGGGATTTAACGTACGCCATACATCAACCAACTGCAATTGATCATAGACATGTTTAATACCAATCAGGAGGTTAGGTCTTTTACGTGCAGGCTGAAATTGCCTATCTAATTGTGGAGATGCTACCAAATTAAAGTCTCCTCCTAAAGTAATGGTTTTATCTGAGTAAGGAGGTGATGCATAACTTGCTGAAAAAATTCTTTAGATTATTAATGTTACAAATACATAAACTAGTATCTTCTATGGATATACCTATCAAAACAAAACATCCAGCTGCACCAGAATATTCTGTGTGCACTATGGAAGACAATCTTTTTTTCAATAGAATAGCTACTCCCCTTGCCTTAGAAGAGTAAACAGTGGAGCCTAAGACTTTGAAGCCCAGTGCGTTGAGTTTCAATATCTCTGACTGCGTCTCTTGCAACAGTGCTAAATCAGTGTTATGCTTATGTATATATAGGAGCACCTTTTTTCTTTTGATTGTGAAATTAATCCCTCCAATGTTCCAAGAACATAATTTCAAGGTAGCCATACAGGATTAACTAGCCAGTGTTAGGGTCTCCTGCTCTATGCTGCCACGTCGTCATGGCAACCGGGAGACAAGTGCTAGCGGAGTAACCTGAGCGTAGCTGATACTCCGGTTCGGGTCTTTTGCTGTGCAGTGGTTACAGGCTCTGTGCACGGCAGGGGATCCGGTGCTGGTTTTTGTGCTCACAGTCTGTGAGGTCTGAGTGGGGCGTGGACAGCACCTGCTATATAAACCCTCTTCTCAGGTTAGGCAGATGCTGCTGAATCTTTGTTGGTTAGTCAGTTCCTGAAAGCTAGCTAGTACTGTGTAAACTTTGTATTTGTTTGTTGCTTACTGCAAATAGGCCTTGGGATTTGGTATTACACTCTGCCAATCCAGACCTAGCAGTAAGACTGGAGTCAGTCGTTTAACCTGCTGGGGTTCTTTTGCTACTCTGTGAACCTAGCAAGTTTGCGGCTGTATTCTCAGACTTGCCTGCCAAAATCCTTTCTCACTGTGCAAGGTGTTCAGGTGTCAGTTTAGTGGCAGTAAGCTGAACCAGTGCACTGCAAGTGAGGACTAGGATTGTGGAGACTCTCCTTGTGTCTATTATTCCATCTCTGACCAAGGAGTTTACTGCCACACCCTTTGGTAACCCTTTAGGGTTTTGCTGTTGCCCTTAGCAACAGCATTTCGGGTTCTCTACGTATTAAATCACTACATCTTGCTTCTTTCCATCTGAGCATTCCTAATATTAGGGAGACACCCAGTTTCTTAGCCTTTGGGCTTCTCTGTTCACTTTGTGTTTATTTTGTTACCCTATCACCTTCTGTGTATGTAATGTCATATTCCCCAGTCTGTCTGTGAGTTCATTTGTTTTGCATCCCTCACCGTTCAGACACCTGTACATTCCTGCTGGCACTGGTGTGCATAACAGCCAGGTATAGTATGAAAAAAAAAATCCAATTGCAGAAAGACACATGACTCTGCTACCCACTCAAGTCTGGCTCGACTGAGTCTACATAACCAAGAACCAGTCATAAAACCCTCCGGAATTAGAAAATCTCCCATCAGTAGCAAGAAAATAAGAAGAAAGCAACTCTGGACAAAAACAAACAAACAAACAAACAAACAAACAATCAAACAAAAACAGCAAAAGCACAGGGCAGCAGAGAAGCCACTCCACACAAGTATTTTGAAAAACTTCCAGTGAACTATGAAACATGACTCGTAACAAAGGTCACAAGTATCACAAAATCAAATAGCTAGCCCCGACACATGGTACCGTGGCTAAATTATCATAAAATAGAAGTGACATATCAACCATGCACAAATGTAAGCTCTAGTGCTAGGGATCACCAATATATAAAGCAGGGACCATAAGGATCTCCAAAAATTGCAACATTTCCTCAATATTGCCCTCAGATGAATAATCCTGAAAAATTAACAACTTGTGCTGCTGCCAAGTGAGAAAACATTTTTTTCCATGATGCTGTCCATATTGTCTTTGTGTAAGTAGTTGATACATCTAAAAATCATCACGTGGGGTCTCACATCGTCTCCAGACTGAACCGTAGCTAATCTGTGCACTCTTTCTATCACTATGGTGGTCATTCCGAGTTAATCGCTAGCTGCATTCGGTCGCTGCGCAGCGATCAGATAAAAAAAATGGCACTTCTGTGCATTCGTATACGACGCAATGTGCATGCGCATCGTACTATTGCAACGAACGATGTAGTTTCACACAAGGTCTAACTAAACTATTCAGTCGCACTGCTGGCCGCAGAGTGATTGACAGGAAGAGGGCGCTTCTGGGTGTCAACTGACCGTTTTCAGGGAGTGTTCGTAAAAATGCAGGCATGCCAGGGAAAATGCAGGCGTGGCTGGGCGAACGCAGAGTATGCTCGTGACGTCAAAACAGGAACTGAATAGTCAGAAGTGATCGCAAGCGCTGAGTAGGTTTGAAGCTACTCTGAAATTGCACAAAATTATTTTGTAGCTGCTGTGCGATCCTTATGTTCGCACTTCTGCTAAGCTAAAATACACTCGCAGTGGGAGGCGGCATAGCATTTGCACGGCTGCTAAAAACTGGTAGTGAGCGAACAACTCGGAATGACCACCAATGTCAGCACAGTCAGCAGATATATCCAGCAATTCAGGCGAAGTGTTGTATATAAAATGAGCAAGGGCGGTCCCTTTAACGGATGCGGGGAGCCCCACAAGTCGAAGAATGTTTCTTTTGGAATTATTTTCCAAATCATCCATTTTATTGTGGAGTTGACAATTAGTCTTCTGCTAATCATACACTTGTTTCTTGAGCACTACGATATCTTGAAAGGATTCCCCTATCTGCATCTCAGTAACCAGTACTCTTTGTGTGACTTCTGAAAGGGTTGCATAGATTGTTGAAATGAGGCTGCTTGGGCTTGCAGCAAAGGTTGCATGGTTTCCTGAATCACCTGAACTACTTCTCTATAACATACAGGGGAATCCAAGGGTGTCTAAGAATCCAACACTCCACTCCTGCTGTCACAGCAGAGTACTCAGAATGCATGTCACCAGACTTAGAAGAGCCTATGGAGGCTTCAAGGGGTTTTCCTTTCTCCTTCTCATTCTTCCCACGTTGCTGATTTTTAGGCATGGAGCTGGAAAGGAATTTATCCATTCAAATATCAAATATGGTATAGTATTGAGGGCTCATTGAAACTGTTATTAGAGATAGTAATGTGCAATCTATTAAAGAGCAAAAGCAATATGTAGCTGTGTTATAGGATGCCAGACAGAGAATCACAGGAGACCCTCATATTAAACAAACTCCCTATTCAGGCATATGTATGCAGCAAGGAACTACAGATCCCATCCTCTCATTTCCTAGTCAGGCAGAGCACCTCCACAACTGTCATCCTTATGTCATTCAGCACCTCCAATTCTTCTGACAGGATGGCAGGTCCAGGGATAGTAGTATAAAACGGTTATTTCCAGCCACAGGATAGAACCATGTGACTTGGGCAGTGATAGTCATTAAATCGTAGAGACAAAAGAGGCTTGTTTAAAATGCATGTGACCTTAGGTAAGGCACAACGTTGATCCAGGAGTTTGGAAAGCACACTCCCGGTTGCCAATGCAGAATTGAAGCTGCGGTCTGTCCAGATGGAGGAGGCCAAAGCCACATGTGACAGCCGCATCTTGGTCCTCCCTCCTATCACCTGTGAGACCAGCCGGCTAAGTGGGGGAGGCGGTCAAAGTAGTGGCGGTCAGCGGCTCCTGCAGCAGTGGCCCCTAAGCCCCTGTATATTGGAGATAGCTGCAGTCCTGGCGGAGCACAGCTCTCATGCGGCCAGCAACATGGCATATTAAATATTTTTAAAGATAGTATTTTTAAATAGTATTGAGTGTATTGTGCAAATAGGACATCAAATATATTTTGAGGATATGTTTGTTGCCTTAATTGATGAATGTCATTGAACAATTAGGTTGTCAAACTCTTCAATTTGCAGTGTTTGATCACTTAATTGTTCAATAACATTTCAAATCCTTAGGGTGATTGGTTCAATAAACTATTATTTAAAAAAAAAAAAAAAACTTGGGCTGTTGTATGCAAACTAGCGAATGCAATGCACATGTACGACAAGCTCATGATGCAGGTGGATCAACTCGCAACTATGCGAACACATCGCTCCTGTGCAATGTTAAATATTAAACACCTCTTTTGTGCATTGCTGCACATTTTGTGCATTCGTATGTAATAGGCGTGTTTTTCTATCTGTTCGCACACTTATGTACGCTGCGTGCAGATGCATATAACAGCAATCAGATCTGAATTATCCCCATTGTATGTAGCCTAGTTTTATGTTCCAGAACAAAGAAAATGGCTTGGATATTCGAAATGAGCACAAGGCGACATTAACAAGACCAATCCCCTAATGGTGTCACCACACCCAGTACAGATATAACCCAAAATAGATTGGGGACTACCACCAGTATAAGCGCCTAATAGTAAATGATAAAGAAATCACATACTGTATTATATATCCCTTGTATGCAAATCACGAAAGTCCTTCCTCTACTTCTTTACTTGTCCAATATCCGGATGGAGCATTTCTCAGTCTCAGATGGCATGTAAGGGAATAATTCAATAAACAACAATGTGTAATCTTGTTTGGTGTAAAATCTTATTAATCAAAAAAAGTCCCATACACCTCTAATGGCTAGGGAATGTATAAAGACCCATTCAATCTGAGGGGAGCGTACCCCAACTCACAGTGGAACCCCAAGAGTGACATGTGTAAAGGTATTTTTTTGTCTTCTCAATCACCATTAGTAGCCTTTGCCGAATAAATGAGTACCAAACTCACTTCAAAAGGTACAGATTACCTGGTACCAGGCCCCCCTCCCCCCTCGTACCTGGACGTAGCAGCTGCAGCTTATCTTTTCAGCCCAGCACACGCTGCAGTGTTCTGGGCTGCATTGTGGCCAGGGAAGTGCATAAAATACAATTTTTTTTGTTTATAAGGGTGCATTGCCACACCTCCTGTGCTTAGGCCATGCCCCCTGAAAAGTACCTGGGCCCAGCCAGGCTCTCTACTGCCCTGAATATAACCCACCCAAATCTAGTCTGCACATGTTACAACTGCCCCACCTGCAGTGCAGCATAGTTTTGCCCATTAGTGTGCTTTTTTGGTTTGATAACAAACCCAAATAACCCCCTAAGTGCTGTTTGATATCTGAGGCCTTTCTGTACACAACTTTTGGTTTTGGTGGGTAGTCTGTAGGATGTCATCTTATTTGGTCATGTAGGCACATATATAAACATTTTGTGTAGAGATGAGCGGGTTCGGATCTCAGAGAACCAAACCCTACCGGACTTTGCCTTCCGAGCCCGGAGCCGAGTCAGGCTCGGGTCTTCCCGCCTGACTCGGAAACCAGAACAAGGCAAAACATCATCATCCTACTGTTGTATTCTCGCAGGATTTGGATTCCATATAAGGAGCCGCGCATCGTGGCCATTTTCACTCCAGTCTTGGAGAGTGTATTGAGAGGACGTGTCCTCAGTGTTCAATGTCTGTGTGGGGGCGGTAAAGTGGGGTGGCGAGTCTTGTGCTGTGTTGTGCTGCTCAGTCCAGTGTAGTCAGTGTATTGTGCTGCATCAATCCAGCCAGTCACAGTGCTGGTGTCCTCTGCTGCTATATGTCCCCAGTGCTGCTGGCTTGCATTTTTGCTCTGTTGTCCTGCATTAGACCAGGGGAAGTGTCTTGTGCAGCATCAGTCCAGTGACCAGTCACTGTGGTGGTGTCCTCTGCTGCCATATATCCAGTGTAGCTGTATAGGTCCCTTTCAGTGGTGCTGTGTTGTCCTGCATCAGACCAGTGGTAGTGTCCTGTCCATCAGTCATTCCAGTGACGAGGCAGTCACAGTGGTATACGCTGCTGCTATATGTCCACTGCTACAGTATTATAATAATTATAACAACAACAACCACAAGTCCCTTACAGTGTTGTTGTGTTGTGCTGCATCAGACTAGTGGTAGTGTTTTGGCCATCAGCCATCAGTCATTCCTGTGAAACATATTGTGTTATATAACTCCCAAAAAATAATGGAGAACAAAAATTTGGAGGATAAAATAGGGAAAGATCAAGAACCACTTCCTCCTAGTGCTGAAACTGCTTCTACTAGCCATGACATAGACAATGAAATGCTATCAACGTCGTTTGCCAAGGCCGATGCCCAATGTGATAGTAGAGGGCCTGTAAAATCCAAAAAGCCAAAGTTCAGTAAAAAGACCCAAATTTTTTTTTTAAATGGTCTGAGGAGAAACATAAACTTGCCAATATGCCATTTACGACACGGAGTGGCAAGGAACGGCTGAGGCCCTGGCCTATGTTCATGACTAGTGGTTTAGCTTCACATGACGATGGAAGCCCTCATAACTGAGGCCTTGACACTTATGTTGGTGTTAGACGTGCGCCCGGTATCTGCCATTAGTGCAGTGGGATTTAGACAATTGATGGAGGTATTGTGTCCCCGGTACCAAATCCCATCTAGATTCCACTTCACTAGGCAGGTGATTGCGAGATTTTGCCATTTAATTCCAGTGATTTGGACATATAATTCCAGTGATTTTGCCAATTAATTCCAGTGATTTGGACATATAATTATTAATTACAGTGATCTTGACAATTAATTCCAGTGATTTGGATGTATAATTACAGTGATTTTGCCAATTAATTTCAGTGATTTATAATTATTAATTCCAGTGATCTTGCCAATTAATTCCAGTGATTTGGACGTATAATTCCAGTGATTTGGACGTATAATTCCAGTTAGAATTGTTTGTGTCGCTTGGCTTATTCATACAGCTACCTCATTGCACCTCTTCGACATCTTTGCATGAGGTGCTGTTTAGGGCCTAGTTTTTGAAAAGTGCCATCCTGTGTGACACTGCCGTATGAGTCCAGGGGTACTGCTGTATTAGTCCTGGGGTACTGCCGTATAAGTCCACCAATTGCAGAATTTTTTAAAAGTTACTGGAACGTGCTGGAAATGCTGTCAGTGGACCGAACAATTGTGGCCCACTCTCGACATTTAGACACTGCGTGACAATACTAGATGGGACAGGTGGTTGTGACGCTTAGCTTAGTCATACAGCAACCTCGGTGCACCTTTTTTTCTTATTTGCATCATGTGCTGTTAGGGGCCTTTTTTTTAATCTGCCCTCCTGTCTGCCACTGCAGTGCCACGCCTAGATGGGCCAATTGTTTGTGTCGCTTGGCTTAGTCATGCAACTAGCTCATTGCAATTCTTTTTCTTATTTGCATGATGTGCTGTTTGGGGCCTTTTTTTTATATCTGCCCTCCTGTCTGACACCGCAGTGCCACTCCTAGATGGGCCAGGTGTTTGTGCCGCACACTTCTGTCGCTTAGCTTAGTCATACAGCCACTTCGGTGCAACTTTGAGGCCTAAAAACAATATTGTGAGGTGTTCAGATTCAGAATAGACTGGAAATGAGTGAAAATGATTGTTATTGAGGTTAATAATACCGTAGGAGCAAAATTACC
This sequence comes from Pseudophryne corroboree, assembly GCF_028390025.1. NCBI lineage: Eukaryota > Metazoa > Chordata > Amphibia > Anura > Myobatrachidae > Pseudophryne > Pseudophryne corroboree. Next base: position 625,746,299 of record NC_086448.1, on the reverse strand, counting down.
CCCAAATTCTGTGATTTTCGCTGTTTTTATGTTTTTTCAAAAATCACCCAGATCCAAAAGCAGAACCAAAACACGAAAGGGTGGTTTTCGCAAAACCAAGCCAAAAC